>NC_133393.1:143942596-144245626 GCF_047511655.1 Castor canadensis
GTGTTCAGCTCACACCAACAGAAGTCACAAAAGGCCAGTGTGACCCTTACAGAGGTAGAGTTTAGGCATGAATTTACAGTGGCCTGATCAAAGAAAGGTGAGTGACTTGGTGAATGGAGGGCATAGAATAGAGAGCAAAGCTCTGGGTTCAGTGCTGGTTCTGAAATCACAGAAGAGAAGTTCTTACACATCAGAGGGAAAAAGCAGGGGCCCAGAGAGGTGAAGCCCTTTGCCTGGGTCACATAGCTGGTTGGGGAGGCTAAGGAGGTAGTTTCTTATGACTGAATTCCTGGGCTAGGTATTTGTCATGACCTCATGTAGTGCCTCTTGTCACTGTATCTCCCAGTCAGTGGTGGGGGGGGGGACACTTTTGGGGAGTCAAACAGAGCCTCAGGTAGCTCCTGGTACTCATTGCTCCAGATTGCCTACGTCTGCACCTGGGAGAAGTTGGAGCCCATCCCACCTGTCCTTCCTTTCTCCACGTACCAGCAACTGGCTCATTCCAAGGGCTGATGGTGCCTTTGGGGATTTCCAGATGATGCCTGGGACTTGGCAGAGTGGTAGGGGGAATCCTGTTACTTGCATTTTCCACCCTCACAGAGTTGGGTCATCACTTCACAGGCTGCTGGACGGAGAATCAGGTGGTGTCCCGCTTACAAAGGCAGCATGGCCCTATACATCCAGAACCCTCCCGATGTGCATACCCTTTAACCAGCAATCACACTTCAAGTTTAGTCCAAAGAAATAACTAGGCAATGCCTAACTGTCTTCTATAAATAGATGGCTTAAGTGATGGGGTATTTCTTATATATCTGTGTGGGAATAGTCCAGGATGCACTGGTGAGTAACAGAAATTGGTTTCTAAAAAAAAAAAAAAGATGAATATGTATATTGATGCTTAGAGAAAAGTCAATGTCTATCTACCAAAATATCAACACTAATTATCTTTGGGGTGTGGAGTTTTGGATGATCTTAATTTTGGCTGGTATTTTCTGGAAAATAAAATTTCACAACAGTGACACACTACTTTTATAATCAGATAAAAGAACAATGGTGGGAAAGCAAGGCCCCAGTGGGTTCCCTGAATTTAGGTCGAGAGCCCTATGGTGGCCCCTTTCCAGGTCACTGCCCTCAGCTTCCGGGGGCTCTTACATCCTGTGCTCAGTCATGGCAAGAGCCCATTGCTCTTGTGGACCCAGAACCATGGTTCCTTGTCTCTGAGGCATCTGCTGTGGGCGAGACCTGTGGAAATTGCCACAGGAGGTTGCTGTGGGGGTTCCTGTGGGGAGTGCTGTGAGCAGGACATGTTTCCTCTGTTTCCCAAATAGAAGGGCTGGATTTGTGCCTGGGGCATTGGCAAAGAGGGTTGGAGAGCAGGATGCACTGGGCCCTCCCTATCCCAGCCCAGAAATAGCCAGGATGTTAGGATTGGCCCAGAGCTGGCCAGGCCTGCGTGTGCGTGTGTGTGTGCGTGTGTGTGCACACGTGTGAGCACCCGCCAGCAGCAAGAGCAATTGGAGAGAAGAGGAAGCATCGCAAAGACACATGGGGCCAGGAGGCTTGACCTCTGCACAGGTGACTGGAAGAAACTTGGCTAACAAGAGGCCATGGGGGAGCTGGGAGGAACTCTGGACTAGACCAGGGCTTTAGTCATAATGGAATTCCTGACTGTTCCTCCACTCAGGGCCCTACCTCTGCTCCTATAAAGTGAGCACAAGGTGATTGTAGCTGAAGGCCCTTAGATACCTTAGGTGTAAAGGTAATGGAGTGATGTCTTATGAAGTCTACACAAAGGAAGGCAAAAGCCCTTCAATCCCATTGAAGTACAGTGCCACATCTTGGTAATGCTACCCTAGCCAGTTCTTCCTTAGATGTTGGGACACATTGCTGTTTCTTTGTGAAACAGTTTCAGGTTGGCAGCAGAGTTGTTTTGAGGAGGGAGGAAGAGGGTGCCATGTAAGACAGACAGTCTTGTGCTGTCTCTTAAAACTCAATCACCATAAGGTCTGGCACCACCTAAGCCATTTGCTGATTCTTGCCCGATGTCCACTTGGGCATAAAGAGTGGGGGAAATTGCTCTTTAAAACTCTGTGTGTGTGTGTTGCATAATTTAAAAATCTGTATTTTTAAACAGAATTGCTGAGTGCAGATTGGTTACGCACGTGCATGTGTGGTGTAAATTCCCTGTGCACATACACAAGGAAGTTGCTTTTATATTCATTGAATGGGTTATTAGCATGACTCCCTTCAAAAGAAACATTGGGTTCCATTTCCTCTGCCTTCGGTGTCTTTCTTTTACTTCAGGACCAGTGTTGGAGGCAAATGCCTTTGACTACCAAGCAAAGAGAGGGGGAAGGCACTTTGCATTCACTCTGACTGAAAGGGATGCTCCCTACTTGTGCCGCATACTAAAACTGCCCATTACAAGCAGGAGGCTTTCATAAGCAAAGGAGCATGCAGAAGGCAGAACGGAACCTTGTGTGGGGAGGTGACCTCCACCAGTGACTTTGTGACATAAATGATTAGGCTCCCAGTGGCCCTACCTGTTCTGGAATGTTGTCTCAGAGCTTGCAACTCTGAAATAGCAAGCTGGGTCCAATGAAACTGAAAAGGAATTGGAGTTGGGCAGATAGGATTTCTTTCAGGCCGTGGGCTAGGGATAGGGGCTGTGGGTGGGAGTATGTGGGGGTAAGGGTGAACTTGTGGGGCCTGAGAAACCATGTTGGATGTTTTCTCAGTTACACCGAGTGCCACACTGAGATGTCTGCAGAGGGGCCCACTGATGGGGGTGTAGGTCTGCTAATTTGGATTCAATGACTACTAAACAAATAGGTTTAAAGAGAAGAGATAACTTCTAGGTGCAGATGAAATAACTAGGCATGTATGCTAAGATGTCTGTGTGTGTATGTATGTGGAGATGCATATGTACTTGTATATATATGTATATAAACTGTTACGTATACACAAACATAAACACACAGGATGTTTATCACAGAGTTGTTTATACAAATTGTTCTGTATCTGTGCAAAAAAAGAAAAAAAAAAAAACTCTAAACAAACCAAACAAAAAACCCCACAGCTATGCAAAAGGATGAGACAAAGCTGTATGAACTGATGTATTTGGATTGAAAGAATCCAGATCAACAAATGTGTTTTATGTGATTCTATTAGAGGGGGGAAGAACATGCCCACAGGTTTGTACCAGCATGAAAAAAAGCCTGGAAGGTAACAGAATGCAGTTATCACTGGGTAGTAAGAGTTTAGTCTATTTTATAATTTTCTTTTTGTTTACTTCTTCTTTTACCCCAACTTTTCTTCAACAAAGTTGTGTTACTTATATAAAAAATAAATAATAGAAGAAAACAAAAAGCATAGAGAAAGCCCTGGAAAACTTCAGGGAAGTGTGGACCAGAAGCTGCAGTAGAAAAATAAGTACTTCTATCCTGTTTTATGAAATGTGAGGAAATTTTAATACTCCTATTGTATGATAGCAGGCAGTTGAAATCCTGAGAAGTTAACACTTTTTAAACTAATTTTTTTTTAAAAATTAGACTCTCCCTACATGTCATTTTGTTAATTATTCTCTTCTTGGAACTTCCTGGCATTTTAGGTAGTATTATGTTTTAGCAGAATAAGACTTTCTGGGTATCTTTGAGTTCTACACCCACTTCCCAAGCACCACAGTGTCCACTGTTGGGCCCCATGCCTGTCACTCAGAAGTGTCTGCACATGGGAGGAGTGACTGAGCAGGTGTTTCACTTGACTTTCCCACTGCATCCCTATGATAGCTTTGTGTTGCTATCATGGTCCCTCTTCTTCCACTTAAGGGAATCTAGAGGCAGAGACTTAATTCCAGGCCTCTAGCCTTCAAGCTAGTGCTCCACACCTCAGTAGAAGGAAGAAGCCATGATGCTTCAAACCCCTGAGCACTGGAATGCACTCCTGGGGTGCTGAGGTTTGGCCAATCACTATCCTGGCAGGAGGCCACTCTGCAATTAGAGATCCCTGACCAACCAAATCCCCAGCTCTCCTGCTCCTTCCTTCCCAGTCCCTACAGAGAAGTCAGGGAGATGAGCATTTGCCAGGCACTCAGTGAGGGGCTTCACGTGGAAAGGCAGCTTCTCCACATTGCTGGGTGTTAGCTTACCTACCCCTGTCCGGCACCCGCTGCAAAGCAGAGCTGGGTGTGGCCAAGACGAAAGCTCCCAGTTTAATTTTGTGACCTCTTCTGGGCCTGACAGCTGCATAGCTCAGGCAGGCACAGTCTGCCACCCTAGTCCGTTTCCTTGAAATCTATACAGGAACATAGTTCCAGCTAGCCTGGTGCCAGGCCCTGCAAGCTCCTACTTGTACAAATGCATTTTAAAACATGACATGTGACAATCTGTACCTCTGCCTGTGCCTCTGGGCTTTTCTGGGTGTCAGCAGGAATCTCATGCAAGGCTTACAGTGACCCTGGGAGGTAGGCAGGGAAGGGGTGGTTATGACTATAGTTAATTCCCTTGCTTTCTCACCAGCCCTCTACAATCCTTTCTCTAAAAAGCAGCCAGAGAGCAAGCCTTTTAAAATGTCAGTCACATCTCAGCAATGCCCTGCTCAAAGCCCCCCCAGTGGCTTCTCAACTTCTTAACAAGTTCTAGAAGGTTCTATAGGGTCTCAACTCAATATCACCTTCATGGAGATGCCTTCTTGTCTACCTTTTAAAAGACCCTTCCCCCCGCCCCACACACACACTGCCACACTTCTCTATCCCCGCTTTCTCCTTGTACCTGACACTACACTGGATGTTTGTTTATTTCTGTTCGGTCTCTTCTACCATTACATAAGTTCCAGGAGAGCAGAGACATTGTTTATCTTGCTCATTTCCTAGAAGGTGCTTGAAATGCTCATGTTTTCTAAGTGCATGAAAGAATGCGCTTCTGCTAAGATGGTCAGGTGAAGTGTCCTGCCACAGGTCTCCAGCTGGTGAGTGGTAGTTCTGGGCTCAGACTTAGCTCTGTGTTCCAGTCTTCAAGTGGATGAAACTCAAGCAGGAAAGTTCTTACAGGGCCACTTAGGGGCAGACAGCCTCTCAAGCCAGCATTCTTTGCTGTTGGTGGGAAGCAGATCTTTGAGCAATGAAAGCCTCTAGGAGATTCTGCCATCTGTTTACTACTGTGTCAGAAGGAACTTTAGAGGGAGGCCAGCAATCCAGCCACTTGCTGAGTGGTGTACCCAGTGAGAGAAAAAGGCCCAGGGATGGGAAATGACCTGCCCAAGGCATCCCCAAGTAGTGAGTGGTCCAGACAATAGAACCAAGGTTTCCCCTACTCAGCTGGGAGTGCTTGTTTACCCAGCAAGACTCTCAGCTGGACCTAAGAGTCAAAGTGCACCTCCCTCAAGGCATGCCTTCCTTCCCTGTGTTTGGCTCATCAGCACAGCATTCTGGACTGAGCCTTCCAGATTCAACCTGGGACCAGTAGTGTGGGGTGGGGGGTAGCGTTGGGACTGAGAATTGTTGGCTATGCTGGTGGGACAGTCACATGAGAAAGTTCACACTCTGTCTCACCATGGGACGGGGAGGACAAAAACAGGCATCTGTAAGGCAAACTGGTCCTTACCACTCCACTGCCCCAAGGGTAGCCTTGACGGTTGAAGCCATCACCAGCTTGCTCACTAGAGTGAATTTGAACTTGGCACAAGGCACTGACTGAAACTAATTCTATTCCTCTGAGTGTCCTGCTGAAGAAGAGGGGACAGGACAAAAAAAAAAAAAAAAGCCTGCTATATTCAGCTCAGCACTTCTTGGGAACCTCCCCACCCCCATGACTGCTTCAGATGGGAGCCAGAGAGGCATGAGTCCTGTTGAACTCTAAGCTCCTGCCTTCTTTGATCTGAACCTTCCTTTCATGATCATGTCTAGCGGTTCCAACAATGGTTTCCCCAGCTTACTGTTCCTGTTGGTGCTGAAAGAATGCCTGTAATTGTTACCAGTGGACAGAGCAAGGAAACATGTCCTCTTTGCCCAGCTGGCTCCCAATTGACACTTCATTATAAGTGAGACAGAGAGGGGGCGGGAGTGCAACCTGGCCCTTAGGCCTTTGGCATTTCATTTGCACCCACATGTAGGCTTGCTTCTGGCCTGGGAACTGATCAGTGCCAGATGCTCCCTCTAGCCAGCGTCCTCACCACAACAGGGCTGCCTGCCTCCTGTTTCATGAAGAGTGGTCCTGGTTTTCATCAGACCCTAATTGGTCTGGATTTGGCCTTTGCTCTACCACAGCCTCCCACAAATTCTGGCCACTGGTTGTTCCCTCCTCCAGCCAGAACAATGGCCAGCTCTGGCCACTGACCTGGGCCTGAGCAAGCCTGCCAAACCTTGGCTCTCAGTCCTTAACTTTGCACATCAGGGCTGGCTTCCCATACCCTCAGCCTCCTTGAAAGGCCACACACTCTGATATACCACTTTGGACCCATCCAAATCTCTTGGGTGGAATGGGACTGAGATGTAACCTGAAGGACTTAATTATTTAGATGTTAGCATTTCTAGCCATGCTCCATCTTCCTGCCTCTTGCTGGACCTCTCTGTACTGCTCTGGGGTGTTCATTCCACTTGGACTGATACCAGTCAGTATCCCTTGCTTCAACCTGACCTGAAATCAAAATGCACTGGACAGGAGTAAGTGGGGCAGCTGACGTTCCAGGAGAGGAAAGGTTGGCAGCAAGTCCATAAGCCTGCAAAGCCCGGCATATGGGGTCCAGCTAGCACTTTGCATTTTCTTTTTTCCTCTTGGATCCTTTTTGTTCCTTTTCCTACTGCTCTCAAGCCTCTTCATGGTCTTGGGAAAGGGGGTCTTTCCCAAAGTAACCCCTGGCTACTGTTTCTGAGTTATTGTGCATTGGTCACTGTGCACCCAGTACCACCTAAGTCCCTACGGGAAGTATTTCAATCCTCAGCCTTATAAGAGGCATGTACAATCACATGTCCATTTGCAAAATGAAGAGGTAGATGGTTTGCCCAAGGGTAGTGGAGGGTAGAGTGGAGATCTAACCCCAGCTTCTTGGCTGCCCAAATCCTCACGTATTTGACCATGTACCGCTCATATAGAAAGAAGAGCTTCTGCTAAACCCTGGACAGGAGACTCTTGGAAGTTGCTGGTGATCTTTCTTGTTGAGTCCTCTCTGTATAGGATGTGCATGGGCAGTTGAAAATAGATATGCAACTTTGTTTAAGGATTCTCACTGGAAAACACCAGAGGGAACATAGTTCCCAGCCTGGGTTTGCCCTCTGAAGAATCTTGCCCCTATTTCCTGTGGCTGGCTGCTAGAGCTGAGCAGGCACAGGGGGCCTCCAGTGTCTCCGCCTCATGCTTCTCCATGGCCTCTGGCTTCTCCCGGTGGATTCTGCAAGGTGTTTCCTGCAGATCCTGCTGACGCTCTTTGCTGGCACGTAGCAAAATCTGCCCAGAACATCATGAGCTTCTGGCCTCACCCCTGGACAGGGTTTTGTTTTTGTTTGGTCTTAAAATTATTTTTCTCAACCAGGAGTATGGGGCTGGGGAAGAGGAGAGAAAGAAAGGCAAAAATAATGACAGAGTGATAAGTTTTGAATATTCCTCTGTTTTAAAAATAGAAACTTCCATAGCTGGGGCATGAGTTGGCCAGATCAGGTTGATGGAGGTAAAGCTGATGAATCCAGGTGGAGCCTGGCCTGTATGCCTTATGGCTGCCCTTCAGGAGGAAATTATGCTGAAGGTGGGGGGAAGAGAGTCCCCTTCTGTTTTAAGAACAGCATTCTCCAAGGGACTCCAGTAGTATTTGAAATAAGCCATCGAGGGTGCCCTACCTTTCATAGGAGAAAGGATGGAGTGCATGTTGTTCCTGTCCCCTTCCACAGGGGAACTGGAGAGACAAAGTCCTCAAAGTCGCTCAGAGCATTGTAGTAGGCTAACAGTCTCTGAAGAGGCTGCTTTCTATCGGCTCACTGACTTAACTACTGGGAACCAAGGTCAAGCAGGGGCAGCTGAAGTTCATCTTCATGGTCATGGCATATCCCACATGGTATGTAGGGGCACAGAGCAGAGTCCCCATGGAGTCACATCCCAGAAGCCTTTTCAGTACCTAGAATTGACACACAATTGGGAGATGAAAGGAAGAGGCCCTCATCTTCTTAGCATCCTTCAGACTTTTGCAGGTGGGTATGGATGCGTGCAGAGCAGCAGATCCCGCCTGGCATTAATGCCCAGTGCCTTCACAATGCACTTCCACCTCTGCAAACATCCTGGAATGTTTGTTTATGTTCTACTAATAAACTCTCTGCTGACTGTCAGCCTGGTAAATGGGATGTTGACCATATGAGCGATGGCCAATAGAATTGAGGAAAGGAGCTAAATAGTGAGGCCTTTTTAGCAGCAGCCTCTGCCAGCCTTCTCACAGATCTGCAGTATGCTCCAAGTTAGTAAATGGGCACTATCACTTTGAATGGTGACACTGATGGACCTGGTGGGCTGACTGGGAGCCAACTCTATACTTGCTTCTGTCCCTAGTTTTGGCAAATTCAAATCATCTAACTAGGTAACAAGCCAAGAAGGAACTTTAAGAAAAGGCCAGAGGGGCACCTGAAGCATCCCAATGACCAGCTTAAGTTTGATCAACTTTTCAGAAATGTGTTTCTAGAGATCAGGGAGGACATGACACCTTGGACTATTACTTAGAATCTGGGGAAAATACATGAATTAGAAGTAAAAGGTATAGTAAAATAACCTTAGGCACTTAAGTTGCAAAGGACACGTGAATACATCTGGCCCAACTTCTTTTTGTAGAATGAAGGGTGCTGAGAAGGAACTGACATGTCAAACCCAGAAAATGAATAGAAGAACCAGAAAAAGAATATAGCTCTTAACTCCAGGCTCAGGGATATTCTTGCTACTCAATACTTTCTGTGTAATAAGATCTTTCCCACTCCTCAAATCCTGTATTTCCATACAAGTTAGCACATTTAGGAGAGTTGGTAGTTAGTTATTAAATCACATAAAAATTAGGAAACAGAATCTGTTTTGAAAACACAGGGGCTTCTCCTTTAATTTTATATTATTGTGATAGTGCTTCACACGAGAGCTACCCTCTTAACAAATTGCTCACACTTGTGATTTTTTTTTTTTAATGAATTACAGCAAAGTCTTTAAGTTGAATGACCACAAATAAAAGGACCTCAATTTGGGAAGATGAAATCTCTCTCAGCTTTGTACACTGATCACTGAGCCCTGGGAAATTTGCATCTATCCTCAGCAATTAGAGAGCTAAAGATTGAGATGATGAGGGAACTGGGAACCATGTTATAGGTGAGTGAGGCCCATCAAAATCTGTGAAGATATTTATCCTGGAGATGACTTGGTAAACACGAACATGCTCTTCAAATATCTTTTTGTGTAAGCTCAAGGTGTCAACTTGTTGGCAAAGGCCACAGAGAGGCAGTGCAAAGGGGAATTTTCTTATAGCAAAAAAATGGATCCATAGGGGACAGGATGACCTAGGTCAGAGATGCCTGTACATTGGGCAGATTAACCCTGGGATGGGAATGATGAAAAAATTCAAAGGTGATTACACTGAGTAACTCTGAAAGTTCCACCCAACCTAGAGTCTGTGCAGTGAAATGTGCCCATCAGGCATGGTGGTTAAAGTGGGCTTCCAGAAGACAGGTGTGGCCCGTGGTGGCAAGCAGGGACTTCAGAGTCAGGTTACTTGGACCGACATGCTGGGTCCCCTACTTCCTCTTGTGGCTCTTGGGAAAGCCACTTATTCTTGGGAAGCCTCAGTACTACAAGTGGGGCTAAGGACAGCACTTAACTCTAGCATCTTAATGAGGCTCAAATGTAATAATCCTTGTAAAGCATTTATAGCTTGACATGCATAGTAAGTGCTTGATAAATGATGACCTCCATCATAGTTAGTAACAGTATTATAATTAGCAGTATGATCAATGGCAATAGGATTCTTACTTATCACAGGAAAGCTGCAAACAACCCCTAGTAACCATCCTCCTGCTTTTTGTGTCAGTGTTTGGCTAAATGGGTTTATTCTTGATACTGTCATCGCTGACTCTCTGAGAGCATCTGGCATATCATGGGATGTATATCCCTCTTTGCTCAGTGTTAGTGTCATTGGGAGCAGTGGTTGGGGTGTGCATCAGGAACTAACTTTTAATAATAGCTTATAACTAGCCCACCTTTTAATAATAGCCTCCAGTGGGCAGGCGAGTCAGAAGCCACAAGTCACATGTGGTCACTTAGGCAAAACACTGCCAGCTGGCAGTGGAGGAAGTAGGAAGAAGTTGCTTGTGCTATAGATGCTTTGTTGATGCTTTGGGCTTGGCGCTTGGCCTAAAATGATCACAGTGGCCATGATCAGGGCTGTGGTCACACTTGTGCCCATCATGACAGCCCTCCTTCAAAGAATGTAGAGGGACCATGCTGGATAAGGAGAGGTGCACTCTGGGTGGCCCATTATACCAGGAAGCATGACTCTAGTCTGATACAGGATGTCATCCTGACAGCTGGACAGGGACCCATATGAAATATGGAAAGCAGAGCCAGTTTGTGGGAGAGTCCTAAGAAGTCTTAGACATCACAAGAGTTTTGGGGCATTAAATCCCCCTCAAAGTTCTCACCATATCTGGTTTATGTAAGTCCTTGGAATTTCCTTTTTTTTTTTTCATTCCTGATATATTTGATCTGTTGGCTGAGCATTTCATATTTGTTGGTCGTCAAGAAGAGGAAAGAGAGTGAGCTTTGCGACCATGCATATTTGATTTCATTCCTAGTTCTGTGGCCTCTGACAAGTTCCTCAACCATCCTGAGTCTTGTCTTTCTGTATCCAATGGAGATAATGCTACATATTTTTCCAGTTAGTTTTAAGGATCAGGTAGACAATTTTCAAGGTGTTACATTATGTTTCACCACCTGACACAGTGTCTGGCACATAGCAGGCACTCAGGAAATATTTGCTGAATGTATAAGAGGCTCAGGTACTGTGGATTGCAAAGTGTTTTTCTTCTTTATCGCTGACACCATATCCTTCATTTCACTGCCAGGATAGAACAGGTTGTACAATACCAGGAGTTGACCTTATAATCCTGTCATTACCCACTTTGACCAAAGAGGGTAACAGTCAGCATTCTTTACTTATTTAAAACTGAGGTTCACCTGCCTCTTTATGAGGTGATTGGATCTTATCTGCAATCATTCCTCCACACCCTTGATGGTAGCTATTTCTGATAAACTGTCTTTGAGCTTGAAGACCTGTAGTCTGGGCATGTTTTTCTCATACCTGTTCTACCTGAGTGCCCTGGTATAGCAGTTGTCAGCTGATGGGGAGGTTGTAAGTAAGCCAGGGCAGGGAATGTCTGCTTGCAGTGGGACCCTCTGAGCTTGGTCTACCTAGTGGTATTCAACCTTCCTGGCTGAAGCTTGTGGAAGGTAAAGCTGGGGAAGCCTTGGTTATTTTAAAAGCCACCCAAAGGGTACATTAAAGACTTACCAGTGGTTTACAGTGTATAAATGCACCACATAGAGAGAACAGACATTGCTACTTGTTCAGACCACAGCCAAGCTCTGGCCCTTCCCTAGTGCATTGTGGGAACAGATTCGCTGCCTATCTGGTGTGCTGAGGAGGAGGACCCTTGGCTTTGCAGTTGTCCTGCTCCTAGTCTTATCCCAGAGTCCCTTGGCTCTCTTAGCAAACAAAATCCCAATTAGGAGAAAAAATCGAATGCTATAGACAGCTCCTGAGATGTTGCCAGCTGTTCTGCTCTCACAAATGGTCTGACCTGAAAGCTCTGAGTTCTGAGAACCATTGGAGGGTACGGTATTTTTCTGGGCACTGCTTCAAAGAGGCTCTGGTTGAAGACCAGGCTGCTATTCTGGTGGCCACTTGTGTGGGATAAAATTTCCCATGGGCCTCTGGGGAGGGGAAGGAGCCTTCATAGGAGGGTGGGGTGGGGTCTAAGCCCACTTGGCATGTGTGCTTCTATGGTTGTGAGCAAGTGGGTGCCCCTGACCCCTGGGTGGTTTTAGCTCTAGGGAGGTCATCATGAACCCTAGACCCCATGTCTCAATGAGCCACGGTACAGATGACCAGTCAAAACACTCAATGTAAACCCTCTCCATGAGGTTAGGGAGTTGAGAGGAGAAAGGGTGTGAGGGAGACAGAAATGCATTAGATCATAAGTGAAATGTAGAAGGAGACCATTGTGGGTCTGATGCAAAGTGGGTCTTGCAATACCCAATCTTGTTTCTAGGGGTTCTCAAGGTTCTGAGGCCTCCTGTGAGCTAACTGTTAGGTTCCCATTTGGGCATGGGTTCTCCTAGGGGCTGTGCACAGGAATGAGTCTTCACCACTGGCCACAAATAATAGAAACCCACCTGAGAATTGACACAGTCCCACACTGGAGTGAGACTCAACTGCAGAGCCTGCATTCCTGCCTATGAGTTTCATCATCCCCCAACCCTTTTGCAGGCTTCCTCTGTTTTTCTTTTGCATTCTGAGCTGGACTTTCCAGTCTCTAGACCTTTGTCTCTGCTGCCTGTTTCTTTCTTTCTCAGTTGGCTCTAGCAACTTCTCAGACCCTAGCTTGGGCAGGAGCCCCCATTTAATACATGTCCACAGTAACTGCAGCTGGCAGGGTGTGTCTGCTGCATACACTTATAACCCTGTACTATAATCACCTTTTTTCTTTTCTCACACAATGAAAAGAAGGTTCTGAAGGTAGGAATCTTGACTTCTTGCTTATTGCCAAATTCCCAAGACATGGCATGGGATTGCATTCACATCATCCCTTAAATACTTCTCAATAAATATCAAATGAGTGAATACATTAATTCCAAGTGTACATGATAGAAAGAGGAGAAGCAGGAGAAGGAGGAAAAGAAGGGAAAGAAGAAGAGGGAGAAGAGGAGATGGGGATAGAAGAAGGAGAAGCAAACAGCAGCAAAATAAGGCCAAAACTAAAGTACATGGCAGAGGGACACAAGACAGGGATATGGGCCACAGGTGTCAGCCTGACCTGCTTTTCCTTGCTCCCCCAGGGCCTCTGCAAGGAGAGAGGGGGAGAGGCAGGTCTAGGGGAGCCTTTGCTGGGGACTTCCAAAGCTGCCTTTGGTGGTTTCCTCACTTCCTTTAGGCTGCTGAGCCCGGGTCCCCATCTGTTAGTGGGTTTGGGTACTGTCCTTCCACAAAGGCATGACAAGTTCGCCAGGGCCTCCTGTAACAGCGTCCTGTGACTCACCTGTTTTTGAGTGTGAATCTTCAATATTTGGAAACAGGTTCTCTTTTTGGCCTCTTAGATCACATTTTCCCTGCCTCTTCCTTTTTGTCTGAGTAATTCTTAGGAGCTGGGACTCCTGACCTTTTCTCCAAGAGACTAAACACAAAACCATCCTCATCTCATCTTTTCTTCTACTACCTTGGATTCCCTCTCACAGCCTCATTCGTTCATTCATCCAGCAGATGTTCTGGGGACTCCTTGCCACATTCTAGGCGATATGCCAGGTGCTGGCATCCAGGAAGTCCCTACCATCTAGTAACTAGGGATGCCAGTGATTGCTAAAGAATATCAGGCGCTGTAAGAAAGGGAGGGAAGCCAAGCAGGAGAGAGGATGGATTGGCTTGGCCTGAGGCAGGCTGAAGTCTTCCTGGGGCAGGTGGCATTTCAGTTGGGTGGGGCTTGCGGTGAGACAAATGTGTGGCACATGCACGAGGAGGACATACAAGCCCCAGTGGTTCTAATCAGGTTTGGTGAATGTGTTGGGTGGTGAAGCAGCCACTTTACTGGTCCCTTGCAAACCCATGTCACAGAAACACCATATCCCTTCTCAGATGAGAGTTCCTCCATCCCCAGGTGAGTCAGCTCAGCATCCAGGAACCAGCCAGCCCTGGGACTTTAACCCTGTCCTGAACAAAATGATCCATATCTTTCTCCCGAATTGCCAGTGGCCCAGGAAGCAATTAAAGGTAGCTGATTTTAAAAGCAGTTAGATTAGAAATTTGCATTAATCCCGAAGCTAAGCATGTACCTACTTGGTGGCTGTTACAATTTTACCTTTTATAGTTTCACAGTGAGGTCATTACTTAAAACCTGAAAGCAAGAGTGTGATGGAGATTTTGCTTTGTGTCCCTTTTGGGTCATCTCCAAGTTCCAGGCAACTTGACCTTCTGGGCCTGTGTTCCCTTCCCTCCCCTTTCTGGCCCCTTTATTTCATACACAACAGACGTCAGCTGGGCCTGAATGCTTCCTGCACCGCTCAAGCAGAAATGCACAGTGCATACAAGGTGAGGAGAGCCAGGGGCCCACTCATGCTCCTCCTCCCCTTCCTGGAGGCCCAGGACAAGGCATTCCCAGGACAGCCTTGCCTGGGGGACCCCAAAACACATGGAGGGCACTAAGCACCAGGAGCTCTGGGCAGGGAGGTTTTAATAGTGTTCCCTGAGATGGAAACTTGGTTGAAATGATTTGCAGCTTTCCAGATTTTCTGAGTGTGTGTGTGTGTGTGTATTTGGGTTTATTTTTAGCTGCGGGCGTTCATTTCTTGCCAAAAAAACCTACTTAAATAAAACCAAGATTAATATTTTTACTTAACGGAAAGAGTTAGTCAGGACTGGCTTTGAACTGGAGTCTGCTTATCTTGATGGGGAGTGTATTTTAACATCTGGCCTTGGCTTTGACATCAACAAAAAGGGTCTTTGAAACTGACAAGAGAGAAGGGCCCTGGGGACCAGGGTAGGATGCAGGAAGAGCCTATTTGTGGGGGGCAGTGGGGGAAGAGCATTTTCCTGGAAAGGCGGGAAGCCAGCCCTGTCTTTGCTGGGAGCCAGGCTGTAATTCTGCCTCATTCCCAGCCAGTTCCTTACCCTCTCCTCCCTCTGCTTTCTCTGAGTTCAGATGCAGCAAACACAGTTTCTTCTGCACAATGGGTCCAGATGCAGATGGGATGTTCCTGATGCCCCTCACCTGAGACTGATTCCTCCCCCTGTGCCAGGTTGGCTCTTGGCTCTGACTTTTATCTCTGGGCTTGCCTGCTCTCACATCATTTCCTTCTCCCACTTCTGCCCCCTGAGTTCCTAGGGGCCTCATTGATCTTGGAATCCCTGTGGGTCAAGCACAGTACCCAATAAAGGATGGATGGACAGCTTATCCGACCCTGCCAACTGAGAATAGTTCTTATCACCTTCCGATGGAATGAGGCTCAAAAAGACTTGCTCACTTACCATAGATTTCATAGGGGAACTATTTATTTGGCAGTTCTGGGGTTTGAACTCAGGGCCTTGCACTTGCTAGGCAGGTGCTCTACCACTTGGGCCACTCCATCAGCCCTTTTTTGTGTTGGATATTTTTGAGATAGGGTCTTGTGAACTTTTGCTAGCCTTGAACCACAATCCTCCTGATTTCTGCCTCACAAGTAGCTAGCATTACAGGAATTACAGGACCAGTGCCCTGCCACAAGAGAATTATTTCTCTGACTTTAAATCATTCTTCTTGTGTGTATGGGACTTTATATGTGAAATCACATTTAACTTCATGCATTTGGCATACATTAAATGCCTGATATGGACCAGATACTCCTCTGATTCTTCTGAGTACAGCAGTTGCTAAAACAAAGAACTTGCTTCATGAGGCTTACACCCCACTGGGGAGAGACAGTCAATCAACAAGCAGGTGAAAATACAATATGTCAGCAGAAGCAGAGTGAGGCTGGAAAGGCATGGAGGGACTGAAGGATGTTGAAGGATGTGCCCAGCTCAGGAACTAGACCCCCAAGACAGGTGGTAATCGAACAGGTGAGAGAGAGAGCTATGCACAAGTGAAGAAAGGGTGTCCAGATGAGGAAATTACAAGGTAAAGGCCCTAGGGGTATGTTTGGGGTATTGGGGTGCAGGAATAGAGCAAACTGGCATTTCCTGAGGTAGAAAGGCAATCGGGAGCTCAGGTGTGGAAAAGGCCTGTTATCAGGCACTGGGCATTGGATGAGTTTGATGTCTTACTAGACTTCCAGGTATGAAAATAGACTAAATGTTGACCCTTGGACAGATGAGTAAAGGTCATAGGAGTTCTAGGTTGGAGGTTGCAAAACTAGTTGGAGTTGTCAGTTGTATAGGTTGAATTGCTAACCACAAGCTGGATATGAATAAGAGGAAGACTTAAGAATCCACTGCTGATTGCACTGGATCTTGAAAGATCATAGGTATTTTGGACCAGAGCAGTTTGGGGATCATTGCAAAAACCCTTGGAGGTTTTCGTCCACAACTTATTTGGTGCACGGGAAGTGACTTGTGCTAGGTCAAGGTTACTTGGTGTATGTGTGTTGTCCTTTCTAGTGTGCTACGGTTGCTTCTCTAGGATTTTTTTTTTCTTTCTTTCTTTTTTTTTCTGACCTTCCAGTTTCAGAGACTTTTTAGTGGAATTTGGGCAGCTGTGGTTGTGGTGACCAAAAGGCTAGGAACCAAAGAAACTGAGGGCAGGCCTCTAGGTCTCTCTCCTGTACCTTTAATTGCCGCAGCCCTTTCTGCAAACACAGACTTCATCAAGATCCTCAAATAGGCAGCAGATAGTGAGGAGGACCTTGGAAAGGACACTGGAAGTGGTGTTGGAGGTCCTCAGGGGTGAGAAATGCCAGACTACAGCATGTCTGGACTCCTGTTAAATGCTGATGAAGATTTGTTACTAATCAGTATGTGTGTGTGTGTGTAAGAGAGAGAGAGAGAGATGGGGAGAGGGGAAGGTTGACCATAGGAGTGGCGTGGGAATTGTTGGGGGAACTTATCAGAGGTCCTTCCTCCTAGGTACCAATCCTTCTCTCTAGTTTTCAGCAGGGCTGACACTGGGGGTGGGTACAGTATAATTATGACTTATTTTGTGACCTGTACAAATCTTGTGTAAAGATTTTAAAGCAGTCTCCTTTCCTGGGAGCCCCGCAAATATTTTTGCCTTACTGGGATGCATAACTGCTCCCAGGGTACCTGGTCTTCATTTCCATAGTTGAAAAATGAGGACAACAAGCACCATGATCACCACCTTACAGCACCACCTGAGGACAGAGTAAGATGACATGCACACAGTTGTTATTATGTTCCAGTTCTGTTCCTGTTCCCAGCTTGCAGCTGCAATGCCAGAAAGGCCTGGAGCTGATGGCAATCAGCAGGTGGGCAGCTAAAGGAGCAAGGAAGCCTGGCTTTATCCTCATTGGACAGGCTATAGTGCAGGATCCCATCCACCTTGGAGCCTAGCATTTTAAGGGAAGAGTCAGGCTCCCATAAGGCTCCTCGTATTTGATGGGTGAATTTGGATAGCTCTTGACCGCATGCTAAGATGGGTGAACCCAGAGTCTGAAGCTGATATATAGTAACTTGGTCAAGGGATCCTTGTTCCCCAAACCAACCAGACTGGCAGCTTGTTTGCTCAGTCCTCTAGCCTACTAGTAGGAAAGTCCAACCATCAAGTTGGGGGAGAAAGGTCTGGATTTGATTGATGATGGTTGGGTGGGGGGGGGGTTGGAAGGAGAAGGAGGGAGGCAGGGGCCAGCTCCAGCATGTCTTGTCCTCCTCTGAATATGTTGATGAATAACAGATGTACAGTTTCTAGAGACATACCAGTAAACTGCTTGCCACCAGAATTGTTTTCATTTAAAACTTGTGCTGATGTGGTCTACATTGGTAGGGCTAGATGTGGGGGATGGAAAGGGAGAGCGATGACACAAAGTTATTATGTATGGAAGACCTGCATTGTTTGCATTGTTTTTTGAAAGCCTTCCTCCAAAACAAATATTTAAAAGAAGAGAAGAGTTCAATATAGAGATAGACTTTATGCTTAGATCCCTAGGTCTGTGATACTCTTAAGAGGATCCCACATGTATTTATAGATCCATGTGTGCCTGTTTCACACACACACACACACACACACACGTTTCCCTTTTCTTTCCTTTTTTGTGGTGCTGGGATCAAACTCAGGGTTAGAACATTCTGGGCAAGTGCTCTTCCACCAAGCCACACCCTCATCCCCTGGTCAGTTTCTTCTTAGATGCTTTTAAGTTGGAAATACAATTCATTATTTAATCTCTTCTTTGTTTCTTTTGATCTCCATACCTCCAAAAGCCCAGCTTTCCTTCCTAGGAGCAGAAGAGAACACAGAGAGAGACTCAGAGGCTGAGTTTCAGGATGAGCCTCCAGGGCTTCTGTCTCAAGGCAATTTGTCCTTTAGTCTTTTACTTCTAAATCTTGTCTCCCTGCTAGACTGTAATCTGTGGAAGCAGGAAATGGACTTCTATTTCTTGCTGTCACCCCCACCAGACCTTAACCCAATGTTCCAGACACAAACCTAGTTTATGCCCAGGCTGGCTTAGCTGGTAGAGGACACTGGGTGGACAGTGTGGGGACATTCAGCTGCATAAACAAGAATAAAGAGAACCTGTGTCCAACCTGGCTCATCTGCAAAGCTGGCTTCATAGTTGCCACTTCAAGGTGGAGGGAGCTGCTGGACATGCTGCCAGTCCCAAATTTGGAAGCTGTCTTTTGTTGCTGTTGGAGGCGATGACCTCTCTCCTCTTTCCCTCCCTCCTTCACATGGTCCCTGGACTAGGGAATGCCCTGGGGGGACCCTTACTGCCAAAACAAGAAAGCACAAAACAGCACAGATCTGAGTTACAGGGAGAAACTGAAGCAAATAAAGACATATTAATTCACAAACCAAATAGGCGAATCTGGGGTTGGCCAACGATTTAACTTGGAAGGACTTTGTGAATCTATTTGGGAGAGCAGAATGTTATTTAATTTTAGTTCAGTGTTATGAAGTTTTGTTTTTGTAAGGAAAATGCTGGCGTGGCTTTGACCCTTGGCCATCTCTGCCTCAATCCTTCTGGACCATAAACACCAAGTGTTTGACTGGTCTTGCTAGGCAGTTCATGGACTGTGTGTGGGTGAAGAGATGGGATGGATAACCATGATTGAGCAGGTTCTCCAGGCCTGAAAAGACCTTGTACACTTGTTCTGACCACTTCATGTATTCCCCCACCTCTAAGAATATTTTAATGAGTTTCCCTTTGTTTCATCCCAACAAGAACTCCCAAGCCTTAGCATGTAGTGCTTCATGATGGAGCACAGACAAATAGCAGAGACATTGTGGTAGTGGTGGCAGCACCGATAAAACACTAATAGCAAACACGTGGGCTTGGGATGGACTACACTGTTCTCAGTGATCGTACTTAACCCTCACAACAACTTTGTCAGGTATTGTTATCGTTCCTGTTTTTACAGATTAAGAAAGTAAGGCTCAGAGAGGTTTGGTAATTTCCCTAAGGTCACATGATACTAATGCTAGGATCGAACCCAGGCAGTCAGGCTCCAGAGTCCAAGTTCTTCATGTTGTAACAAGTATATATATTATTATCTGATATGCTAATAAGTATATCGCTTGTAAGCCACATGAGAGGCATTGGACCAAGAAAGAGAGATTTATGAGGAAAAAACCCCAGGGAGGCCACACAGCAATGGAAGGGACCTAACTCTATTGTAACTTCCTGATTACAAAAGCTTACTGTTTTCACTAAACTATTCTCTGATAAAGAGGTTGCAAAGCCATTTCAGAGTAAAAAAAGAGTTGGCTGGTTTTATGTGCAGAAGCTTCCAGAAGTACCCAGCTTTATGGGGCAGGACTGCATAAGACATGTTATGTCTAAATCAAGTCAAGCCATTTTCAAGCCAGGAAAGGGTAGGTGCTGTTATTTGCTTTTTTCCCTAGGGCAGAGCCTCACTTCCCAGATTACCTTCCATGATAATGAAGCATCAGAAGATGAGGTCAGATCAACTCAGAGAGCATCATAGTGAAATCTTGGCAGACCTGCTTTCTGCCCAACAGTTCAATTGTGACAACCTGCCCATGGGGCTGGTGTAGAGGAATTGGTCTCTGGGGCTTCTGGGAGGATGGCTCGCTGCCAAAAATGCTGTTGCAAAGTGAGACACAGAGGTGGAGGCAGAAACTTCGGGAAGGTTGGCCTGGGTTCTTGCCAGCCTCTCATTTTTACAGCAGACTTGGAAACAACCACTTGCCTCCTCCTCATTTGAGCTGCCTCAGTTCAGTTGCTGACTTTGCCAATGGACTCTGTTTTGCCATCCTTGGCAAGCAAGGTCCAGAGGGGCCATGGATTCATCTAAGTCCTGACTTCATGTCTGACTGGAGGGTAGGATTCAGGCTTATGTGGAAAGGGAGCCAATGGGGATGGGGAATTGGTTCCTAGTAAAGATTTAAAAAAAATAAAAAAGGAGATAAGAGTCAAAGAATTTGGAAACATTGAGGGACAGCCACAGTGGGAAAGAATAAGGGCACTACCAGAGTGTGTGTGTGTGTGTGTGTGTGTGTCGGGTACTCAGTTTAGCAAGCGTTTCTTGTGTATCTACTAAAAAGTGGAATGAGGGTGTGTTTAAAGTCAATATTTGAGTGAAGTGCAACTCGAAATAGTCTCTTACAGCTGGAAGAGTTTAATTTCAACTAAAACCAAGCAAATCCCACTCCATTCCTGTCAAGGTACTGGTGTGGAAACCTCTACTCTGTTCTTACAGCAGTACCCCCTTCAATCCCCTTCCTTTTCTGGCTAGTTCTTGTTTTTAGTGACTTCTTTGACTAAGCCAATGAATGTTACTCTGGAATTTCTGGTTTTCATTTTCAAGACCTGGCTATTTACTTCTCCACGTGCTGACTTTACAAGTCCTTGAAGAGTACTCTTGGGTGCTTCTTTACATAACATAGAAAGAGAAGGCACAGCCTCTTATAATCTCAAAGTCCTCTCTGTCAGTTTCCTTATCTACATGACATGGTTGCCAACACTGCCCTTGTCAGGTAGCTAAGAGGAGAATGCAAATGGAATGACTACTACACATAGTATGTGTGCATTAAATGGAAGCTCTTTTTATTCTAACAGTCCTTCCATAGTTGGTCCATTCCACTTTTGGTGAGGATGATTTCAAAAACGTTTATTTAATGAAAACTACATCCAAGACGAGGTCAAGTTTCTTATGCATCATCTCCCCTAATTCCTTCAGGACATCAGACCACTATGATTACTGTTTTATAGAAAGCTACTTCCTTGCCTCCAGTTACAACTGCCATGAACAGTGGGGCTGGGATTGGTACTGCTCAGCCTGATTCCTGAGATCCCACACCCACCAGTCCTAGGTTCCCATTGAACTAGGTTCTGTTGCATCGCTTGTTAACTAGGTGCTGGGCACAGGGACCTAGCAGAATGCTGTCAGGGGCACTGAGAGAGCTGGGGTGGATCACAGCCCTATGGATGTGTCAGGACATGGAAAATTTTACATATGCCAAGGAAGACTTCTGGTTGAAGTTGAGGTTGGGGTTAGGAAGGGCATCCTGGGGGTGAGCTGGCCAGCCCTGAGATGATACTTTCAATGTGGTTCAGGCCTTCATAACCTCCTCCTTGTCTTTCTTTTGACACTCTCTTCTGCAGTGATCCGGGCCAAGGTAGTGGGAAAGAAGCTGGTGAAGGAGGGGCCCTTTGGCACGATGGTCTATACTATCAAGCAGATGAAGGTGAGTGATGTCATTACTGGCTCCAGCAGGAATCCTGGGTTTTTGCCAGAAGAGTTGTGGCCAAAGAAGGTCCAGTGGTTGGAACTGGGATGTGTGTTTGCTCAGTGTTGAAACCCCAGCCAACCCAGGAAGCTGCAGCGGCAGCAGGGAGAGAAGGTGGCTGCTTGACCCGGAGCCAGTGCAGGTGGAGTCACTCAGAGGCTTGTTAGGAGGCTGAACTCTGGATCCAGATGGCAGATAGCTTTGTTATTCAGTAACCCTGTGATCTTGGTCCAGTCACCTTTCTCCTCTGGCCTTAGGCTTTCCAGTTGTGAAATGAGGGTGGACCATATGGTCTCCATGGGCCCATGCGAGCTCTGATTTCTGGAATTCAGCAGTGCCTACAGGTCCCATGCAGTTGGTGAGGCTATGCTGAAGGTCTAGACCCTTCAGATATTCACTTTGAAACTGTGCTGAGCACAGGAGCCTCATCCCCAGCCCTCTTCCCTCATTTCCCCAGGGTCTTCCTGCATCTCTCCTCTAGTTAATCAAAGCTTGCTAACCACTTTCACATCATTAAACCTGTCCCTAAAACTCTAAACAGCTTAGAATGATGCCTTAAGAAAAAACATTAAAATCTGGAGAACCTGAATCCTAGTCCCAGCTCTGCTTCTAAACAGCTTGCTGACTAGGCCTTGTTCCTTTTCTTGGGCCTCTGTCTTGCCATCTTAATAGTGCAGGGTTGGGCTTGGTACCCCTAAGCCCTTCCAGCTCATGGATTTGAGGTAAGCCAGGATGCTGGCTGTGTCACTTCTAAGCAGAAGCTGGTGGTGGCTGCTGGGAGGGTATACTTATGTTTGCCTCTGCACATCAGCCTTGGGTTTAACTTTGGATCACTCAGTAACCCGTCCACCCCCTCTTTTATAAGCGCCTCCCTACATGCAGAGCTGGGGAACCCCTGAGGAAGTTCTACCTTAGGATACAGTCAGGCTGGGAGAGAAAAGGCGAACATGACTAGTCAGAATCTCAAGGTGGCATGTGCTGAGGTCCATGTGAACTGCCAGTTTTTTTACTTGCTGGTCATATTTGTACCCCAGCCATCAGGGCAGGACTGTCATGCCATACATACTTGTTGAATGTTTGCCCATCTAATGGGGAGTGAGGGTGAGCCCACAGACTTAAAAATTCCCCCAGAGAAGACAAGCCTTACTGCTTGTCTTACAGGTGGATTTGAGTGTGTGTGTGTGTGTTTTGGGGAGGGGAGTTGACAACAGCCCATGTGTGATACCCAGCCATCCTGGAGGCTGACCTCCAGGCGTTATTATTCTTGTCCTATGGCCTGAGGCTGGATGGACCAATTTTGTGGAACCTGTTGCTTTGGATTCAATTTTGGAAACATCCACAGCCTTCTGGTTATGTAATGTCCAGAGTCAGCCCTGGCCAGTTGCCCTTGGCTGCCCGAGCTTGGTCATGAGACCAAGCTTATGTCTTCAGATGGCCCTGGGGAGAGGAGAGTGGGCAGAGGTGGGGAATGAACAAGAGCAACAACAACCCAAAAAACCCACTTTGCAACCTCTGGCAGCTGGTGAAGGAATGCCTGAGCTTTAGACCAAAGCAAAGGCTCTGAAAATACATCCCCCGCCTGTTCTGTGACAGTCCTCACGATTGGACACTTTGTGGCCAGCAGGGAGCTGCAAGGGAAATAGCTTTGGAGGCAGGAATTCCTAAGCCAGCCTAGCTTCCCTCCTACCTTTGAACCTGGAAGCCAGGGTGACCTGAGACCCTTCCTGAGGGCACAATTGTCCCATTCCCTCTTGGCACTGTCAGACCAGTCAGCAGGGCTGTTTAGAAGCCAGGTAACATTTGCTCACCCATCAGCCTCTGAGGCACCACCCGGCTGGCAGGCTGAGGATCTCAGTTCATCTTTCACCTAGGTTCATTGTTGTCAGGGGTTTGAGCATCAGACCTAAAACTCTTCATTTTACTTCTGGCAGAGGCTCAAAGGGGAAGTTGATGTGCTCAGAGTTAGGTATTTATGTATGGGCAGATTTCATTCCTGAGCTGAGGTATTGGGATCTCTTCCCAATGCTATGCATTCTTTACATGACTCCCTACATCTCTCTGCCATCTTGCTTTACTCTAGCCACATCTTATGTCTTTTATGAACGTTGACTCTCCTTCTGGCTCAGTATTGTGACCCACAAAGCTAGTCAGTGCCTTTCTAAACAGAGAGGTTACCTGCAAATCAGAGCCCATCCATCTGCCCCCACTCCTTTTCCCACTTTCTCTGTGTTTAGCACCAGGCAGTGAGCTTGGGTTATAAAGATGATGCTTGTCACAATTAACATAAGACTACAGCCAAATAACATTTCTTGAGCGTTTGCTATGAACTCAACATTCTAGTAAGCCTTTACATAGATCAGCCTCAAACCATCATTGTAAAATAGATACACATTATCCTCTACATGGTGAAGCCACTGACATTTGGAAAGTTATGGAACAGTCAAGATCCTACAGCTGGAAACTGGCAAACCAAAGCAAAACTCTAAAGTCTTCACCGTAGGGTCTCTGAGGACAAGGAGGTAACAGAGCAGTGGGCAGCAGGTTAATTCACCATTTCCACATAGTTTGAGGGTACTCTTCATCCCCTTGTGTCTAGTCCCTCAGGTAGAAACTGGAGGTCAGCTTGGGTTTGTTGGTGTGCGATCTAGCTGCTAGCTCTTGATGTGCAGCCCGCCAAAGGTGTGTGAGAAAAGTCTTTGGAGGAGAGAAGTGGCAGAGGCCTGCAGGAGGTTGGCACTGCTCCCTGGCAAGCCTTGTTCTTGTGGATTGGAGTCTACCCCAGAGCATCAGGAGGGGAAGCCAGTCCTCCCCTTGAGCAGGACTGTGAGAATTTAGAACATAATTATGAACCCCAGTCTTGTTGACCTGATGACAGGCACAGACCCTCCCGTCTGCTAACTTCACAGCCACTCACTCTCTGGCATGCCCTGAGTTTGCAGAGACCCCAGCTGTGTTGGTGAGGAGGCAAGGCTGCTAGGATGTTGAAGGAGCTGACTACAAACCCACACTTGGAGATTAGCTGGGGCTGAGCCATGGTGCAAAGGTGGAAGTTTCCAGAATTAGCCACTGTCATCTGCAAGGACCTTATCTCCCATCGGGACCATGGGAAAGCAGTCCACTTTGCCAGAGCTGTTGTTTGTGCAGTAGAGACATGCTCTCAGGCAGGCTGCAGAGAACAGCATGTGGGGGACATTATGTCCTAGCAGGTCCCAGGAGGATCACAAGGGGACGTGTGCTAGTCATGTGCTTTGCATGTCCTGACTGTGGGCAGAACAGATCTGCTGGGCAGTTGCAATGCTTGGCCTGTTGCTTGGTGTTTGTCTAATCAAATGAGCAGCAGCAGGATTTTGCCTTTGCAGCTTCAGCTGGAAGCCTCTCTGACCCCCCAGCCCACCCTCAGGGAACCACTCTCCTCCTCCCAAAGCTTGAGGCTCTTTATAGTGTAAGACTCCTACCTTGCCCTCATCAGGGACTGACTCCATTTTCACAGGCTCTGTGTGCTATCCAACCACTCTAAAAGAAGCACCTTGTACTTCTTATCTCGGTCAGGTGCCTAATGTCTCCAGACCTCAGTTCCTAGGTCTGTAAGAGTAAGTCGTGGATTTAAATAAGTTCAGGATGTAAACCAGCATCCTGCACAGTGGTCACCTTTGGCAGGCACGCAAACAACATCTAACTTCTGGGTCGTCCTTCATGCAGTCCAGAATGAAGGTCAGACTTTTCATCAAAGCATGCAAGTGGCCCCGGACTCAGAAACTTCTTTCATACATGATTTGCCCCTGCAGGCCAAGGGAAGCTAACTTCTGGTGCTTTGTGTAGAAACCACCAAGAAGAGGAACTCTGAGGCATGCAGAATCCAGCTGCTTCCATCTGAGGCTCTGAAGCAGCTTGGACACTACTTCTGCTGAGGGATGAGGTTGGGCAAAGATACTCGGAGAAACTCCTCACTTCTCTGAATGGCAGTGCCAAGTGCTATTCCAAGACATTTAGTTTTTAAAACCACCATAGGAAGTAAGTGCTTTGCCCCATTTTACAGATGAAGAAACTGAAGTCCAAAGAGGTTCAGATACTTTCCAAGTGGCTAATAAGTGGCAGGGACAGATTGAAAGCCCAGCTGTCAATCTCTAGAGCCTGCATCACGTCATGTCCTCTGTGATGTTGCTTGGATTAGGTGACCTTTAGCATCCTTACCTATTCTAAGATTCTATGATTCTCCCATTTTAAGACATTATAAAACTATTCTAAACCACCTAAATTTGTCAAACCAATTCAAAATCTCTATGATTGCAGACATAGTGATACTTTTAAGATCCATAATTTGATCAAGAAATGATTATTATGAGAAGACAAAAATGAATAACGTCTACCTTTACCATATCGTTACCTTCAGAATTGACTCCAGCACGCAGTGTTGTGTTTCTTAGACCCAAGCATCTATAATGTAAAAAACAAATCCTCCCCTGTGCAAGTTATAGCAGCAGTGTTAAAACACAGGCTCTGTCAAATGTCAAAGTTGTGGGGATGCCCCACTGATTTAGAAGAGTCAAGGTCCTACTGCACACTTCAAGTCACTGGACACCCAGAAAGCAGAGACATGGCAAAGGAGAAAGACTAACACAGAATGAACTGAGTTTCTGATAGTCTGGACCCCAAAGACCTAGAGCAAGTCTTAGGTGAAACATTTGCCAGAACCTCAAGGAACATTTATACCGCAGTGAGAAGTTGCTGGGCACCAAAGTCAGAGCGAATGCTCCTTGTGTGCTGTACACAACAGTGTGCACACAGCATATGTAAACATGGCTCCTGTTGAGCCTGAGCGGCACTGTCCAGCAAGTGAGCATGGCCTGACACGTGCTCCCCTGTGGTGTGACTGAACTCCAAGTGTAGAGAGCACTTCTCAAACTGTTTTGCTGCATTGTTTCCTTGTTCTGTTGACAAGCCCTGGAGCTGGAGGAGAGGGGTCCAGGAGAACACCATCCAAATCCACTAGAACAGCGCACCTCTTTATGAAGGCAGAGGCTCCCAGACTCTCTAGGTTCAATAGACAGCCTCATTGATGGTAAAGGTCCTGTGGACCATCCACCCCTACCAGCCAGTCATAACTTAAAAGAAGATGAGGAGAAAAAAACAGCCCATTAGTCTGAATAGGAGACATTCGTGAGGCACCAATGAGGTGATGTCTGGCTTTGTATTAATTTCTATTAAAAAATTAATAACGCATGCCAGCGACTAAAGTAGGGGCATTGTCCTGCTATAAACACTTGGGACAGGCCCAGTGACCACTGCCATCCAGGGCTTATGTACTCTGAGAACTGGAAGGACAATAGGATTGGGCCATGCCTGGGGCACCACTCCCACCCTACCCCACTCACACAGTTAACACTGTGGCCTTGGCAGATCAGGTCTCTGGGACACTTGTAGACTTGACCTGGAATCACAAAGTGGACTCAGCCTCTGTGACAGTCACGCCAGGCATTCTGGCGTGAACACACTGTTAAAGGAGCCACAGGAGTCACAAATGGAAATCCGGAGACCAGCAGAAGGCATTTGCTGCAGCTGATATCCCTGGCCCTGAGCTCCCAAGGCTGTAGGGAAGATGGCGTAGGATGCTGGTTAAGATTCTGACTCTTGATTCCCTTATTTGAAATTTTCGCTCTGCTATTTACCAACTGTGTGGCCTTAGATGAGTCACTCTACCTGCCTGTAGCTCAGGCTCTGTATCTGAAAAATGGGTACCATGGCCTCATAGGCCGTCCAGGAGACTCAGTGAGCTCATATTGCAGCAGTCTCCTGACCATGGTACTGTTGCCATTTGGGGGCAGATACCTGTTTGTTCTGGGGACTGTCTTGCATATTGTAGGAGTTTTAGCAGCATCCCTACCTTCTAGCCACTCAAAATATCTCTTGACATTGCTAAGTATTGCACATGCTTCCAAGGGGGGCAGCCTTGCCTCCAGTAGGAGCCACTAGCTTATGGTGTACATTGAAAGGGCCAAGCATCAGCGATTTCACATGGTTCAACTTACTCATCATTAAGCTGAGTTTTGTATCCATGTTTATGTGCTTCTTCTAGAGTGAAGGTACTCAGTGCCTTCACCAGATGCTCAGAAGAGCAAAAAACATGGAGGATGCCTGGCCCAAGTTCACCAAATAGAATTTCTGTCAGACTCCTTGTCTTAAAAATGTTGTTTGTGTGCCTACTTCCTTAGGCTCTTATGAAGACACTATAAGTGAGAATGTTGTTCTGTATACTGGCAAGTGCCACTGATGTCACGTGGAGGCTGGCTGGCCTCTCGGGGCTTAGGTGGACAAGGCAGGAGGACCTTTTTCATAGCAACTTCTTTGGATATCTGAAAAGCTGTTGGATTCGAGAAATGTGTAGGTGGAAAAATGTTGTGGGGCAGTTGGATGAGATGTGGTGCCCATTTTTCAGATACAGGGCCTGAGCTACAGGAAGGTAGAGTGAAATGTGTAGGTGGAAGAGTGTTTTAGGGCAGTATGCCTGGTGGGGCAGGAAAGGCTGCTTGGAAGGGATCAGAATGGCTCAGGAAAGAGGACAGGTGAACTCTTTGAGGTGGCGGGGGAGGAGGGAAGGAGACCCTGGGATGGTGGTTCCTTGCATACAGGAACCAAATTTACATAGATCCACTTTCTGGGCCCAGGCCCACTCTTATGATGTTTCATGTGCCCACAGATGTACCGAGGTTTCACCAAGATGCCCCATGTGCAGTACATCCACACGGAAGCCTCTGAAAGTCTCTGTGGTCTTAAGCTGGAGGTCAACAAGTACCAGTACCTGCTGACAGGTAACAGCCAACTCTAGATAAGGTCCCAGATGCAATGCTCCCTCACCTGACAGATCCGCATATCTAGCTCAACCATGTTCTGAGGACTGTAGCCATGTGTCCCCTGAGAGCTTGAGGCTCCCACATTGAGGCTGGCTCTCAGCCTTAGCCCAGCACAGACCCTATGGAGCTCATAAATTAGTGGTTTCTTAGCTTAACTGTAAATGTAAAAAGGATTGCCAGTTCTGCTCCACCTCATGGTCAACCTTTTAGGTCTGTATTTGAGAGTTCTCCACTTTTAGGTAATCAGTGCAGTAAAGGAAAAAACTAGAAAATTAGGAGGGGAGCCAAGAGTTGATCTGTAGTCCTTGCTCCAGGACTTAATGAGGTTGGGAGCTTCTGCAAATCGCTTACCCTCTTAAGTTCATTATCACATGGAAAACAGTCCAGATGATAGTTCCTTCTAAAAGGTGCTGGGGAGGATGGCGGTCAAACCACAGGTCAGGCAGGGCTCTGACACAGCATGTCTCCCTTTGCCTCCTGTCCTCCTCCAGGTCGTGTCTATGATGGCAAGATGTACACAGGGCTCTGCAACTTCGTGGAGAGGTGGGACCAGCTCACTCTTTCCCAGCGTAAGGGGCTGAACTACCGCTATCACCTGGGCTGCAACTGCAAGGTGAGCCCCTGGGAGTGGGGGAGGGAGCTGCCCCTGGAAGCTTCAGCTCCTGCTGTGCTGGGCAAGGGGCCTTGTGCAGAGAAAGCATGTGTGTCCTGGGCAACAGGGTGGTAAGGAATGCTGTCCAGACTGGGCAGGGAAGAAGGTGAGAGGAATGCCTTGGCACCATAACTTGTCACCTTCATGATGCTGGGAAAAAAGGCTCTTTAGCATCCCTGCTCCTCTGGGCAGATCAGGGCTGTGGCAAGTGTAGGGTCCTTCCTTACCTTGATGGGTTCTGCCAACCAGTCCCAAGTGGGCCACTCTGGCAGGTCCCTTTCCCCAGATGGGCAGGTTGACTTAGGCTCACTGACACCTGCTGTTGCCAAAGGTCTCTTTCACCAGATGTAACCCTTTTCCCAAGTATAGGCTAGGCCTATGGCTTTCTTTCTGCTGTGGGAGGGAGTTGGGTCACTCTCCCTTAGTCCTCAGAATAACACAGTGTGGTTTTAATTCTATTATGCCCATTTTACAGGTGAGGAAATAAGAGACTCAGGGAGATTAATTAACTAGCCCTAGATCACACAGTGTGCTGACTCTGATTTCCAACCCAGGGCAGCTAGACTCCAAAATGTATGCTTTAATCTTTCTAATTCCCTAATTCCTTACAAGAGCTGCATCTAATCTACTTCTTACTGACTGTGTGACCTAGAGCAAGTTACTTAATCATTCTAAGCCTTTATTTCTTTATCTATAAAAAGGAGATAAAACTATAATCAGAGTTAAGGGGAATAACATAGATGCACAATGTACACAGCAGGTGCTCAATAGTGTGAGCTAGTCATTTATATCATTATGATTAAAGGGCTAATGTGGTTGGGCTCCCTCTGCAGTGATCCTGGAGCCTAACTCTCTAGAATGGGTCCAACATGGCAGAGTCTACCAACTGTTGCCTGTGATCTCGTTGCAGATCAAGTCTTGCTACTACCTGCCTTGTTTCGTGAGCTCTAAGAATGAGTGTCTCTGGACCGACATGCTCTCCAATTTTGGTTACCCTGGATACCAGTCCAAACACTACGCTTGCATCCGGCAGAAGGGCGGCTACTGCAGCTGGTACCGAGGATGGGCCCCCCCAGACAAGAGCATCATCAATGCCACAGACCCCTGAGCTCAGACCCTGCCCCACCTCACCTCCCTCCCTTCCCGCTGAGCCTCCCTCGGACACTAACTCTTCCCAGATGATACCAGTGAAATTAGTGCCTGTTTTCTTGCAAATTTAGCACTTGGAACATTTAAAGAAAAGTCTATGCTGTCTATGGAGTTGATTTGGAGCTATTCTCCTGGCCCCATCCTACCCCTTCTTTTTGGTTAATGACATCACCCATTTTTACCTGGGAATTTCTGGTGCCATGCCAGAAAGAACGAGGAATGTATACTCCCCTTCTTCGTGATATATAATCTATATTTTTTTAGGAAAACAAAAATTGAAAAATCTACCCCATTTGGGCATTGTAATAGCGACTTCTCTTTCTTCTTCCCCTCTCGGCCACCTCCCAGACTCTCCTTCCCTTGTCCTTCTCCTCTACCCCAGTATACAAAGGGCACAGACAAGGAAGTTACCTAAAGGCCAGCTGTTTCTGGATCAGTCAAGAGCAGCAGGCAGACAGACTCGAGGTATGCGGAAGATCTTATACATAGAGGAGATGCTACCGCATGTCCCGACCAGACTGTCTGTCTGTATTTGCACATCAGAGCGAGGGAGGGAAGGAACAGATCGCAGGAGTGGGTCTGAGATGACAGACACACACAGCTTCCCCAGCCTGGTGATGCTTGGGTTGACCAGATGTCTCTGGGTCTAAAGCAAGAAGTTAGACCAGAGTTTTCTGAGTTGGTCAAGATTTAAACATTTGCCTGAGGTTAGCAGGCAACTTGCCTGTCTGTACAAACGCTCAGGTGAAAGGCTGAGATGAATGTCTTTCTTCTCCCCGTCTCCCATAAGACATCCTCCTGGGAAACTCTGGCGGAGGTCAGGCTGAGAGCTTGCCTGTATATAAATTGGAGAAATACAGAAATACACACACTGTACACTATCCACAGATATAGCCAAGTAGATTTGGGTAGAGAATACTATTTCCAAAGTAGTGTTTAGCTCACCTGGGGGGATGTGTTTATATACACATTTGCATATACCCACATGGGGACTTAAGCTAATTTTTTACAGGACACAGAATTCTATTCAATGCTGTTAAATATTGGCAAATAGTTTAATCTCTTCTATTTTGTTGTTGCTTGTTTGAAGAAAACCATGACATTCCAAGTTGAGTTTTTTTTTTTTCATTTTAATTAAAAGTTGAAATTCTGAATATCCTCAGCACCCTCTTTTCCCTATAACTGGGGTCATCTGACTTCTGACCTTTTCTTTTTCTTCTGCTTCCTATTTGGGGGGGGTCTTCACTTAACTGCCTTACTGGCTGGCAGATGGCAGATGGGCGTCAGTGTGGGTCAGGGGTTTGCACACAGGAAGGACAACTGCTGAGGGTCCTGCCTTGGCTGGATGGCCACCTCTCCTGGGTTTTGGGACAGTTTCTGTCCTTCCCAGCTCATTGGTGGGTGGATGCTACCTCCTGAGGTCTTCACTTCATGGAATTAGTATGGGTGGTCCCTGGGGAAACCTGGCTCAATCATCAGCTGTAGGGTTTTTGTTGTATTTTTAAAAATAAAACTATAATATAAATTCTCCTATTAAATAAAATTATTTTAAGTTTTAGTGTCAAAAGTGAGAAGCTGAGAGTAGTGATAATGTATATTTTACAGAATTGGGTATGGTAGGATGGTGACATTTAACATGATTGCTCTCTGTCTCTTTTTTCAGAATATGGGTATTTATCCTCTATTAGTATTTTGTATCTTCAGTTCATTCCGCTTTAGGAAACAGAGCTGCCAATTGAAACAAGAGAAAAAAAAAGTAGACAACAAGTAGATACACACATGTCTAGGCAAGGGGTTTGGCAGAACCCCAGAGTGGGAAGACAGTGCAGGTACTGGATTTCCTTGGGATGGATTTCACTACTGAGCAATGTTCCCCTGAGGTCCTGCCACTGGGCAAGTGGGGAGTGGGGGGCGTGGCCCTCTCCATGGGGCTGTGTGAGCAGAGGAACTGAAGTCAGCAAGCCAGTGGTTTCTAAGGAGTGAGCCTCATACTTGGTGTTTGGGTTTAACATCACTTCAGTGTCAAAGTCTTGCAAGGTGGAGCTCCTGACCCAACCTGCACCAGTGCCTTCCTGCAAGTTCACACCAGCATCTCTTCTGTGAGGCATTTGGCTATTCTCAGGCCCTGCTGTGGTCACCCCACTCACGTGACGAGGAACTTGGGATGAGGTCTGAGCATGAGGCACCTGAAATTTCCCTGCAGAGTAAATCAGTTAGTGGAACCATAGCCCCATAGGCAAGGCCCTGATGAGAGGTCTTGGGCAAAGAAGGGTCTTTTGAAATTGATGTTGTCAGAGGGCGGTTTTGAGCTTTCTATAAGCTATAGCTTTGTTTATTTCACCTGTTCACTTACTGTATAATTTAAAGTCATTTATGTAGCTGAGACACTTCCATATTTCAATCATATTGTGAATGTTTTATTTTGCTAAATCTTGTGTCATGTGTAGGCTGTAATATGTGTACATTGTGTCTAAGAAAAAAAAATGAAATCCACATGTCGCCATTTTTCTGGCTCAAATTCTACAGTAGAATGGAGGGTAAAATACTTCTATTTGGGTGGGCAGCTAGACTGGCAAATCAGGAAACTGGAAGGAAGTCATAAAGGAGCCTCCTCCTTATTGGAATCCCAGGGGTTCCCTGAGTAGGAAGGAGAAGAAAAAGAAACTATGGCCGTGCCCTTGCTATGTATCAGCCAGCCCTGTGTCATACACTACTCACTCTCATTCCCTCTCCCCCAGGTCCTTTATCATACCCATTTGGGAAGCCATGACTTCTAAAATTCCAGGACTATAGGAATGATAATTATCCAAGTCTCTTCACTTCCTTTGGATATCTCTTCTGCCTCCCAATCAAGGAAGCACCATGCCCAGACTCTTGCTTCCCAGGCCCATGCTCTTCTATCGCCAGGGTGGGTAATACTAGGGAACCCCTGCTCTTTACTGGCCCCCAGCCCCTGCCCTGCTTCATGACAACTGAGCTTCAGCCTATGAGTACCATTTTTCATCCCATGTTTCTTGAAGCATAAAACATGGAATAGTTCTATCTAGGAGATACTGTGGTCCCCAGATAGTACCTTTCCCTGCCTCAGCCCTTCCCCCTCACCTGGTACATAATGATCAACAACGTAGACTTCTCCCGAGTGGTTGGCTCCTGGCTACCTACAGTGAAAGCATCACTAGAGTGTTTGTATCAGAGAGAAACACTATAAAAAATCTAATGCAAAAGCACAGCAAAATGGGACAATGGAGGGGAGGTGGATCGCAACAACTTTCAAATTGGCTCTTTGAAGATGGGGGAGGGGAAGACTCAGAGAGTGGTTATGCTCCACGGGCAGGGGCTTCTTAGATTCTCCCATGCTCCACTTTTCCTTTAGCCAGTCTGCTGTACAGAAACCCAGAAGTGATGGAGAGGAAACCAACCAGAGAAAACCCTGTCTGGAAGGAATGTATTTGTTGCTAAATTTTGTAGCACTGTTTACAGTTTTCCTCCATGTTATTTATGAATTTTATATTCCGTGAATGTATATTGTCTTGTAATGTTGCATAATGGTCACTTTTTATAGTGTGTCCTTTATTCTAAACAGTAAAGTGGTTTTATTTCTATCACACACCTACCGTCTCTTGCTTTGTTGTTCTGACTACCTTTGGGGTTATATAGAAACCAAGGGGCCTGGAAGTCTGTCCTGCCTGCCTACCTCCAGGTCCACGCACACACCATTTCTCCACCCACATCTACACACTGGGCCCCCCCTTGCTCTGGTCCTTTCCCTTGGCAGGAGGAATCTCAGGAGACGTGTCCTAAATTCCTTATGGCTGCTAAACCAGCTCTGACTTAGCTCCCTGATTCAGTTGCCAGGGTTTCCAGAATTCTGAAGGATCTGAATCTATAACTAATCACCTGATTAGTTATAGGAACTGATACCCATGGGTTGGGGCCTGACTCAGGCTTCCTTGTTTTCTTCCTGAGATTTCCATCCTGGTAGAGGGGAATGGGAAGGTCTGCAAACAGCAGTGCTTGGTGTCAATGACCTGCTTGAAATTCCAAGTGTAGCTCAGCCTGGTTGGGAATGCCAGAAACTCTTGAGGCCCCCCAACAACTGATGAGTCACTCCCAACACTTAGAGCCATGCCTGTACCCTCAGTGGGCTGCCCAGCTATGGACCACTCACCCAGCTGTCACTCCTCCCTCAGCAATGTTCAGGTTACAGCTTTTGCTCCCGTTTGAAAGGTTCTCTGCTCTGAGTGCCCATAATATTCCAGGCACAGCATTTTATGCATACAAGCACACAGTATCTCAACAATCTGGGGAGGCTTTTCCATCCTCCATGGGCTTTTTTTTTTTTTTTTTTTTTGAGGAAAACCAAGGTTAATGGAGATTATGTCATTCTCTGAGACCTGGCAAGTAGACAGAGCTGGGATTCACACTGAGGCTGGTTGAAGATAAACCTCAGTTTCTCCCTTTGTGTTCACATCTTATTGGAATGTGTGGGGTTTTATTTGTGCCTTTTCTGCTTCAACCAGCATGCTCTGGATTCTGTAACTCTCACTGGATCAGTTAGCAGGGAAAGGTGTTCATAGGAACCGCCTCCCTGGTAAGACTGCTCCAGCCTGGAGCCTGCAGATCGACTGGGTAGTGTTTCCAAACAGGGTTACCAGCTTAGCATCCTGAGTGGTGATTCGACAGTCAGGACACAGCTCCCACTTGGGATGATGGGATACCCTGTTCATTATCTTGCTCCCTGAGATGCATATTCCATGTAAGGCCAAGTTCAGAGCCACGGCCCTGCATTCCTTGAACTAGTTTAAGAGGACCACCAACCATGCAAGCAGATATGACATAGGCTGCTTCTAGCTGCTCAGAACTCTTCTAGCCAACTTCTGGCTGTGGATAGAGAACTTGCTCAAAATGAAGTTAACCTGCTGTTCTCAGGTACTTTTGGAATAAAAGGTGAAACCATGTACTATGAGCTCAGCCCCCTCTGCTTCCCAGAGACAAGTTCAAGTGTACTCAAAAGTTGGAAAGTAAGGAGAACACATAAGGAAATTGTCCTTCAATAATTAGCAATGTTCAATAAAACATTGCTGCTTTTATTGAATGAAGACTTTTCTTTTTCCTTTATCATCAACATGCCAGCACAGATTGTCCCCTAATTTGTTGATAATTCCCAAAGCTCCAAAGAATTCTGTCCACTTTTGTCATTTGCCCTATTGCCTGAATTTCCCCTGCAGAGATAATGCTTCTCCTTGGAAAGCCAGGCATTCCTGCAGGACATTAAGACTTTTTCTTAGAGTCCAGGCATCAGGGAATGACCCCTGAGCCCACCTCCTCCAGCCAGAGAGACTCAGGACACAGACATCTTTGTTCATCCAGCATCATGAAAATAAACTGAGACAAAGGGCACTCACCATTGGCTTGTGGTTGGGGAAAAATGTTTGCTCCACAAGTGGGAACTTTTCAGGACCCAGGGAATGGAAGATCTTGATGAGTTGAGAGAACTGGGAAGGAGAGAATATTAGTCAACCATTGTCACATTCTGTGGTGAAATAACCCACTTGATCTTGGGCTTCAGGCATCCCATTGTTCTGCACTGAGGTCTAGGAGATGTTCCCTGCTGATAAGAGAAAGCCCAGCTCCCCTGGCTGAATAATCACCCTCCCCATCATCTAACTGCAGCAATCCCTCTTTGTTTGCCCAAGACCTAGTAAGCAGGCAGCTCTTTGGGTTCAGCTCAATTGTGTGTAGTAGGCACTTACTACACCCTCAGCATTTCTCACAGGTCCTAGCCCACAACCTGATGTTCATGCCATCCCCCTGACTGCAATGCCTGCCTTCCTAAAGAAGCAGGACTGTGGGGTCATCTATGGTATATACTCTAGGTCCAGCCTCCCTGGGTTCAAATTCTTGCTCTGCTACTTACTAGCTGCGTAACCTAGGAGGTCACTGTTCTGAGTTTCAGTCTCCTCACTTGTAAACTGGAGATCTCAAGAGATCCTACCTCATTGGATTGTTGTAAGGACACGATTTGTTACAAAAGCAGAGCCTGGTTCATGGGTACACTGGAATGTTATATGTTATTATAGATAAATACTTTCTCTGCTTTTATGATTCCACATGTTTCCACCAGCTTGGGCCATGTTCTGTCCCACTGTGTGCTTCTACTTCTGCACTTCCCTTATGGGCCATAGATTAGTTCCTGTCTCTACAGCAAGAGGGTCATTTCCATCACCCACCACCCAGCATCCTGCAGAGCTCATGTTGTGCCCAGCCCTACAACTCACTATTAAGATGAGCTAAGCCTGGCAGATGAGGCTGAGGGAAAATTGGTTGCAGCGCAAGGTTGAGATGCTGTTATGCTGGAAGGAAGCATGGGGCTTATGGCATCTGGAAGGGGACAGAGTGGGGAATCAGAAGGCTCCCTAGAGCAGATGACATAAAAGGAGGAAGGGCACTCCAGGTAGGCAGTAAGACCCATGTTGCTGGAGACCCTCACTGGCTGCCATGACTGTGGCCTCAGGTGCAGGAGACAGTGAGGAGGAGGTGGAGGGTGAACCTTCCATCAGGTGTCTTAAAAGCTGGACAAAGGAGTCTAAAATTCACTCAGAAGACAAAGGAGAGCTGCCAGTGGAGTCTGAACAAGAGAAGGAATAGTCTACAATTTATAGATGCCCAGTGTCAGAAGGTGGTCATGCCTTGCACCACGCTGACTTCAAACTCATCCTGGAGGGAGAGAATAGGGTAGCTTAGGAAATTCCAACTTCAGCCTGGGATCAGCGTATATTATTGTAGCTGTAGTGTAGCCTACAGGTCTAATACAACATGGAGTCAACTTGGAGGGCTTAGAAGACCCTAGAAATGTGGGAAATGAAGGTGGGGGGTAGTCCCTCATCTTACAGAAAAGGAAACTGGAGTCCTGAGAGGGAGAGTAATTCTAGAACTGAGCACATGGGTTTTAGAGAGGCTCAGTTTCACCACTTATAGCTATGTTGGCCTCAGTTTCCTCATCTTTACAATGGAGATATTAGCAATACCCACTCATTGGGTGGTTCTAATGATTCAACACAATCTACACACTGAGTCTCAGTGCAGGGTACAGTGAGTGCTAATGAGCTGAAGTTACTGCCCTCGTAACTACAGACCTTTCTTACTAGCAGCACTTGAATCTTAGAGACCATGAGCCAAATAGCTCAGTTAGGGCACAAGAAGACCATGGGGGTAGCAGTAAAGATATCTCTCTCTACCAAATTAATGCATGTGCTCATTCAACAGACGTCAAGTGCCAACTCAGCAGAGACTTATTTCAGGTACAAGAGACACTGATAACTGTTGCCATCTTTGAGGGTATACTTTGTGCCAGCCTCTGTGATATGCGCTTTACATGTATTAAATCAAAACCTTACTGGAATGGCCCTGTTATTACCCTCATTTTCTAAATAAGGAAGCTAAGTTCAGAAAGGTTGTGGCAGTTGCTCTAGGATACACAGCTCATAAGTAGAGAAACTGGAACTTAGGAAGTCCAGCCTTAGAGTCCATGCTCCTGACCACTGTCTTAAACCGCTAGCTGATTACAGAATGGAGACAACACAGGGTAGACCAGAGAGCTGTGAGCTTCACGGAGCCTGTTCTACACCCTCCTGAGCGTCTGCATTTCCTAGCCTCCTTTCCTCTTCTATTCCCGCACTCGTACTTATCATGGTCATATTACACACTTGGCATTTTTATTAGTATATGGCTTCTGCCTCGCTCAAAAGTAAGATCTACAGGGCAGGGATTGTTGGTTTAATTTGTTCACAGCTATTTTCCTAGAACAGTGCCTGGCACATAGCAAGTACTCAAAACATACTTGCTGCATGAAAAATTACTTCTCATAAGGGAGACGAATAATACATAAATGAGTGGATTTCATTCTCGGATAAACTTTTAGGGAGAACATAAAGCAAAGTAAAGGATTTGAGAGTACATGAGGGAGTGGAGGCTGGTATTTTAGGAAAAGCCTTTTAGAGGAAACATTTGGATGGAAACAAATCAAATGAATGAATAAAAATAATCTTAGGGGTTGCCAGAAGACCCTGACAAGTTCCTTAGTCACCCCAAAGCTGAGCAGTAAGATGAACGAATGATACCCACTTCACACAACAGTGATCAGATAGGCACCCTTAGCACAGTTCTCTGGTATATATAGTAAGTGCTCAATAAATGATGCCTACTGTTAAGAACATCAACGATGAGCTGATGGTACAGTGTTAAAACAGTAAGACATTTCTTTATGACTAGTATTATTATAACATCATACTGTATCATAGTGTGTTACTACATAATATTTGTTAGGCAACATTTCCAAGAGTAGTCCTGGGGATAAGTTGCTTAAATAAGGTTCTTTGTCCCTGTGGAGGCCTCTGTGCTGGGGAATGGGCCAATTTCAAGGTTTGGAGGCTACCCAATGCCTTCCAGTTCCCTCCAGGTCAACCTGGCCTGTCACCTACCACCCAGGGCTTGCTGCAGAAGTTGTAGACAGAGTAGAGAGAGTTGATAGCAGGTAGCCCTCCATACTGCAGGCCAATGACCAGGCTTCGGTAGTCCTCACCCAGGGCCATGCTGTAGGCATGCTGGCGGACCAGGATAAAGTCGGGCTTGAAGGATCTGTAGAGAGAGGGGTCAACAGCAGTGTCAAGAAAGGGTGCTTTGCTTACACACCATGGATTTTTGGTATAACACTGGCCAGGTGTGGTCGCTGCCTGATGGGTAAGCAGGGATGTGGATGAGGGTTAGATACAACCACGGAGTTACTTAAGTATAAAACTAAAGGACCAAAATCATCACGTACTTTCTCATGTTTACTTTTTAGGCTGTTTTCTAAAATTTCCACATTGACTATTTCATCATCAATTCAAAAATAATGTATCAAACAGCTTAGTGAATGGAGTATCTTGCTGGGTTCCACCGCATACGGAATGCATGTCTTCCCTGTGGTGAGGGCAACTCCCCAAGGAGGTGGAATTGTCAGCAGCTCCCCTTTCACAGATGTGTGCCCAGAGGCTCAGGAAGATCAAGTCACTTGCTCAGAAAGACATCCTACAGGTAAGCAGCATAATCAGGTCTGTGCAGATTCTTGGCTCTGGGTCTCAGCTATCTTATAGTAGGCTTCTTCCACAAAGATGTCAAGTCAAGTGTGTCTCACTCCTTCCAAGTAGCAAGGGTGACAGGAAATTAGCACGGGTATTAATGTGACGGCCAAGTGCAGGCCAGGCTCTCTGCAGATAGACTCCTGACAAATGCTCACAAATAGAGCTGGGCTAGGTCTGGGCTATTTCCCCCATTTTGCAGTTGGAAACACTGCAGCTCAGAGAAGCTATGAATTCCCCCAAACTGCAAGGCTGGGAAGTAGAAGAGCTGCCTTTGCACTTGGTCATCTGGCTCCAAGCCCATATGCTTTTTACTCTATCCTTGGTTTCTGGTGGATTTACACATTGTCTTACCCACACTCTCAAGGGGCAAGCTATTTCTGGGTTGCTCACTTCTGAGTCATACGAAACAATGTGTGAGGCTTACACTCAACATGGTACCATCAATCCACTTGACTCACTGAGAGTCAGATCCTTACCCTCAAAAAAAAGGTGTGTCTTTAAAATAATTCAAATGTAAATTAAAATAACTCTCAAAGCAAAAGGACTTGTCCCCATTGGAGAAAGAAGAAAAGAATGTGCTGCAGTGCAGATGCTTCTTAAGTCCTTCTGACCTTGGTCATCATTGTATACCCTACTACCAGACACCTCAAGTGCTGGTATGTGAACCTCACCTCCCCTCCCTGCCAAATAGATGGCCGGGGTCTCCTTGGCTAAATTGTAACTCATCTCAAGAGGGCCACTTGGACAGTGGCATCTTCACATGTCTGGTTCACAGTGTGCTTAAAGCAATGGCCAACCATAGCCACATCACTCTGTGGGTACGTTAGGATTAGGATCTTGGAATGACAGCAACAGAGACAGAAAAAGATAAGAAAGGATCTGATAGCAATAAGGAGCATTTACTTGCAATGTAACACCACTTTCTGCTTTTATCTGCTTTTATTTTTTAACTTTTAAAATCAGTATATAATAGTTGTACAGGGGGTTTCATTGTGACATTTCTGTATATGTGTACAATGTACCTTGGTTTGGTTCATCCCCTCCATTATTCTCCCCCTTCTTAAAATGATGTTACAGGTTTCAATGTTCCATATTCATACATGTACAGAAAATACATCAACCATATTCACCCTCTTTACCTACCTCATTTTTATTTTCCCAACCCCTTCCCTTAACACGATGTGTCTTACACTCCTGTCCTTCATTGTTTAAGTGTCTGTTCATTGTTCGGTGGGGTCTTGCCTTGGTATCTTACCTTTAAATATGTTTACTTTAATCAGTCTAACTTCCTCTATCACTCTAAAAGTAATATAAAAAATCTCCTGGCATATACAAAGAAGAAAACAAAGTTCCCATGATTTCACAACTCAGAGAAGATTCCTAACAATCTTTATATGCACATTTTGATCCAGTGGTCTGTTTCACTGTACATAATACAAATGGATATTCATAACTGATTTCATGCTTTCTATTATGATTTTTAGAATTTTCCACGTTATGCATAATCATTTTCCCTATATCAAAGTATATTCAAAATATGATTTCTGGTAACTATATAATAGTCCAGTGAATGATATGTCAGTAGGTCAATATATCACCTACATTATCCAGTAGACTATTTCCAATATTCCATACATGCACATCTTTGCACACAAATAAATGCCAATGTTCTAAAGTATTTCAAAAGATAGATTCTAAGAGGGACTGCTAGATTAAAGGATATGAGTTATTCTTAAAAGTGCTCCCTTTTAGTATGGTTTTATTATATTTTGAATTCATATATATCAATAATACATGGAGATTTCATTGTGATAATTCTATATATGTGTATAGTGTACTTTGAACAAGTTTCCCCGCTCCATTATATCCTCCCCTTCCACCCCCTTTTTATACAGTGTTTGATGTATATGTATATATACATATATTTCATTATGCTGTCTTTTTGAACATAGACATGTGGTATATTTCAGTCTTCTTGCCCCTCCCCTCCCACTGATCCCCCACTCAGACCATCCACCTTCCCATTTATGTCCTAGTATCATCACCATCACCATCACCATCATCATTTTAGGTCTAGGTTCCATAAATGAGTGAGAACATCAGATATTTGGGCTTTTGAGCTTGAAAAGCACCCCCTTTTTAGTGTATTTTCCCAATTTCAATTTTTTGTGGCACTGGGGTTTGAACTCAGGGCTTTGCACTTGCTATGCAGGTGCTCTATTACCCCCAGCCATTTCCCCAATTTGTTTTGAGAATGTTCTTTCACTGCAGCGTCACCAGTACTGTAGGTTTTGAACAACGTGTTTTTCAATTTGGACCCTGCATCTCACTGTCTATTTAGTTTGCATTTCTCTGATCCTAGCAAAAACTGAACACTTTTTATTCACCAGTTGCATTTTGTTTCCTAGAAAAGTTCACTCACTTCTTTCCTGCATTTAAACAAGTGGGGCTTTGCTGTGTGTTCATTCATGACAGCCATCTGTATGTAGGATGCTGCTTTTGCCTCTGCCTCTCACGGGTGGCAGTGTTTTTTACTGATGCTTGCCCTTCCCCCCTTAAATGGCTGTGCATCTATTTAAAAAGCACATAAGCATATATTTTCCACCCCAACCCGAGTCCAGTCTACCAGTTGCTGTGTTTTGATTTCTTTTTCTGTGTTGTTGCTGAGAGGGTCCTCTGGGCCCGGTTCTGAACATGAGGCAGAAGCACTCCCCTGACACTGTGGTTTTCATCACAGATGTAAACCTGGGCACCAGGAATCATACCACCTTTCTCTGCAGAAGAAATTAGAGGTCTCATGCTGGCCAGCCTCCTACTTTGTCCTTATTTGTGGAGAACTCATACTAGGTATGTAGTCAGGAAAAACAAAAAACAAAACCTAGAAAGAGGCTGCCCAGACTATCTTCTAAGAACATAATTCCTTGGCCTGTCCTGTGATGCTTCCACTCTGGTTTTATATAATATGGGGTTCTCTCTCCAGAGCTTCTAAAACCCAGCTGGGAAGTCAGAATCTTTCTGATTCTTTGAAAAAAGGCCAAAAGTCACCTCCTCTTTGTCTTTCAGTTTTAGAAATCTATCACAAGTTTCCACATTCAAAGTGCTCTACCAAAATTGTACATTACTCCCCTGTGTAATGCCCATCAAGAGCTCCCTTTTCTAACAACCGGCCCACAGCCTCTCATGATAGCTACAAGGCCCCTGCCAACCCTTCCATCCTCACCTTCCATCTCTTCCCACTCCCTTATCTCCATGCAAGAAACATGGACCACTTCTTTTCATCCAATTCTCCTCCCTGGATCTCTTCCCACATTGAGAAAGGGTACCCCATCCTCAAACACACCTATCCCAACTATTCTAGCACTTTTCTTTTCTTTTTGGTTCCTGTGACAATTTGACTTGTCCTGTTTATTTATCTGCTTTCAGTCTGTCTATTTCCTTTAAAGATGTCAACTAAATGAGAAAAGGATACCTGCCTGTCTTGGACAAATTAAGCCTTACCAATGTTTTTAAAGGAATGATTGAATTAATGAATGTGTATATAAAGGAATGAATAAGTGAATTAACAGTAAATGGAAAAGGGAGAGACCTCTTTCCTTGTGGTTACAGAGAAGACTGTCTGATGGCCAAAGCATCCAGAAAATAACATGTGGTACTAATAACTACTGGACTGCTTTACAGCTGCTTTACACAGACATAAGTTCAGTATTTGTGGAGGAATGTTAGCATCACCACGAAGTTTTTAACCCTGGGGAATTCAAATTGGCACCCATGACCTCTTAGGATTCTCATATTCAATATGGAAAGAATAAGTACGTTCCATGTGTGATATATCAGAGCTGACCACACATGTGTACAGTTTGAATTTTGCCATTCATTGACTATGCAGGAGCCTTCCTGAAAGTCTGGGAAATGAGGGCTTTGCAAGGAATATAGAGAAGTAAGTGACTCAAGCTAGTTGATCACTGGTGTGCAGTTCCTTTCTTCAAACCCAGCATCCTGGGTTCTCTATAGAGCCAGGGGATGGTCAAGTACTGCATGTGTCACAACATCCAAGCATGTGATCCTCAGCTGTTACCAAGCTCTGAGAATGGGCCAAGCACTCTGGTAAAGGGTGATGATCCCTGCTGTCACAGAACTCACAACCCAGAAGGAGTTGGGTGTCATGTGTACTCAGCATTCACTAGATGAACAATTAAATAAGTGAGTAAGTGAAATAATAGAGGCATGGGCAGGGCACTAAGGTGGCTCTGTGGACCAGGCCTGGGTGACTCTGTATGAAAGGATTGGGTATTGAATAAAAAGTAGGGGCTTCTCCTGGGCAGGGGCCCGAGGGTATTCCATGCAGAGGGAATGGTGGGGTGGCCTGTGTTGGTTTGTCTTTTGTTTTGTTTTGTGTTTAATATGCTTAAGATTCTCTTTTCTCTTTTTGGCAAGCAGAGCCCATGATAAAATCCTCTCCAATCAGAGACCCACATTTCCTAGGGTAGGAACTGTTCTAAGAATTGAAACTGATGTAGAATGGCTCATCTGACTCCTTCTGAGGGAGCTGTCTCCCTGGGAATACAAGAGAGCTCTGGGAGAGAGGAGAGAGGCCGCATAAGACAAAGTAAAGTAAGCGGGCTGATGGAGATCATGTCCCTGCCACATGGAGGGATGTTATCTGTTGAAGAACTGCTAGTTGGGGACAGAGACAAAGAGGGAGACAAAAGCCCTGTCAATGTTAGTTGAGTCCCTGAATCCTATTGAGCCTGATCCAGAGCCATCTTTATCTTTTGATCAGTGATGAAGGTCCCTTTCTTGACTACACTATTTTGAAATGAGTCTGTTGCTTGCTATCAATATTGCTTTGACTGATATTGGGAGAAAGTGGCAAAGTTTGCAATGGGTTCCACAGTTGCAGTACAGGGTAGGACAAGGTGGTGGCATGAGATGAGGTTGAGTAAAACATTCCAGCCTCCCTCCTAAGCTGCTTGCAGCTTCCCTTCTGTCTCTACAATCCCACAGGGCCCAAGCTTTACGTCTTTCATGCCTGAGCAAGGACTTTCAATCCCACACAAAGTGACACATCCTGGCTGGAGGCTGTCACTGACTTTCTTGTTATTTCAGCCTTAAAATTAATATGAGCTCTATTGGTTGAGTTTTTGGTCCCAGCTGTTTCTCAGAAGTGGCTGTTGGCACTCCAGAGGAAATTGAGGCCAGCAGATAATTAAATGGTAAGGATGGGACAGGTGATGCCTTGCTGGGGATTACTGAGGGCTTCAGGCAGCGTCAAGAGGTAGGGGCTCAAGACTGAGTGACTCTTAACCATTGGAGAAGTGTTGTCATTTCTTCAACTATGCGAAGCCTGAAGTAGCAAGAACAAATCTTGGTGGGGCTTTGGCTGGGGCCTCAGTGAGCAGAAATGTCATAATTCTCAGCTGTTCCACCACTATTTTGTAACTGTATCCCATCCTTCGAGATCCAAGGTGGCAAAGGGTGATAAGCATGGTGATTCTGGTTACAGGCTGGCCCATCACATCCAGATCTGCTCCCAGCCAGGCCTAGGAAGGATCCAAATGTTCTGATCGCCATGTGCACTAGCAAAGAGATTTCAGGTTTGCTCTGAACTGTCTCCATAGCCCCAAGAACAATTCTCCACTCCACCTGTGGAAATGCATCCTTTGGCAGCAAATCTTGGGGAAGGGGTCCCAGGGAACTGACCAGACCAGCAAAAGGGAGGGTTCAAAACATCTGGATGAGCTCCATGCTCCCTAAGGGTTATGCTAACACTGTCCTGCTGCAAGGATAAACTAGAGGAAATGTGTGTGCTCCGCAGAGGGAGGGTTTGAACTGGCCATATGGAAGGACTTGGGGAATCAGCAATGCTTCCCACCAGCCTGCAAGAAATTAGTCCAGGACAAAAAGAAATTAGGTGGCAGCCAACCAAGAGCTGGAGAGGAGCAGACAACAGGATGCTGCAGAGGGGCCTGTGGGGCCCACAGGGAAGCTGCCAGCTGCACACTGGTGGGGAAGGGGCCCGGCAGGGATGACAGACAGCCGGGCTCTCTGATGAATCCCAGGACCTCTTTGCAAAGTACGAGGAGGTTAATAAAACACAGACCCGAGGTGCTGGAGGAAGCTCTCTTCCTCATCTCCTTGTCTCAGCTGCAGAATCCTGGTCTCTTTATCTAGAGTTTGTCTTTCCCTTTCATGTCAGAGAATGAGTCCTTGGTGCTCCATCCTTGCTCCATGCTCTTCTTCCACCCCCTGGGCATCCCACCCATCATGGGTTGAATTGTGTTCTCTCTCCCCCCAAAAATAGGTTGAAGTCCTCAGCCCTGTTACCTGTTAGGTTGACATTATATAGAAATAGGGTCTTTGCAGATGTAATCAAGTTAAGATGAGATGGCACTGGAAGGAAAGGAAGGTCATTCAGTGACTGTGTCATAACAAGAGGAGAATTTGGACATGGATACACAGAAGAAGAAGAGAATGTCGGTGACAAAGGCTCAGAGATTGATCCAGGGACATTAAGGATTGTTGGAAACTCAGAAGCCAGCAAGAGGCAAGAAAGGACCCTCCCTAAAACCTCCAGAGGCCTGGTACCCTGCTGATACTTAGACTCTGACTTCAGAATTGTGAGAGGATAAATTTCTGTTGTTTAAGCCACCCAGCCTGTGGTACTGTGTTACAGGAGTCTCAGGAAATGAACTCACTGAGCATCGCTAACACTTGCTCTTTAAAGGCAGCTTCCAGGGCTTTTTGGCTAGTGGATAGTACCTATCCTATCCACAGCCCATTCTTCCAAAACAACAACCCTGTCTTAGTCTTTTTCAGCTGCTACAGCAAAATATCACAGACCAGGAAGCTCATAAACAGCAGAAATTTCTTTCTAACACTTCTGTAGGCTGGGGAAGCCCAAGATCAAGGTGCTGGTGGATTCAGTGTCTGTGAAAAGATCTAGCTGCTTCTTGGTTCATAGCTGGTTCCTTCTAGGTGTGTCTTCACAAGGCAGAAGAGGTAAGGTAGCTCTCCGGAACCGCTTAATAAGATCACTAATCTCACTCATGAGGGCTCACTCTTAGGACCTTGTTGTCTCCAAAAGACCTCATTTCCTAAAACCAAAATATTGGGGATTAGTGTGCAACATGAATTTTAGGAGAATACAAGCATTAAGACCATAGCAAGCACTAACCTAGACAATAAGAGAACCTTTACCTCAAGGTTGAAAATGAGCTGGAAGCTCAATAATGGTTATATGTATATCTATCTATATCTATCTATCTATCTATATATCAATAAGCAAATCAATAAACTCATAAAAATGCAGAGATTTGTTTGGGTGGTTATTCAACAAAATGCTAACTTTGCTATTTGAAGGTGGGGTATGAAAAATAGGGATTGGTTTCTTTTTCTGCTATTGTCTGCATTAAAATAAAAGGACACTGTGTTTTTACAAGCAGAAGAAAACAATGAGGTTATCTTCATTCTGGAAAAAATGAGAAATGTAACAATGATGTCATATCATGGAAAATGCTTATGGTACAATTTTACATGACATAAAACAATAGAAAAGGGAACCTGTTTTATGACTAAAATGCTGAGAAGTGATGGGCCTGGGAGGAGGGATGGAAAACTGTCCATCTGATGAAGGGGAGGGAGCAACAGGTGATATTCCTGTCTTTTGAAAATTTCCATTTTGCTCTGATTTGGTTTGGGCATTAACCAAAGATGCCAGTTGGAAGGGATGCATAGACAGACAGATAGACAGACAGACAGATAGATAGACAGATAGCAAGAAAACAAGTCTCCTCCATTATAGCCATAGCTGGCCATATCTCTTCTTCCTTCTATTGTCCTTGGTGGACAAAGGAATCTATCTCTCCTATCTCCACCTCCCATGCCTCCCTCTCTACACCCCTAGGCACCTCACTGGCAGCCTCCTTTTTACCCCAAAGAAATTACATTGGGGTTCCTTCTGGATGCCAAACCCTTGAATCAAATGGCTTCTTCTGTCTCCCCACTTTCTCTGATTTCTAGTTATAGCTAACATACAAGGAGGCTTAAGTACAAGTTTTCATTGAAGTCTGAAAAGGAAAATCTATAAGAACATGGAAGCACAGAGCTGTTAAGGAACCTGCCAAAGCTACACAGCTATTGGTGTTAGAGATCAAAAGTCAGACTTTGCAGCTGTACAGTTCAGAGCTCCCAAAGTCAGCCCCATGGACATTTTGGAGCTGAGTAATTCTTTGTGGTGGGGGGCTGGCATGTGCATTGTAAGATGGGAGCATCTGGCCTTTTGCCCCTGGATCCAGTAGCTTCCATACCCAGTGGTGACAACCAAAATCATCTCTAGACATTGCCAAATGTTCTGTGAAACTATCTGTACTCAGGTTTCCCTACCTTGTCCCCCAGACAATAATGAAAATGACTAATTTATAAAGTACTCCCTCTGTGGCAAGAATCATGTTCAGGCTTTTATTACATTATCTTTAACCCTCACCATGACCTAATGAGGTAGATTAATAGCCTCATTCTTCAAGAAATAAATAAGGTATAGAGATGAAGCAAGTGAGAACAAAATCCACTGAGGCTTGAGTGCAGGTCTTTAGGCTCCAAAGTGGATGTGTATAACCTTCCTGAGTCCCTAGCAGGTGTTGAACATATAGTAGGTGCTTAAGAGATCCACGTGGAGATGGACCTACAATGGAAACAGCTCCACCCCTCAGTGTCCTGGTGCATCTAAAGTGAACAAGACTTTAACAAATAACAGGAGAAAAGGATTGAAGAAGCCAAGAGCACAGGAGGAATGGTGGAGAAAATCTAGTCCCAGCACTGATCTAGACCTGTAGTGTGTTATTGAGAGCATTGCTTCTCTTCTTTGGGCCTCAGTTTCCCCACTGGGAGGAGAGGTAGGCTAAAGGACCTCTGAGGGTCTTAGGCCCTCCACTTTCAGAACTTGGCTTTCAATGAACTTGTCAGATCTGTCCTAGTTACATTCTGCCTGGTAGTGATGGTTTCAAGGAATCATAGTCACTCATTGTTGGGTATTTGCTGGGTGCCAAGCACTTTTCAAGACTCATCTAGAATATTCACACAAAACCTTTGTGAGGTCGGTACCTAGCTTGCCCTGGGAAGAGATTGAGAAGCATTATATTCATGGAGGGAGCTGGGTAAGCCCAGGCCTTGGCCAGATTCACAGGGGACACTGGAGTACAAATCATGCCAAGGAAAGAGGGCTGGGCTGTGGTCCCCAAAAGCAGCCTTCACTGATTCTGGGTGGGTGACTCTCGGGGAAGTTCAGCCTATCAGTTGTCTCAGGATTGTGGTTACCATGAGCCCAAGGGGATGGAAAAGACCATGGGCATAGCATTACCTGCCCCTGCTAGGTGTACTGGCTGGCACAGAACTGAACAGAGCTCTCACGGCATGTATACAACACTAATCTTAGTCCACTTTGTAGATGAGGAAAATCGATAGCAAGGGAAGCTAAGTCTATTTCCAGGTACATTGAGTCCAGAGGTCTCTGTTATTACAGACCAATCACATCTCCTATGGACAGTCCTTACCCCTGAAGGGCAATGTACACTGCTTCCCCAGCACACAGCCTGAGGATCGTGCCCTTGGATGCTGAGCTGTGGGGCCCCGGGGGCTGTGTCTGCAAGGCCTCAGCCTCACCCCCATAGCCCTCAGGCAGCCCACTCTCCTCTGACAGCTGCCTGAGCTCTGTGCTGTCAGCGGCCTGCTCCACTGTGGGCCTCCTGCCAGGCTGCTGGGGAAGGGGACGTTATTCATCAGGGAGATAAGGCAGTTGATGAGAGATGGGCCTCTGAGCAGCTGGTCCTCAGCACGGCTGGAACGGATGTGGAAGAAACTGAGGGGAGGAAAGAAGGGGGAAAGCCCATTTTGAGATAAATAATGATGGTATTGCCCAGGGGTGACAGGAGAGCACATTTCACACTAAGGCTGGGAGCTAACACAGACTTATGCCCAAGGCCTTCCCCACAAACATCCATGCCTGACAAGTCACAGGTTTGCTGCTGTCAGGGGCCTGCTTAGCACTTCATTCAGAAGGAAATACCTACCAGGTGGGGTGCGGTGTTCCAGAAAGATACCCTCCCCACAATGGCTCCTCAGTCAAGTGGAAGATGCCTAAAGCCCCTGTCTGGGTCACCCCCTCCATCACTCGCCTGTCCCCACAGAGCTGGGGACGGGGGATCAAGAACTTCCAGTCACTCTTCCCTCAAAGCTAGCTCCTCATGTTGGAAATTTCCCAGTTGGGGATCAAGATGAACAAGGTATCTTCATTTTGTTACTTATTTTATTATCTTATTTTATGGGGAGACCCTGAGGATTTCCTGGGAGGGAGGGAAGGGATGAATGTTGTGTCTGTGAAGGGACCTGAGTACTCATGTGTAGCTCTTCCTTCTCTACCTGTCATATATAGTCACCTCTCCAGCTTCTTCTCCTGCCTGACCATGCTGGACTAGAAGTTGGATAGTTTTCCTCAGAAGCCAGGGCCACCCTGCCCCAGGATGCAGAGGCAGGGTATTTGGTCACCCTGACTGCATGGCTACCTTTTCCTGCTGTCAGTGGTCAGTGTAGGGAAGGATGTGTACAGGGGTCTTGAAAGGTGTGTTGTTAGAATATTTCTCTTTATTGCAAACATCTAAACCAAAAGTGGCAACATGTTAAGATTTGACAAACTCAGTCATGAATCCAAGGGGAACAACAGTGTTTATAGTCTGTTTTCATTTAAGAGTTTTACTTTAATTAATCCTGACAGCTGCCTTTTGAGGTAGGCAGGTGTGAGTGCCTGTAAATGAGACAAAGACACAGAGAGATTAAGTAAGCTCTCTGATATCACACTGCAGAACCAGATAGCCTGGGAGTTCTTAATCACCCCAGTCTATGGTGTTTGTTACTCTATTCTTTGTACTTTCTATGTCTGAAATAGTTCAGAATTATTCTTTTTTAAGGATCTGAAGTAAACATAACAAAATCAAACCAGTATTTTCAATATCCATGTTTAAAATTTTTCCAAACATTAGAATATAAGTCAATATTTTAAAAGAAAAGGTCTTGGTGTTGTTTCCAGTTTTTCTTGGAGCCCTTGTAAAGGGCCCCCCTTCCCAAGCTGTCACTTCTCTGTACTTTTCTCCACCAGCATCCTTATCACACCACATCCTAGCTGTTGGTTTACTTCCTGCTTCCCCCACCAGGGAGGGCCAATGTTGGATTTACATCTGTATTTCCAGATCTGGCCAACTGCAAGGATTCTAGATGTTTGATCACATTGTTAAACTAAAGCAAGCTACTCAGAGGACCCTCTTGGGGGAGAACAAAGCAGCCTGGAAAGAGGCTGTAGAAAGCGCAGGAAAGAAACGTGGGCCTGTGCCTTCCCGCTGGAGCACATGGCAGTGATTTGCAGACCCATCTCCCAGCCAGGGTTGCTGGCATAAGTGCTTCCAGCTGCCCCTTCCATTGTGGACAGGAACTTCATAAGACAGAAGCCTGGCTTCTTCCAGCTCAGCTCACATGCCCATCAGAGAGGGATGGAGCAGGAGTGGCTGTTGAGAAAGTGATTGCCAGAGGCTAAGGCTCCTTGCTTTGCTGTACTGTTCTATCCTTTTCAATTGAGTGTAAGGACTCTCAATCTTGACTGCCCATTAGACTTACCCTCAAAAATATGCTCACCTGTTCTTCCTCCTCCTTCCTCATCCCCAGGTATTCGGATTTGCAGTTCTGTGCCATACAAGGATGCTTAGTCCACAATGGACCTAGTGACATCATAGCCAGCTTAATGTCATAGACAACGAGTGACTCACTTGTGATGCTGGTGTAAGCACACGTGCTACACTGCCAGGCTGACAAAAGCCTAGCACACAGAATGATATATACACAAAATACACAAAAATAAATGACCGTGTTTCTATACTATACTTTTTATTATTACTTTAAAGTGTGCTTCTTCCACTTATTAAAAAAAACTGTACGTAAGCCAATCTGCCACACTGTGCTGGCAGAAGCCTCCTCTGCCTCCTAGTTTATGGTATCTTCCTTTCCTTTCTTTTTTTTGAGGGAGACAGTACTCAGGACCTTGCACTTGCTAAATGGCTCTCTGCTACATGAGCCATGCCACCATCCCTTTTTCATGGTCGCAGGAAGATTTCCTGCAGAGTCCATAGCGGTGGTAAGTGTTTGCTGTATAACAAAGCACGTACATGTACAATACTTAGGTGTGCTGCCCTACTGTTCAGCTGGGTGTGGATTTGTTCTTTCCCCTGCCACTCATGCCAGCCAAAGAATACATCCACATGCAGTGACTGTACAAACCCAGGTCTGCCTGAGCTTGGGAAATATTTATGAGTGTTTACATGTGCTCCTCACCAGTCCCTAACACTGCTGGTGCATGGACTACCCTCAAAGGACTGACCACTGCTTAAGTCCAGCATGGCTAAGCACGAATGAGTTGATTTAGTCCTGACAATCCCATGAACTTTGGACTCAGGCCATGTTTCTACTACTTAATGTGGCCCAGGTATACCGGTTAACATTTTTGTGCCTCAGGCTTATCCATCTGTAACAAATAATTTGATGGTAACAAATCATATGGGCCCACGGTGTTTCAACAAGGATGAAATAAGCCAATTCAGATAAAGGGTTGAGGCTAGTGTATGGCACACAGCCAGCCCTGGTGTAAGAAATAGTTACGTCAGTCAGATGTTGATGCTTCAGGTAGGTAGCATTTATTTGTGAGACTTGCCAGAGTTTCTATGTATATGATTTTAAAAAAAAATTTTAGCATCTTCAAAATAGACGTGGACTCACATACAGCAGCCCCACCATCTGATCCTTGACGTGTTGGCCTCTAAAAGTCGACTACATGTTCTGGATCTGCCGGCATGTGTCACAGCATCCCTACCACGGCTGGCGCTACAGCTTGGATATGCTTTGACTGACCCCCAAAGGTCCATCTGTTCAAGACTCAGGGTAGAAGCACTGGAAGATGGTAAAATCGTTAAGAGGTGGTGCACAATGGGAGGTCCTTGAGTCATCGGGGTTGTGCCCTTGGGATGGATGGGATAGTTCTCATCCTGCGCTTCTACAATTCATTCCAGAAGGTTGTTACAAAAGCCTGAGCCTGGCCCCACTCAGCTCTCTCTGACTTCCTGGCTCAAGGTGGGACACTTCCACTTGCACACACTGCACCCTGACATGGAGCCTATGCTAAGCCAGCCTCTAAAACGATGAGCCAAATAAGCCTCTTCTCTTTGTAAAGTTAGGTACCTCAGAGTTTTGTTGTTGTTGCACAAAGCTGACTAATACAGCAGGCAGCACGACTCCTCTAGTCCTGTCACTGCTGTGTAATCTCAGTGAGCCTGCCCATGATGAAAATTCTGTTTAGGGTTTTGCATCCACCCTCCCCATTCCTTCACTGCACCACAACAGTCCTGGTGGTGAACTTCAGATGCTCTTCCCTGGCCACAGACTTAAAAGTCTTCAGGATACTCTTCTGACTCTTGATTCTCTACATAGCATCATATCCTGGAAATCATTTCATATTAGTATGAATGGAGAGATTTCCTTATTTTTAATTGTATCTCAGCATGTGCCTCTAATTAATTCAAATAGGTCCTTACAGATGGGGTGTTTCTAATCTTTATTAACAAATACTTCTGAGGATGAAGCTCATGTCAGCATTCATACGATGTATAATTTTGAATGGAAATGTAGTGTATGTGAGTGATTACAAGAATAACACACAGCATGGGGATGGCTGTGTCTGCTTATGTGTTTTTATAGAAGATGATATTGGCTGTGACTAAATCAATAAAGGACTCTATTTGCTTACAATCACTGAGATGGGGCTGAGTAAATCCGACTCAGCATCACACGCAAGGACTTAGAGGCTTTGTGTCATGACTCCTAGTTTCAGGTATGAACTTTGACCTCACACCGTCCCTTTGTGTTATCTGTGATCCACCTTGGCTCCCTGGGGCATACCTTTATACTTGTCGTCCGGGAAGATCCTCTTTCTTGTGTTGCTTTTAGGAAGCTGGGGGAACTTTCCAGAATTCTCCAGCAAGCACTTTAGGCCTCACTGATCAGTTCTGCACCATGTTCCCCTTCTAAGAACATCTCTCTCAATGGGATCAAATGCCCACAACTGGCCAAAACTGGCCATGAAACATGTGGCCACCGATGGATGAGCTGAGTAAACTCAGGACTTGGTGAGCTACAAAGAAGGCAGAAGGGTAACACTATGCAGAGGATTCTGTGGTTTGGGGTTTTTTGGTTGGTGATGGTAGTAGTAGTGGTACTGGGGTTTGAACTCAGTGCCTTGCACATGTTAGGCAGGCACTCAGCTGCTTGAATCACACCTCCAGCCATGGTTTGTTTGCTTTGGAGACAGGGTCTTGTGGAGTGGCCCATCCTGGCCTATAACTTGTATGTAGCCCAGGCTGGCCTTGAACTTTCAATCCTCCTGCCTCAGCTTCCGGAGTGTTGGGATTCCAGGTGTGCACCCCACATCTGGCTAGGATGATGTGTTTTAAGAGAGCAATATTTTAACTGTCTCAACAATGGCACATACAAATAAACTTAAAATGCACTAATAACTAAGATTGTTAGAAGGCTAAATGAGGCCTGGCAGATCTTTGAGTTGGAACACATCAGTTTGAGACTCACAGACACTTCTATGAGGTCTTGAGAACTTTCTTGGCTCTCCAGGCCACTTGTTTTGCTTCTTTGTGAAAACAGCAGCCCAGAGGAGGATTAGATGTTACCAAAGAGGAAAGGAGATCAGCTGTGTGGCCAGACCTGTTTAGAACCCAGCTCCATCAACATGTTCTGAGCCTCAGTTTCCTCACTGGTAAAATGGAGATAAAAATGTACAATTCATGGGGCCATTTCAAACATGTATTAGGCTAGGGGTGTGCCTCAAGTGGTAGTATGCCTGCCCAGAAAGCACAAGGCCCTGAGTTCAAACTCCAGTACCACCCAAAAATATATACTTTATAGAAGTATAATTTGCATAAAATAAGATGTATACATTTAAAATGCACAGTTTGATGAGCTTTGGTAAATGTAGACACCTATGGAGCCATCATGCCCACCAAAATACGCACTCACATACCCCAGAGTTGCCTGTGCCCTCTTATAGTCACTCCTCCTCCTCTTCCTTACTCCCAGCGTAACCATGGACCAGCGACTACGGATTAGTTTTGTCTGTTCTGGAATTTCTCGACAGTGGAGTCATAGTCTGTACTCTTTGGGGTCTAACTTCTTTTTCTCACTGTTCTATTACAGTGATTCATCTGTGTAGCTGTGTTGTGGAGGATGGACTGTAAGGCAGCCCTCATGACCTCTCTGTCCTGGCGTTCATACACGTGTATAACCCCTTCCCCATGAGTGTGGGTGGGACCTGTGATTTGCTTCCAGAACACGGCAAAGTCATGGACTACTGCTCCTGTGGTTGTTGTATGACATAAGTCTGTCTTGCTAGTCAACTCTCTTTGTCTCTTGCTTACCTTGAAGATGCAGACTGCTATATTGTGGGAAGACTTACAAAGGCCACATGACAGAAAACTGTGGGTAGCCTCTAGGAGTCAAAGGTAACCTGTAGATGCTAAGGTGATTCTAGGAACTGAGAGTGTCCTCTAGAAGCTGACAGTGATCTCTTGATGCTGGAGTGACCTCTAGGAGTTTCTAGGAGTTGGGGGTGACCTCTAGAAGCTGGGAGTAACTTCTAGCTATTGAAGGAAACCTCCAGCTGACAACTAGCAAGGAGCCAAGGCCCTCAGTTTTACATTCACAGGAAGTGAATTCTGTCAGTGAGCCAGAAGAGCTTGGCAGTGGCTCCCCTGACACTGTGCGTGAGAGCTGAGCGCCAGACAGCAGTTTGACTGCAGTCTTTACAGGGACCCCGATATGCCTGCCCAGACCACTGCCCCAGACAAATTAAAATGAACATGTGCTGCTTTAGGTCAATAAATTTGTGATTTGGTACTCAGTATAGAGAACAAACCCCATTCCCAATGGTTTGCTCCTCTTTATCACTGAGAAGGATTTCATTACATGATGGTCCCCATTTTATTTATCCCATCCCCAGTTGATGGACACTCGAGTTATCTCCAGATTGGGACTGTCATGGATAAAGTTACTTTCATTTTCCATTTGGTATCATGTCAGGTTGCTTATTGCCTATGTTTTTTGTATTTTCTTTACTCGAGTACCAGTTTCAATTTCAAGATTCTGACCCATAGGGCTGTTTTAAGAAAGTGTTATGAATGTAATGTGATTAGCATTTAAGAGACTAAATAAAAGAGAACTAATATAGACACATTTACTTTTATGGTACTGGAATTTGAACTCAGGGCTTCACATTTGCTAGGCAAGCTGTCTACCACTTGAGCCACACTCTCAGCCTTTTTGCATTAGTTTGCTTTTGGCAGGGTCTCATGCTTTTACCCAGACCAGCTTTGGGCCGTAATCATCATACCTTCACGTCCCAAGTAGCGGGATTATAGTCATGCACCCCCATGCTGGGCCTGAGAACTAATATTTTTGGTGCTAATATTTTTAAGGACACTTAGTAATAAAAGTTATATGATTTTAGAAAGGGCCCTCAAGGTATACTTTTAAGAATCTGTACTGAATCATGCCCTGAAAAAGAGCAGGGAAGGAAACAAAAGAGGTTAAATAACAAAGGGGAGAAAATAGGAATGCAAGAGGCCCCCAGGATCAGAGCTGGAAGACTTTGCAGGTAGGCAGCATTGTCCAGTTTAGGGGCTGATGAGTTTTGATTTACAGACATGGAAGTTGAAGAAAAGCTGGCTCTGTAAGTGGCTTTGTCACTGAGCCTCTAATTAGGACAGTTATTGAGGCCCCTGGCTCCGATAGACCTGGCATCCAAAAGGGTACTCCACACCTCTATTTAAAGCAGCACAGACCTCAAGTACTTTGTTGCAATCTGAAGTCTGTGAGTGCCTGCGTCCACCCGGCAGTCCCCAGGGTGGGAGGACAGCACGTGTGAGAGGCCGTTATAGGAATCCTGGAACTCTCCCTCAGAAATAGAAAATGAGCACATCCCTCTTACTGGTCCTCTTGGGCCAATCCCACATGCTTCCCGCTGCTCCAGCTCCCCTCCTCAGTTCCAAATACCCATGCTCCATGGGGCCTCAAAGAGCTAACCTCTGGAGGGAGAGTGAGGCAGTGACTAACCTACTCACTTCTTGGGGTCCTAATTTTACCCCCAAAGGAAGAAAAATGTTTTATGGAGATTTTTCTCTTAATAAATGTGACATGCACTTATTTTACGAAACAAACAAAAATAAAACAAATTTTCAAAAAGCTGGGCACTCATGGCTCAGGCCTGTAATCCTAGATTGGGAGAATCAAGTTTGCAAGACCCATCTCAGTGGAAAAAGCTGGGTATGGTGGCACATGCCTGTCATCCCAGCAATGGTGGAAGCACAAAATTGGAGGTTCACAGTTCAGCTGGCCTAGACAAAAACCTAGATCCTATCTCCAAAATAATCAGAACAAAATGGCTGGAGACATGGCTCAAGCCATAGAGCACCTGCTTTGTAAGAACAAATCCCTGAGTTCAAACCCCAGTACTGTCAAAACAGAAAGAAAGAAAACCAACCAACCAAACAAACAAATACTACCAAACAACAGAAAAGTGTAAAAGAGAGGGTAAAAGACAGCAGAAGTCCCAAGACTCAAAAGCAGGGCTTACATTTCGATGTATTTCCTCCCATATTTTAAACATGTAAATACACACAGAAATGCATATGTTTGTAAATAAAATAAAACTATACTTAGATTTTTGTAACCTTTTATCCCACACTGACTACTTCTAGGGGTCTTTACATGCCAAAACACTGATATTTCATACGTGGTGAGCATTTAGATTTTAAAAAATTATTACAAAGACTTCTGGAGAGAATGCTATATCTTTCTGTGAGTTTTCTTTCTCCTGACTAAAAGTCTTTTGTAGAAAACGTACAGGTCGGAGATTATGAACATATAAATGTACACACTGGGAACTGCCAGGCAAAGAATTCTTTCAGCTTTCTGTGACTCTCCAGACTCCTGAGCTGTGTAGGTTGTGCCAGGCCTGCTCATGAGCCCCCTTCCCTCCCTGGGTCAAGCCACCTGCCCCACCATTGAGCTGTCTGTACCCTGGCAATGTGGGCACCTGGGCCTGGAGGCTGCAAGTGTGAGATAGAAGCTTGTTGGCACATGGCTTTCCTCTGGGAAGGGCTAGGATTCCCGAAGCCTGAGTACTGAAGCCTGCGTCTGCGACTCCACCATAGGAGCCAAACTTGTGCTTATGAGCCAGGCTGCTCACCTGTCTGGACAGTGCTGGGGACTGTGCCTGCCTGGGAACCAGATCTGCTACTTGACAATCCCACAATTTCATGCTGATGAGGTTCCCAGGACTTCCCAAAGGGCAGGGATGGTAAACCCTCATCTTCCCAGCCTCTCCTATGGAATTGGCAGCCATGGAGTCCATCAGACCTGAGTTCAAAGGATGAAATTCTGAAGCCAGACTTCCTGGGCTCAGGTTCTGACTCAGCTGCTTCCTAGCCCTTCATCCTAGACAAGTAACTTTCAAGTTCTGTGACTCAGCTTCCTTTTGGAAAATGAAGGTAATAATAGTACATGTTTCCTACCATCGTTACAAGGACTTAAGTGAATTAGTGAAAAATGCCTGGTATGTAGTTAGCACACAATGGATTTTAGCCATGTTTATTATTTGTTCTTTGTTTTAAGCAAGTCTTGAGTCTGCCTGAGCTTCAGTTTCCTCATCTATGTAATGGGGATAATAACATATGACCAGAGTTCACTCTCTTTTCTTCATTTGGTAATCCTGCCCACTGGTAATCATTCACTGATGTCTGCCCACCTGTCTATTCCCTATATACATGAGGCAGGGACTCACAGAGCTATTTGCAGAAGATTCCCCAGGCTTAGGATAGTGACTGGCATATAGTAGGTGTTCACTAAACAGTCACTGAATGAAATGAATGGACTGAATGAAATGAGCTTTCACAGCCCAGTGTAACAGACAAAATGATAAATTCTGTGTGTGTGTGTGTGTGTGTGTGTGTGCGTGCGTGTGTGCAGTACAGTGCCTGCATTATAGCAGGGCCCAAAAATGGTGACTCCCTTCCCACTCTTCTGATTTCTATGGATTGAGTCAATGCACTAAGAAAACGGTGGCATTTGCTATTTGTTTGGTACTTCCCAAATACTAGGCTCTGCACTAAGAGCTTTAATTTAGAATAGGTTTCATGCAGTGGTTTTGAAATCAGCTTAGGAAGAAATCTTATTGTGAGCAGAAGTGGGATTGGGAAACTGAGGCAGCATTTACATGTCTCTTTCATAATGCTCTGCATTGCAGAAGGAGGAGGACTGGTCCCAGTGGGGACACCCCACAACTGGCCCTCCATCTGGCTTCATCCACTGCAGCTCTGAGTTTATCCATATAAGCTTGTATTTGGTTAAAAAAAAGAGTCAACTTCTTAAAGTAAAATAACTTAGATAAACTTAGGTAAGTTCAAAAGGCTTGGAAACCCTCAGACAATGGAAGAACACAGGCCTGGAGTTAGTGCTGGCCCCCAACACTAAGTACTCAGAAACCTTGAATGAATCAATGTCTCTCCTCTGAGCCTTAGTCCTCTGCCAACTAAAATGAGATTAGGGGAGACAACTTTTGAGGCCTTTCTCAGTTAAAATGTCCAGAAAAAGGGTAACTATCTGGCTCTTTCCCCATGGAACTTTCCATAAAGATGGACTTGAAGCAAAAGAGGATTAAATTAAAAGGAGCCTGAGCCACTACTCAGCCCACTACCACCTTTTCTGATCCTTGTTCTGAGAAGATCCTCCTCCATCTTTCAGCCCTGATGGAATATCTGACATCCTGGTCTCTTCTGAGTTCCAGGAAAAACTTCTGACAAACTTCTATTCATCCTTCAAAAGCCATTATAAATTTCGCAATCATTTGCTCATTCAATAAATATTGAATATCTACTCTAAGCCAGGTACTCTCCTAAGGGATATAGACATAAACAAAACAAAACCCATGCCTCATATAGTTTAATGGGAACAGCTTTTTCTAACCCAGCAGACCTTTGCACAGACTTCAAAATTGTACTATTATGTTTTAAATTACATGCCAGCCTCCCTAAGCTCCATGACAGAGAAGCTCTATATAATCCTCCCTTCATCCCTACCTCTCCAGCGCCATGCCTGGTAATACATTTTTTCCTTCTGAGGACATAAACAACTGGGTGTGTATTATCTTCCCACCCCAGACAATTGACTGACATTTACATGGTATCTTTTCTGGGCAAAATTCAATGTCAATCTTTACTACTTAGATCAGAAGAAGGCACATTTGATTATTTGATTAACATTTGCTCCTTGCCCATTAGACTATAAGCGATGTGAAGGAAGAGAAATGCTTGTCTGGCTTACTGAGGTAGCAGCAACATTCAGTGAGTGTATTTAGCATACAGGCAGCACTCAAAATGTTTGTTGAGGGCTGGGAATGTGGTTCAGTGATAAAACACTTGCACAGCATGCTTGATGCTCTGGTTTTGGCCTGATGTTAAATGAGTGGACATGAGAGGACAGAGAGCTTGTCATCTTTGATGCTCATCAGTGTTGCAGAGAACTGGCAGCTGGTATTACAAGGGCTGGGTGCCGGTGGCTCATGCCTGTAATCCTAGCTACTCAGTAGGCAGTGATCAGGAGGATTGTGGTTTGAAGCCAGCCTGGACAAATAGTCCACAAGACCCTATCTCGAAAAAAACCTATCACGCAAAAGGGCTAGTGGAGTGGCTCAAGGTGTAGGCTCTGAGTTCAAGCCCCAGTACCACGAAACAAACAAACAAAAAGGCTTACAAGGCATTTGGGAAGTGAGGGCTGCAACACAGAATTGAGTTCCTGAATATTGACTAATGCCTGTGACAAAGTACCACATTCCTGGTATAGCCGAGTGTTGGAAAATGTGGAGCCAGTGAGATCTGGGTTCAACTCTCAATTGCGCTCCTTCCTAGCTGGAAGATACTTTACTAGGAATTTGAACCCTGAGGTAATGGATGGCTGTCAATGGTTTCAGGTAGAGTAAAAGGTCTGGGTAGCTACAGCTCTGGCGTCAATAGTTCATCCCTTCTGGCTACATAAATGTTAGCAGTTGTTATTTCCTGCCTCTGAAGCAAATCCACTTCATGCTTATAGGCCCAGGCCAAGTCCCTTAGTCTCCATGACCCCTGCCCTTTCCCCCAGCCCACAACCACCCTTCCCTTCTTTCAGCTCCTCTCCAAATGATCAGCCAAATCTGACTTCACCAATCACACATTTTATTGAGCAAGCATTTTTATTAAACTTAACATGCACCATTTCCTATTCTAAATGAATTATTAAGTTTCATTCTTTAATCCCCAGAACGACCCTCTGAAGCCAGTTACTACTTTACAGATGGGGAAACTGAGGCCAGGCAGATTTCAGTATTTGGCCTAAGGGCACACAGCTAGAAAATGGTCCTGCCATGCTTCCCACCCAAGCCTGTAGCTCCAGACACTGAATTGAGAAGGACATTTTGCTTTTTTGCCTGAAAATGTGAACCAATCACTCTCTGAGTTGGAGCCAGCCCTGCTGGCTAGTGATGAAGCCACATAAGGGAGGGACAGCCAGACTCCTGCCTCACAACACCTGTTCTCCTGAGGAGTGTAGAGCTGTTTAATAGGTAGCCTGTCTCCTGGGAGTTGCTGAGAGGTTTCTGTGAGACCTGGGTTATAGCAGAGTTTAATCAGGGGGTCTGAGCAGGGAACCAGAGCTCTCTCACTCTGCTCCAAATTCCTTACCAGTGGGAGGGGACAGAGAAACACTCCACGCTATTCCCTAGATAGTGGCTGTTCCCAGAGCACCTTCATTTTATATGAGTATGGGTTTTGGGTCTGGGAATCAATTCTTAAGCAAGACATATACTGCCCTTGCGTCCAGTGTGCCAATGGCAGACCAGCAAGGACACAAGCCAATTCCAGCACCACAGGATAAGCAGTCTCAGCGGCTCCCACAGCCCAGGCTGGCAGAGCTGAGCAGAACACAGGCAATTGGGCCTCTAAGCACCAGGGGGCATTACCAGGGAGCCAGGAGAGCCATGTGAGCTGGCCGTGCCAAGGATACTTGATGGGGCTGGGATGGCAACATGAGTATTCCAGCTATGACTGAGCAGTATCTCCAAGATCCAGACATAGAGGAAGCACTTGAAATAGCTTCCTTCATTCAATCCTGGTAACCTTGTGGGTGAGTTTCTGGGCCTAGGTTCTGACTGAAGATCTGGTACCCTCAGCAAGAAAGTTACTAGAAACCTTTTACCTCTAGAAAGTTACTAGAACCCTCTTACCTCTATTTCCCCTCTCTGTTGGGATCTGCCATAGGGTCATCATTTCTGTTGGTAAATAGCACAGATCTGAATGTGGTCCAAGTCAGAGATTGCTGGATTAAATATAGCCCTTCAAGAAAAGTTGGAGATGGAGGTGTACTTTACAGAGGAGGAAATGGAAATTTAAGGCAGTTAATAACTTTCTCAATTTACATAGCTAAAATATGGTGGCATCAGGATTTAAGCTATGGTGGCCTTGATTTGGTATCCACTATCCTAAGCAACATCCCCTCTACTGATTTTCAAGTACAGAGACATGATTATTGACATCCAGGTCCTATATCTAGGAGACATTTGGGACTGGTGGGGACTGTGGTGAATTGCATGGCCTGGTAGCAGAGTACTCCTGTGGCAGACAATGGAATGTTAAGTGTCCTGGTTTTCTGCCGTCTAAAGTTGGTTTAATATCTATTGTGTAGGGTTGTCTTGAAGAACAAATTATTTGATGTGCTTTAGCACACAATAAACCTCATGTAAATGTAGGCTGCTGCCATTGTCTTAAACATTCAAAATGCCCACTTATATGCAGTATAAGAACTGGATAAATCACTGACCACCAAGTTCTGGTAGCATCTCTGGGGCCTTTTTCACGGATTAATACTGGATCTTGGGGGCGGTTACAGAGAAGGACTAAGGTCTGCAGGCCATAAGCCACAAGCCCCACACATCAGCCATGGCCTCCATGGCTGACTGCTTTAGCTCTCAGTGAGCTCATGGTTACTGTCGGCCTCTAGGCTGAAAAGAATGTGCGGTGCAACGGGCAACCTTCCAGTGACCCAAGAAGGGAGCCTCATCCTTTCAGGATGTCTCAGCTGCAGATAAAACCCTTCCTGTGTTTCAACTCATGGCTGGCAGGGGCAATCACCAATGACTGATTGCAATGGTAAATTGTCAAAAAGATGTGTGTGTGAACCCAGTGCTGGCTAGCTGGTGCAAAGCATGCATTCAGGAGGCTGGTGGGAAGGCCAGTAACTGTACAATGGTTTGTTTTGCACCTATTATGTCCTTGGCCCTGGGCCATCCATTCAGGAGGTGGCAAAATTAATAATAATCTCATTTCACCTGTGTTTACTGCCTTAAAGCTCTATAATAGCCATTAATTCTCTTGATCCTTGGTATATCATGGCCTCATTTCATCCATTTAAAGATGGGTAATAAACTCATTCAAACTTGGTATGATTAGGGCCTTGTTCTAACTTGTTTCCCTTTTGGCCTAGGTACCCAGTTGGACTACATTTCCCAAGTGCCTTTGTGGCTGGTAAAGCCACGTGACTAAGTTTTGGTCAACTGATGAGTGGACTGCTCATGCTCAGGCTCTTTCATGGTTGGCCAATACAAATCTTCCCAAATAGTCCTCTACCTCTCTCCCTTCAGACACAGGCAGTCAGTAGAGGGCTCTGAGGACCAAGGGATGACAGAGCCATGAGACAGAAGGGGCCTGGCTGAGCTCCTGAGTGACTAATTCAGCAATAGGCCACCTGATAAATGCCTCTCTGAACTCTTGAATTAGACACAGGTTTCTTTGAGGCTATCAAGTTTGTTCACAAAAATTATTCTACACTAATATATATATATAATATTACATATAATATGTATTCACACACACACATAAATATATATACATACTATAAACAGAATTTGACTATTATTACTCAGCCATGAAGGAGAATGAAATCTTATCATTTGCAGGTAAATGGATGGAACTGGAGAACATCATTCTGAGCGACGTTAGCCAGGCTCAGAAGACCAAAAATCGTATGTTCTCCCTCATATGCAGACTTTAGATCTAGGGCAAATGCAGCAATGTGGTTGGACTTGGATCACATGACAAGGGGAGAGCACATAGAGGAGATATAGGAATAGGTAGAAAACCCAAAACATGAAAGTGTTTGATGTTTCCACTCCAGGGGAACTAATACAGAAACCTTAAAGTAACTGAGGTTAACATGTGAAGGGGATCAGGAACCAGTGTAAAGATCAGTTAGAGATGAATCAACGTGGGTTGTAACACATTTGTACATGTAAGCAATGCTAGGAAACTCTCTGTATAGCTATCCTTAACTAGCAAAAATGCTATGTCTTCCTTATTATGCTGATGCCTTCTCTTCAACAAAATTAGAGATGAGGGCACAATAGATTCTGCCTGGAAGTGAGGGGAGAGGGGGGATAGGATGAAGGAGGGGGGCAGGGGGGAGAAATGACCCAAACAATGTACACACATGTGAATAAATAAATAATAATAAAAAAAAAGAACTTGAGTTTTAGAGACATCTTGCTTGCACATGTGATAAGTTTTTTCTACCCTCTTCCAAGTAAGCAGAAAAATCCTCTTACATATGTAGGATCTTTGAGTTTTACAAGCACTTGGAGAAGTAATGGAACAGTCTCTTCCTTCCACTCCACTAACCACTGGGAACCACTCTCCCTCACTGTGGTTAAGAGATCTGGTAGCCACAATTCTGGTACCATTAGCTCATCCCTTCTTAGCTAGTTCTGGGAGAACACAAAGCCCCAAGTTCCTAATGCATACCACATATGTAATGAAAGAATAGCTCTCCTATCCATCTGCAGTGGTCCCAAGTTATCCCTGGGAGAACTGGGAAAGTTGTCTTTATTTCCTGTGCTCTCAAGTCTAGATGAAAATCCTCAATTGGAATCCAGTTTCCCTCTTGCAGCTTCAGGTTTCTCATCTATTAGATCATAGGGTCAGAACAATAAAAATACTTTAAAAGAAGATGCAGATTAGAATCATCCACCATTTTGGCTCTATGAATGAGAAGAGTTAGGTAACATGGGAGAGAGTATATTCTGAAGAGTGAAGGAGAAGATCATTGGGAATCATGAAAGAGGTGCAGGACAGAAGAAAAGTATGGAGAAACAGAGGCAACAGAGAAAAGCAACAAACAGTTCCAAGTTCCAAACCCAGCTCCCCAAAAGGGGAGAGGGTAAACTAAAGACTCGATCACAAGGTAAGCCAGATGGCCCTGGTGACAGATTGGCAATTCTAGCTACAAGATAATCTCTCACCACCTGCAAGCCTTAAAACTAGTGCAGGGATTTGGTAAGTCAGTGAATGCTCCAGTATGGAAGGTTAGATTCAGTGAAGAAAGACATTCTGTTGCTTTCCTCATCTCTGAGAGCTATAAAAAGATAGCATCTTGAGAGAGGGCCTATTGTTTGAGACTAAGATACTCTGGGGGCTTGAACATAAGGATCAACCATGGCTTGGGTAGTTTGGGGCAGTCAGCCACAGTATATAGGTAGAAGACATTCATGAGAGGTGGCTGTGGATAGGGAGATGACCTGACATTGTCCTGCAAGGAAGTCCAAGCAGCAAAGAGTTCCAGCAGTAAAAGGTTCAGTGGTTAGAGGTCCTAACCTCCCTGGTAAGGAACAAGTCTCATCACCCAAGGGTTGTCATGGAAACAAGGCACTGAGCCTATGGCTGGCATAGTATTCAGGCTACAGGGCCTGCCTCCTAGAAATGTGTGCTAGTTGCTAGGTGGTTCTGAAAGCCCTGAACCTAGACTCTTCAATTCACATGATGTCCACAGTTTCCACACCTAGCCAGGAAGGAGAACTGCTGGGGAAGGTCTGAAAGCACTGAGGCCCACCTCTGAGAACTACGTCTTGGCATATGTTGGTTGCCAGGCAGGTCTGAGGTCCCAGAGCACAGACTCTCTGAATCACATGATTTCCACAGCCTATTCTCTTCACAGGGAGGTGAACTGCTGGATAGGGTACTGTACTGAAATCAGTAGGTACCTCAGTTTTCCCCAAGTGCAGAACTCAGTATGTTTTTGCTCTCTCCACTCTCTGATACATACATGGGTCACCCCTAGGCTGCCCCTGGGAACACAAACTGGTGGAGCAAATGGGAACCTGCCTGGCCCACAGGTTTTAAAAACTCTCTGTAGGCAGTAGCAAGTCTCAGAATAAAAAGAAGGGAAGCTTCTATAGTAAAAGCAGTCCAGAAGTGGACAATTAGCAGAAATTGAAGAAGACTCTAGCTACTTTTTCTTGATCTGAGTGGTGCTGGGGATCAGGCTCAGTGCCCTGAACATATGGGGGAAATGTTTGACTATTGAATCATACTCACAATCCAGTAATGAGAAATAGCACTTATGCGTGGCCACTAAACTGTCCTTCCTGAATATTGAGAAGATTTCAGCTGAAAGACTATAGGTAATTAAAACTTCCAACCAATGACTTTGCCTCAGATGTACACATCCCAAAGTAGAGACATAAGAAATACGAAAAAACAAGGTAACATGACTCCTCCAAAACTCAACAACTCCACAGTAACAAACACTAATGATAGTGAAGTGGAATGAAATCTCTAAGAATTAAAAAGATTATAAGAATGATCAATGGAATTAAAGAGGATATGAATAAACACCTGAATTAATTCCAAGAAAACTCAAATGAAGAACTGAATGAAATAAAAAGACCATGCATGATGTCAAAGAGGAACTCAATAAAGATAAAAAAAATTCAGTTGAAATTCTGGAAATGTAAAGTTCAATAAGTCAAATAAAAAACTCAGCTGAAATTCTCTCTAGTAGACTGAATCAAACTGAACACAGAATGTGAGGGCTTGAACACAAGAAATATCTATAGAACATATAGCTGAAATAGAGAAGGAAAAAAATCCCTAAAGAATATTAATGGAATATAAATGTAAGACCTCTGTGTCACCATTAAAAGACCAAACCTATGGATATTGCAGAAGGAGAAGAGGTGCAAGCTAGAAAACATACTCAGTAAAATAATAGCAGAAAACTTCCCAAACTTGAGAATCAGAGAGTCATCCCGTTACAGGAGGTTTTTAGGACTTCAAACAGAAAGAATCTTCCCACATCATATGATAGTTAAAACATTAGGCATAGATAACCAGAAAGGAATACTGAAAGCTGCAAAATCATCTATAAAAGAAAACCCATCAGTATAATAGCAGAGTTTTCAACAGAAACTTTAAAGGCATGGAGGTACTTGGAGTTATGTATGTCAATTACTGAAAGAAAATAACTACCAACCTAGATAATGTTACTGCACTTAGCAAAGCTATCATCTTAATTGAGGGGGAATTAAGAATCTTCTGTGATAAACAAAAACTAAAGCAATTCATGACCACTAAACTAGTGCTGCAGAAGATATTTAAAAAGGAATCTTATTCACAGAAGCGAAAGAAAACACAACCATGAAAATATGGAAAAGAATAAATCTCACTAGGGAGATAAGTAAATGAAGAGTAAAGAAGAATCAAATACCGCTGAACCAATAAAATGGCAGGAATTACTACATGCCTTTCAATGATAATTTTGAATGTTAGAGATCTCAATTCTCCAAGCAAAATGGGAAAAAACATCATACTAAACAGGGAAAAACTGAAACACTAATTACATGGGGAAAACTAAAGGCAGGAATGAGACAAGGGTGTTCACTCACTCCACTCTTATTCAATACAGTGCTTGAATTCTTACCCAGAGCAATAAGGCAAGAGAAGCAAAAGGGATACAAATATGAAAGGAAGAAGTCAAATTATCCATATTTGTAAATGGTATGATCTTATACTCAAAAAATCCTAAAGACTCTGCCAAAAAACTCTTAGATATGCTAAACACTTTCAGCAAAGTAGCAGTATAGAAAAATCAACATACAAAAATCAGTAGTTTTTCTATTTGCTAACAATGAAGAAGCTGATAAAAATCAGGAAAATAAGCCCATTCACAATAGCCTTAAAAAAATCAAATACCTGAAAATAAACCTAGCAAAGGAGGTGAGAGACCTCCACATTGGAAACTATAAAACCTTGAAGAAATAAATTGAAAAAGACACTAGAAGATGAAAGACCTCCCATGTTCACGAATTAGCAGAATTGATATTATAAAAATGGTGATACTACTGAAAGCAATCTACAGATTCAATGCAATTCTCATGAAAATTCCCATGTCATTTTCCACAGAAATGGAAAAATCAATCCTAAAATTCATAAGGAAGCACAAAAGACCCTAAATGGCCAAAGCAATCCTGAGCAAAAATCCTGAGCAATGCAGGAGATACAACAATACCTAACTTCAAATTATACTGGAGAGCCATAGTAACAAAAACAGCATGGCACTGGCACAAAAAAAGACATGTTAAAATAGAATGTTCAAAAATAAGCCCACATAGCTATAGCCATCTGATTTTTGACAAAGGTGCTAAAAATATATGTTGGAAAAAAGACAGTCTTACCATTAACAGATGGTGTTGGGAAAACTGGATATCTACATAGCAGACATTTTGTTCAGAAATTAAAGGACAAAAGATCTAAGTGCAAGGTGTGAAGTTGCTAGAATAAAACCTAGGGAAGGCCCTTGAAAATAAAGACATATGTAACACCTTTCTGAATAAGACTAATTGCTTATGAAGTTAGAGCAAGAATTGACAAATGGGATTATATCAAATTAAAAAGCTTTTGCACATCAAAGGAAGCAATTACCAGAATCAAGAGACAACCTACAGAACAGAATAATATCTTCTCTGGCTCATCATTGGATAAAGGATTAGTACCCAGAATACATAAAGAGTTCCAAAAATTAAACACTAAAAGAACATGTAATCCAATTCATAAATAGGTAAATGAATTGAAAACAGTTCTAAAAAGAAGTTACAAGTTGCCAATAAATTCTTAAGGAAATGTTCAATATCCTAAGCCATAAAGTAAATGCGAATCAAAACTACACTGAGGTTCTATCTTATCCTTGTCAGAAGGGCAATCATCAAGAAAACAAACAACAAATGTTGATGAGAATGTGGGGAGAAAAAGAACTTTTATACACTGTTGGTGGGAATGCAAATTGGAGCAGCCACCATGGAAATCGGGATGGTAGTTCTAAAACTACCATATGATCCTGTTATGCCTCTCCTGGGCTTATATCTGAAGGAATGTTAAGGCTGTATACAGTAGAGAGGCCAAAAAACCCATGTTTTATAGCAGTGCTATCCACAATAGCCAAACTATGGAATCAGCTAGGTATCCACCAACCAACCAGAGGGTCAAGAAAATGTGGTATATATATATATATATATATATATATATATATATACACAAAACGTATATATGTATACAATGGAGTACTCTCTAGTCATAACATAAAGAAGAATGAAATTACATCATTTTCAGGAAAATGGATGGTCCTGGAGATCATCATGTTAAGTGAAATAAGCCAGACTAAGAAAGACAAATATGGCATGCTTTCTATCATATGCAAAATCTAGAGCTAAAAACCATGACATTAGTATAAAGCAGGGGGACTGTTTGGGGGTGGGAACCAGCAGGAGGCAGGAGAGCAAAGGAGAGGGCGAAAGGTGGATGAATATGACTGAAGTACACGTATGAAAATAGAATAATGAAACTTGCTAAAATTATTTAAAAGTGTAGGAAGAGTGTGCAAGGAATAATAGAGAGGGTAACTTTGATCAAGGTACATTATGTTTTCTTGGAAAGAGTACAATGAAACCCCTTATATAATTAATATACGCTAAAAAAAGATCACTATGGTGGAATTAGGTAAACTTGGAGTTTCTTGCCAGCTCTAGTTTACTTCACTCTCACAAATAAAGCAATATTTTGTTTGTCAGACATTTTTTCATTGTTATTCGCAGTTGATATTCAATAAACCAAAGGTGAGTGTTGAAAGGATGCAGTGTTGCAAATTCAGTGAGCCTGCAATCCAGTTGGAGGACAAAAACCACATATACTAAACCAAGGTGGGTCCCACAGCATAGGACCTGGAGAATTGTGGTCAGGAAGAGGAGGAGTGAGCAGAGGGTAAGAGACCATGTTTCCCCACCACTGCAATTCCTATCTCTCCAGAAATAACTACACCTAAGCACCTGCTGTATACCAGACCCAAGTGGCAATTTTGCCTTCATGATGCATTGAATTTCTACAGAGGCTCTGCCAAGAGGGTGGATTCTCCCTATTTAAGAAGAGGAACACAAGAGGCTCACAGGCATAAAGTCACCTACCCAAGGCTTCCACATAGCTCTTAAGTTCTGCAGCGTCGGGCCTCCAAGCAGGTATGTGTGGCCTGGAGTCTGCATTTGCTTCACCCTACCTGTGCCCTCCTGCAAGGCAACTCGGGGCTTTCCTGTCTTGCAGAAGGGATGTCAGCTGTTTCTCTAGGGCTTCTTGACTGTTGACAGTCATGAATGAGAGAGTCAGGTCTCCTGGGGAAACCTTGCTTACAGGGTGTCCCCTGGAAGAGGTCCCACATTCACAGAGGATCACAGAGGGTTGGAATCCTCAGAGAACCCTCCGTTCAGCTTTCTAACTGGGAAGCCTGAGACAAGCAGCCCAGAGGTTTGCACAGCTGGAGGAATTTGGGAATGGCCCAGGAGCAGCTGAAACTAACCCACCCCATCTGGAAGCGGAGCCCCTCCAAGGACACTGACAGGAAGGAGCTGGTCTGTTTGGTCTTTAAAAGCCACAGGCCTGGAAGAAAGACACCTGCCTTGCCCTGGAAAGCAATACATTTTTCAGTGTGTGCACCTGGGATCCCCTGTGTCACACACTCAATGAGCATGTTGAAAAAGAGGATTCCGAGGCCACTAGCAGGATAACTCCAAATCCTTGGGAGAAGGGAAAGGAATCTGCACGGAGACACACTTGTTAGATCCTTCTGATGCTCACCAAAGGTTAAGAACTGGGAAACCCTCTTCTCTGAAATGGTTCTGTCCAGTTCTTCCTCGGAGGCTCTGTTCATTTCTGCCATTTTTCCCATCGGTGACCCTTAACCCCAGGGTAAAATAAAAGAGATGTTAACACCTGCTGCACACTGATCATGAGTCCCAGGTTCTTCTAAGCACTTTAGATGGATGAATCATTTAAAATCCTCACAGCCTCCTTATAAGGTAGGCTCCATCATTAGCCTCATATTACATAGAAGGGAATGGAAGCACAAAGGCTACAAAATTAAAAAAAAAGTCACAAAGAAAGTGATTGGGCTGGAATATGAACCCAGGTGATCTGACTCTCGTGCTTGAGCTCTACACCTCTGTGGCACACAAGCATTGTGGGAGGCTTCAGTTATTGAACACTCACTCAGTGTTGGATTCCAATGCACTTTCATTTTTCATGCATACACCAATCATTAACTGAAAGGCTACTACATGCCAAGAACTGCTCTAAGGTCTGGCAAGGCTGGGAGATAGGCAAAGCCTTGACTTTGGGGCACAAAATTTAAGGGTGTGTGTGTGTGTGTGTGTGTGTGTGTGTGTGTGTGTGTGTGTGTGTGAATAATCCAGTGCTATGGTTTGGATTTAAGTATCCCTTGAAAGTCTCATGTTTTGAAGGCTTGGTCACCAGCTGCTGGATCCAACCACTGAGAGATGATGGGCTCATGAGGTCTCTGACCTAATCACTGGATTCATTTATTGATGGACTCAAAATTTGCATGCCCTATTTTTATTAGCATATATTAATTATATAGAATATAAGACTTCAATATGACATTTTTACAAGTGTATGTCATGTACTTTGGTCACATTCACCCTCCATTTTCCTCCCTTTTTTTCTCTTTCCTGTTACCTGCTGGTCCTCTTCCTCCTCCCTAACAGTGCCCCCTTGAATGAACCATTGGGAGGTGGTAGAACTGTGGAGGGGGAACCTAACTGGAGGAAGTGAGGGCATTTCTTTGGAGGATCTATCATGTGCCTAGTCCATTCCCTAGTCTCTGTTATTTCTCATAACAGCTTCCTGGCTGTTATGAGGTGAATAGCTCTGCACATGTCCTCTCTTCAACGGCGTCCACCTCAGGCCCAGAATAATGGATCCAGAGGCCCTTTGGCTGAACCCTCTGAAGCCATAAGCCAAAATAAACCTTTCCTCCCCCAAGCTGATTTTCTCAGGTATTTGTCACAGTGGTGGAAAATTAATGCACTTTACCCAATAATCAAGATAAAGAATATTTTAATGCAATATATATATTTTTAAAAAACCACATTAGCAAGCTATGCCTGTGGACTGGCCACTTGTATTCATAAATAAGGTTTTATTAGTTGTAGGTAAAATTAAAACAAAATCCTCAAAAGACCACACATAGCATAATGGAGCATATGTGAATAACCTCATCCAGTCTCTGTGGCCCAGAGATAGCATTGAGATTGTTACGTTTTACCCATCCTACCCTCTCTGTGGGTGAATAAAGATGACAGAGGCTGACAATGATGGATGCCTACCACTATTTCTTTAAGTGCCTTGTGAGTTTGTCTGAAATTCCTCTGACTCTTCTATAAGGGAAGGACCATTATCATCCCCATTTACAAAGCATGAAAGTAAAGCCCAAAAAATCCTCTAATTTGTCCAGTGTCAAACCAGCCGACAAGGCGCAGAGCTGGGATGTGAACCCAGGCAACCACACCCTAAGAAAACATATATTTAACCCCAGACCATGTTTCATCCACCACCTGTTTTTATAAACAAACTTTTGTTGGGTTGAGGCCACACACATCAAATATGAACCGTGCATGTCTGCCTCCTGCCCACAATGACAGGGCTGAGTGGTGATGGCAGAGACCAAATAGGCTGGAAATGAAAAGAGCTGCCATTGTGCCCTCTACAGAGAATGTTGGTGGATCTCTGCCTTTGACCCCTGTGTTGTGTCAGGTGTTCAGCCCAAAAGCTACAAAGGTAGAGTTTTGCCCACAGAATTGAGCAGAGATGGGATATGAACCCAGGGGTGTCTCTGAAAACTGTGGCTTTGTGACTCTCCCTTAGACACCAATGCCTGCTAGTTCCTTGGGTTTGGCATGCTGCCTAAACTGGAAGTGGTTTCATAAATGTCCACCGAATGAATGAATGAATAAACCTCAGCATAGCATATCATGCTGAGGCCACTCTAGCCTAGATGAACAATTAGACCCTACCTGGGAATGCCCAGTCTTTCTGTTGCATCCCTTATAGACCAAGACTTCTGGGATCTCATCACTGTGGTATCCAGCACTATGTTATTTGGTAGGTGTAAAGTTGTTTGTTTGTTTGTTTGTTTGATGTCTTAATTATTTCTGTGCCTAGAATTCTGCCTTTCCCAAGTTTGAGTCTCCCAGTAGTCTCCATTTCAATCCACAGTGTTAACACTGAGCTTAAATTGCTTTGCTTTTTACCCTAAAGGGCAGAGCTAGTTTTAAGACTTAGTCACAAGAGAGGGGACTTGGGAGTCAGAGGAACCTGGTTAAGTCCCACTCCTTTACATCCATTAGCTCTGTGACTTTGAGCAAGCACCCTTGCCTCTTTGGTCCCCAGTGTCCTCATCTGTGCAGTGTATCATTTACCTCAGGAGAGGACCCCGCAAAGCGGCCCAGCGCAAACCAAGCTTAGTGGATGACTGAAATTCTTTATGATGATGGGCTGTCTGCTGAGAGACCCCAATCCATTATGTGTATTTTATCTTTGTGCTCCCAGGGTCTTGAATAAACAATGTATTCATCCAGTTTTTAAAAGACACTTAATGTGGCCAGCTCTCCCTGGCTGTTGGCCTGAATTTCCAAACACTGTTGGTTTAGCATTTCTCAAATGTATCCTGTGAACACCATGAACCTGTCAGCCTTCCCTCTGCCTAGGGCTCGGGTCTGACCAGCACAGCAAGACATACAGCAGCAGTGGGAGGCCAGGCTCCCTCTAGAATGCACCTTTGTGATGCACAGTGGTGCCTGGGTCTGTTCTCCTGAATTGGGGGCACCTGTCAGCATGTGCATGAGGGGTGCTCCCAGGTTACTTACAGACAGGCATGTGTGCTTGGAGACTGGGAGACAGTGTATTAGAATGAGAGGCTCTGGGTAGTGTGAGCAAAATCCATTCTCTGGGTTGTCACTTGATGAAAAAAAACATGACCACAGAGGAGGCTTAGAAAAACCCACTGCTCTGGAAATCAGGGGCCCTGGGCTGACACAGTCTCCAACTTTCTCTGTGTCCTTGATCAAGTGGCTTGCTCTCTCTGTGGCCCATTTATTTAACAATGAATAGGTTAGGCAAGGTCACCTATTTTTATTTTTTTTTCCTTTTTCTTTTATTATTCATATGTGCATACAAGGCTTGGGTCATTTCTCCCCCCTGCCCCCACCCCCTCCCTTACCACCCACTCCGCCTCCTCCCTCTCCCCGCCCCAATACCCAGCAGAAACTATTTTGCCCTTATTTCTAATTTTGTTGGAGAGAGAGTATAAGCAATAACAGGAAGGGACAAGGGTTTTTGCTGGTTGAGATAAGGATAGCTATACAGGGCATTGACTCACATTGATTTCCTGTGCGTGGGTGTTACCTTCTAGGTTAATTCTTTTTGATCTAACCTTTTCTCTAGTACCTGTTCACTTTTTCCTATTGGCCTCAGTTGCTTTTAAGGTATCTGCTTTAGTTTCTCTGCGTTAAGGGCAACAAATGCTAGCTAGTTTTTAGGTGTCTTACCTATCCTCACCCCTTCCTTGTGTGCTCTCGCTTTTATCATGTGCTCATAGTCCAATCCCCTTGTTGTGTTTGCCCTTGATCTAATAATGTCCACGTATGAGGGAGAACATACGATTTTTGGTCTTTTGGGCCAGGCTAACCTCACTCAGAATGATGTTCTCCAATTCCATCCATTTACCAGCGAATGATAGAAAGACCTCTATAAGGAAAACTATACACTTCTGAAGAAAGAGACTGAGGAAGACTATAGAAAGTGAAGAGATCTCCCATGCTCATGGATTGGTAGAATCAACATAGTAAAAATGTCGATACTCCCAAAAGTAATCTACATGTTTAATGCAATTCCCATCAAAATTCCAATGACATTCATTAAAGAGATTGAAAAATCTACTGTTAAATTTATATGGAAACACAAGAGGCCACGACTAGCCAAGGCAATACTCAGTCAAAAGAACAATGCAGGAGGTATCAAGGTCACCTATTTTTAAACTCTTGCTTGGCAGCAGAGCACTTCACCAGACAAATTTTTACTTGGAATTTTAATATATAAACAGATGAAAGTGGATTGGGTTCTCCGAATAGAGTAGGCCAGACTGGGAAGCCGGAATCCTGCCTGCTCAGCTCTAATTTGACAGACTAGAAGGTACCTGTGCAGGACAGGGTGTAAGGACCAGCTGATATAAGAAGTGATCTGTGGAGTCCCCTTCTGCCCTAGCAGTCTCCTGGTGCTACAGGAGGCTCCTGGTGGCCACGGCTTCACTGCTGCTAACAGCAGTGGCTTGTATTTACTGAGCACTCTGTGAGCCGGGGCTGAACTTTGCTTCTATGTCCTGAGTTTCAAGGTTAGCAGAGAGCCCTAATTCAAATACTAACTCACCAGCCTAGGAGCTGTGTGATCTTGGGCAAGTTAGTTAACATCTATGTGCTTCATATTCTTTATGTGAAATATAGATTGTTCAGTTGACTAAAGGAATTAGTCCCTATAAAAGTGCTCGGAACGGTGGCAGGCACATAACAAGCAATTGAGATAAGCAATATATAATAAGCAATCAAATATATAACTGAAATATAGCTACACCATTTATTACAAGTGCCTAAATTATATCTAATATTTATAAGTACCACCCTCCTTCATACATGGTAGACTTGAGGCTCCGACAGGTGAGGTGAGTGTCTCTGGGTAACACAGCTAATAAGTGGTAGAGGACCTGAATCCAGGTCTGCTCAACTGCATAGCCTGAGGTCTTTCTCTCTCTCTGTTTTTTTAGGATGACATTAAAAGGGGATAGAATGACAGATGGCTATGCAAAGTTGCTTAGTGTGTGGAGACAGGGTTTAAAGTAAATTTTATACCTTAGGTTAGGCCACTTTTGAATGGCCATCCCCATTTTTGTGGACCTTACTGATTGGTTGTCTCTTCTTGGTATCACAGTTTGGATTTCTTATATATGATAACCCATCTGTTCCAGCTGGGCCTCCCAGGAAGCTGGATCCACTCCTACCTCTCCCCATTCTATGTGTTCTAGGTACTTTGTCATGTTTCCTTAAAATGGGAGCCTCCTCCACATTCCCCCTGCCACCGAACAACAAATCTAATCTTGGTTTTAATGGGGTGGAGGTCTCATCTTCTTGTAACTGCTTTGAGCTGGGAAGGGTTGTAGAGATGTCCCTGCCTGTGGATTTGTTGTTCTGGCAGAAGATTATGGAGGCATCCACAGGAACATCAGCATGAGGTATTAATACCCAGTCTAAACAGCTTTGCTTTTCACACTCAAGGTCAGGGTCCTAGCCCTAGTGATGGACTGGAGGAGTTCCGAGCCCAGATGAAAGGGAAATTAATGCTGAGGACAGCAATTTGGGCTTTTGGAAGTCTGTTGACATCTGGGTCTGAGTCTGGGCATAATAGCAAATGCAGATCCCAAACAGAGAGTTGGTGTTTAGTTTTCAAGAGACCAGACCCATCTGGACATTCCTTCTTCCAAGCCACATCCTCCAGCTCTTCCTACTGACTCACAAGACATCTCTGCAAATTACAAAATTTGCAGAGGCAGCTCTAAGCTAGAGACCAGGTGAGCAGAGAATGGGCTGATTTTCAACCCTTACTTGGAGGGCACTCTTTGCCTTTGTACAGTGCACAAGCTTACAACCTTACACGACCATCCTGACTCTTCTACCTCAGTATTTGGTGGGAGAGGTGCAGGTAGAGAATGAATTTGACTGGATGGGAAGCAAGAAATGCTCATAGCCCTGTTCTGATGCATGTGGGGGCTCTGAGTGAGGGGAAAGGGTAGGAGGTTGTGCAGTCAGAAAGCAAAGCAAAAACCAAACAGACACTTTATCTTTTTTATGCTTCTTGCTCTCAGCATCAAGGATGGTAATAAAAGATGACTGAACAGCTGCCTCCAGGAAGCTGGACAGGAGCAGACCTTCATGTGGTGAACAAATGCAGTGGAATGACCCAATGGCAGAGTCACTGCACACAGTATTAAGATGGTAACAGCCGATCTTGATCCCTGACTTATAGATGTGGGCAGGCCCACCTAGAGAGCCCCAGTGCCCTGTCACTTCCAGAGGCGCAAACACTTGCTCCAGCATTAAGAAAAAGCAGGATATGTGGTGGTGGTGTTAGAATACAGGCTTTAAATTCAAACAGTGCTGGTTCTAATACCTGCCTAAGCTGTAGGACATTGGGCAAGATACTGAATGTCTCTGAGCCTTGGTTTCACCTCTATGAAATGGAGCTGATTACATTGATCATGCAGGGAGAATGGAAGTATTAGAAACAGAAAATGCCAAGTGCCCAGAACACGTTTCAGAGACACAGTCAGTATAGATGTAATACATGGCACTGAATATCTAGTCCCTTCTCCTGTTCAACAAAGACTGACTGTAGCTGGCTGAGCCCTGGCAGTAAAGACCCACTTGACAGAACATGTGTGGTTTCTGAGGGACAGAAGTTTGGGCTGAGATCTGAAGATGAGCAGGAAGTTTTTAAAGGTGATGTGGGGAAGGAAGAGATTTCTAGACAGGGGACAGCAAATGTGAGGACCTCGGGTAAGAAAGAACAGAGAAGATGTTGTTGTGTCTGGGGGAGAGAGAGAGAGAGAGAGAGAGCAAGAAGCTGAGTGGGCAGAGTTCAGACCATGTGAGCCACAGTGCAGACTTTGTCTGTATCTTTGGAGCGAGGGAAACACTGAAGGGTTGGAACTGATGGAATAACAAGATCAAATGAGTTTTTAAAATCTCACTCTAAAAATGCTTGCATAGTGAACAATGTCAATGATAGAACATTCTGAAGACAATCTATGGGACAAGAAGATCTGCAGTTGTCAGGGTTGGGAAAAGGAAGAAATGGACAGGTGGAGCATAGCAGAGTTCTACGCTGGAACTACTCTGCATGGCACTGTGATTTCATTATACAGGTGTCAGAATTCATAGAAGATACAGTGACAAGTGTGGCCCCTAAAGTGAACCTGCACTGATATGTCAGAGCAAGTTCACTGAACACAGCAAAGGTGTCACTCTAGTGCAGGATGCTGAGGTGGCTTGTGCATGTGTGGGGTGTGAGGTCTATGGAAAGTCTACTTCCTGCTCAATCTTCCTTGAACCCCAAACTGCTCTAAAATAGAAAGTCTGTTAACTAAAAAAGAAAATCACACAGAGAAGCTCTCTCTCTGCTGCTGTGGAGAGAACAGAATGGAGGCAGCAGGCACAGTGGGGAGGGGCAGTTAGGTTTTATTCTTGGGCCTCCTGGGGCAAGTCACAGAGAGTTTCAGACTCTTGGGGGGACAAGAATAGAGTGACACAGTGTGTGAGCAGGTGCTTCTCAGAGAGCCTGGCCGAGGCCAGGTGTTCAATTCATACTGGATGAATATGGATGAGTGTGAAAGAGTATGAGGGTGATGGGAAGAACCGCAGAGGGGGCCAGACACAAGGGCTCTGTGTGGGGATGGTGAGCATCTTGTGGGGTGGAGGAGAGTGCAGCAGGTACACTATTTATTGGCACAGTCAAATAAAAATGATAAAAGCCTCATTGTTTGCTGGCAGAAGCAAAGTACTTATTTAATTGTATATCCCAGGCCTTCACTGTGTAGTACTTTGGGGAAAATAAGCAATGAAAAATAGCTAAGATGTATTGTGCATTAGCTACATGGCAGGCTTTGTGTTTTAGGTGAATTAGTTCAATTCATTCTCCCAACCATACCTTGGGTTGGGTACTAATGGTATCTTCATTTTGTACTGGGGAAACTAAAGCACAGAATGTTCATCAACTGGCTTAATGTAAGAGACAGAGCAGATTTTAAAGAGGATAAAAGGTAGAAGGGGTGAACTTGTTCAAAGTACATTGTATGCATCTATGGAAATACCACAATGAACCCCACTTTGTAATATTAATGCTTGCTAATAAAAATAAAAGGTATAAACCTGAGTTAGGTGAGGAAATAGAGTGAATATGCATAGAAGAGTTGTGCTACATGGTGCACAAAACAGAAATGTCATGGTTAAGGATTATATTAGGTGCAATGCAGGAAAATGTGACAGCAAGAGTCTGGATTTAGAATAAGTCAGCTTGTATTTAAATCCTGGCTCCTCCTCTTTTTGGGCAACTTCAGGCAAGTTATTTAACTGCTCTGTCATGTAAGAATAGTAACAGGCAGTACCATGTACAGTTGTTTGAGGATTAAATGAAAAAAATGCATATAGCTCACTGGCTTGTCACATTATATGGCAAATGGTAAGAGTTCAATGTATGTTTCAAGACAACAGAAGGCCATTTCTAAAAGAGTAAATGTGGAGCTTCCAGTAAGGGGTGCAGCACGAGTATCAAGAACAATGCTGGGTGCTGCAGATGTGACTGCAGAAATGAAAGCCATTTGACCTCTACCTTCAGTGACATGTCAGTCTGGGGTGAAGGTAGTCTCAGGGGCCAGAGATGTAGCTCAGTGGTAAGAATACTTGACTTGCACACAGGCCCTTGGTTCAATCCCCAGTATTGCTGAGAGAGACAGAGAGAGGGAAAGAGAGAGAGAGAGAGAGAGAGAGAGAGACAGAGGAAGTCTATCAGGGTTTTACTTCCTCTCTTTCAATGGTGTTAGTTGTGTGACATCAAAGAAGTATCCCTTCATGTACTTCATAGGATGATGAAGTTACTGGGAAGTCCACTTTAGTAAAAGGTGAGGCCAGGACACCAAGGCCAATAGTGACAGGACCATCTGGGCAATTTATCCCACAGTGGACAGTGTCACAATAGAAGCAAGTGCCTGGGGACAGTGGGGTGGAACCTGGAGCCGGAGCCATTCTGGGCGTAGCTACAGCATGTGGGAAAGTGTGGGGACTTGGTGAGATTTTGGCCAGTGGCCTCACAGGTCTTTCCCATCCTGATTTCTGTGATGCCAGGAATCAGGAACTGCACTGTTCTTCATCAGACCACTATGCTCCCTCTCCTGGGGGAGTTGGCAGGTCTACCGGCCAGACTGTTGGCTGGAGATGCAGGGCAGCAGAGCCTGGCATTTCCTTCCAGGCTCACACTGTCTCTTTCTTGTACAGCTTTCTTCCAGTTCCCACGCCCCACCTCTGCCAGTTCCCGGGGATCCTGCAGCCATCACAGACGGATGGAGTCGTCCTCTCTGAGGCTGCTCTGCTGCGCCCCACAATGACCTGGTGTGCCAGCCAGCCTCCAGACCCAGACCCTGTTCCCTCTCAAGAACACAGACATGGGTATGCTATCAGAAAGTCCCTGCCTGGTGTGGGCTAAGTCTTCTCAGTGAGCTTTTACTTTGCAAAGTTGTGCAATTCTTATTCATGCCAATAGTCATCCAGGGTCATGAATGCCTTCAGCAAGAATTTCAGCATCGTGCCAGGCACTGGGGCTTCAATTCAGAAAAGTTGTCTTTAACTTGACTCTAAAGGAGGGTTCAGCCCAGGGGAGATGCAGAGAAGTAAGCGATGTTCACCCTCCTGAATTGGTTACAGTTCAGGAACAGCATTGTTCAAGAAGCCATAGCTGTTATGTGAGGGTTGGTGCACAACCTGCCCACATTTGTAGGACACGTAGGTGTTAAGAGCCTGACAAGGGACAGGTGCTAGAGAAAACAAACGGAGCACTGCAAACCTCCTGCCTATGGGAATATGTGTTCTAGAGAATGGTATAGTGAAATATATTACATAGGGGTATTTCTTACATGTATCTATATTATATCTATAACCATATTATAGTTATTAAATATTACATTACCTAATATCACTTGTATCTATCAGTCAGTCATTCCAGGCAGTGATAAAAGCTGGAAAGAAAAGAAACTGTTTTGTTGTGCGTGAAGAATGCACATCCTATGGTCAGGCCAGATCTCTCTGAGGAGGGGACATTTGAAAGGAAATTAGAAATGAAGCGAAATCATGACAGTGGCCCTCTCTGCAGAAGCGTTTCAGGAAGGCTGACTAGCATGTGCAAAGATTGCATGGCAGACCCTGCTCGGTGTACTTTCTCCATATCCCAACTATGGAGTTAGGATGAAAAGTCCCCACTTCACAGAGGCAGGAGCCAGGAGGTAGATATGTGGAACAAACAAATCCAAAGCATCACAGCTTGAGAAGGCAGAGCTGACCCTCAACCAGACAGTCTGCTTTGTCTCTGAGGGCGGGCTCTTGGCCAAGGTTCCACCTCAGCAAGTCCCACATGCTACGTGAGCACAGAAGAGGGGCACAGAATTCAACCTTGGACAGGGATACAGAGAAGGGACTGTGGACACACAACCTTGATGGATGTGAGGATTGTGCCAAACCAGGATGTCTCTGTCTTTCCTCTTTTCTCTCTTCCATCCCCCAATCCAGCCCTGACCTTGTGCATGCCCACTCAAAGTCAAAAATAAGAAAGAAGCTCCTTCCCCCAGAGCCACAGAGCACTCTGCTTTCTTTGTCTACTTAAGTCACCTCTCAGGTAAGCCTTCCCTGCTTGTCCCATCTCCAATACCAGATGCTTTGTAACTCTTCTTTTTCCTTGCCCATTTCTCATGCTCTGCTGTTAGAACACATCTGTTTTCTGCAACTGAAACATCAGCTGTTTAGGGGCTGTGGTCTGCTCTGCTCACCACTACATTCTCTATGTCTGGGGCATATTTCATGAATGGAAGGTCAGGAAGCAGGGAGAAGCTCATTGAGGGTGGACACATTTAGGAAAGTCAATGGTAACATGTTTCCACACACATACAGGTGCCCAGAAGGGAGGGGAGTGACTGTGTGCTATTTAACACTTGTTGGACCTTGCCTGGCACTCGGAATTTGCTCAATGAATGAATATCTGGAATTTGAAATTCAAAGTTCAGGTAGACCAGAAGACACAGGTAATTAATTATATGTAAAATAAAAAGTTAAGGAATGTTATTTATAAAAACAATGTTTTGGTTTTTCTTTTAACCACATTAAGATTCTACCTCACTCCTGTTAGAGTAGCTATTATCAAGATCACAAACAACAAGAAATATTGGTGAGGATGTGGGGAAAAAGGAACATTTATATACTGTAGTTGGGAATGTAAATTGGTACAACCACTATGGGAAACAGTATGGTGGCTTCTCAAAAAACTAAAAATAAAACTGCCATATAATCCAGCAATACAACTCCCAGGGATATACCTGAAGGAATGTAAGTTAGGTTACAATAGAGGCACCTGCACACCAATGTTTATTGTGGCATTATTCACAATAGCCAAGCTATGGAAACAGCCAAGATGCTCCGCTACTGATGAATGGATTAAGAAAATGTGGTATTCATATACAATGGAATTTTATTCGGCCATAAAGTAAAGAAGAATGAAATTTTGTCATTTGAGGTAAATGGATGGAACTGGAGAACATCACCTTAAGTGAAGTTAGACAGGTTCAGAAAGTCAAAGGCCAAATGTTTTCTCTCATATGTGAAATATAGGCCCAATACAAATACATGCAATATTATGAAATACAGGCCATGCTAAGGGAAGGTCACCTAGGAGAGAGGGATGGCAAAAGAAGGAAGAAAGTGACTATGAGTGATGTACTTCCAATACAAGAATGAATACAGAATTTTTAAACCTGTTGAAATCACCATAAGAAGTGGAATAAGATAGAAATGAGAAAAGTAGAGGGGATGAACCAATTTAGGTTGACAAATTTCCTGTACAGCTATCTTAAACAAATAGAAATGTATTTTTTCAAAAATGGAGAACAGGAAGGTAAAACAAGTCCTATGTGAGGCTTAGTACCAGTGGGAGGGGGGAGGATGTGGGGAAAGGATGTAGGAGGGTGAACATGGTGCAAATACTGTGTGCTCTTGAATAAAAATGGAAAAATGAGACCTGTTGAAACTATTCCAGGAATCGGGGGGAGTGGGGATAAAGGAGAATGATGGAAGGGGCAAATTCAACTGTGATATATAGTAAGAACTTTTGTAAATGTTACAACATACCTCCAGAACAACAATAAAAAAGAAACAATGTTTTTTGGTGGGGCATTTGAGAGTTCCCAGGACAGAACCAGATTTGGACAAGTTACTCTCCACTTGTCATGGACCCATAGTTTGTCCATCTACACAATAGAAACACACAGAAAACAATGAAGGGGCTCTTCTGATTCTGGATCTGTGTGATTTGATAAATTATCCCCTCCTCTGCGACAAGCCCACACATCTCCCTCTTACCTCAAACATTCTCCCTGCAAACAGTCAGTCTGGGTGGGTCCTGGGGCAAGGGGGTGGCAGGGTTTGAGAGCCTTTGAAGCCTTTTTGCAAGGTCTGGCGTTCCTGGCGCTTTCTGGCTCCCCCTCTTCATCCCTCTGAGGTCTGACCTTCTAATGAGCGGATGCACATTATCAGCCGCTGTGGTTTGAATGGCTGCCTGTAATTTAGTGTTGCCTAATGCTGGAAACTGAGAACTGGCTTGCATAATTAGATTGGGGCCTCATTAATGTCTGTCTCCTTGGGTGTTTTCAATCTTGGTTTCTCCTACCTGGTATTTCAATCTCATCTGTCTGAGGGACAGGATTGTCCCTTTTTTTGTTACTTCATGATGGAGCCAGGCTTGAGTCTGAGCCCAAAAAGGCCACAGCCATCCACGAAGCACAGATTTCAATATGCCCTGGGATGGCCCCTGGTCTGTCCTCTCAATTAGAATTTGCCACTTTCCTGAGAACCTGGTTGTCTGGGCTGCTCTGAAGCATCTCTGGCTGGCCTCACAGCCTGCTTCGGTATGTGAGTTGGACAAAGCAGAGTGTGTCGGGCTATCAATTTAATTGCTACAAATGCTGAGGATTTCACCAGCTTGCATGTGATGCTTTCACATTTACAAAGCACCACCAGACTCTGACCTGGGAGCAGGGACTTAATATGTTTGCATACTGATGATTCCCTTAGTTATTCTCTTTTTCTGCCCTTTTGCCTCAACTCCACTGTTTCTCCACTCTTCTGCTCTGCTCAGAGCCCCAGGAATCTGATTCCTGCTGACTGGACTCTGCATGACTTTGGCCAAAGTGAGGTCCCACAAGGAGACTGGAGGGCAGAGGGAAGGAAGAGCCATGGTGTCTTCCTAGTGCCTACCCTACTTCAGAGTCATGGCTCTGCAGGGAGCTGAGTCCTCAGCTATAGCTTCAACACAATGATTCTCCTGCGCACATCTGGATCAAACCTGCTGGATGAAGACTAGGACAGGTTGAGTAAATCTATGCCAAATGCTTGGGACTAGGAGTGTTATACATTTCAGGCTTTTTCAGATTTTGGAAAACTTGCATGTACATAATAAGATAACTTAGAGATGGGACTCAAGTCCAAACACAAACTTCATTTACATTCACATACTCATTATACAAATAGCCTGAAGGTAATTTCAATGTAAAATTTTTCCTAATTTTGCTCATGAAACAAAGTTTTATGGTATGCAGTTTTCCAATTTTGAAGACACACTAATGCTTTAAAAGTTTTGAATTTTGGAGCATTTCAGATTTTTGAACCAGGAATGATCAACCTGTAATTCTATCTCCTCCTTTTCACCCTTCAGCCCTGGGGGTGATAATGGTTTCCTGATGTTGGGTTGTGGGTGCCTCCTGTCCTCTTCGTCCCACACATTTCTCCACAAGTGGCTTCTTCATTAAAATCCTCTTATTCAAATATACCATTTGGAAGTGAATTCTGTCCTTGCCTGGCCTCTGTCTGATATAATCCCCAATGGCAAAAATCTTACATGGAACACAGCAGGCCCTTAGTGATTATTTGTGGAATAAACGAAAAATCTCACATACAATATTTTAGGTGACCCTTAAAAATGACGTAAATTATAATGCTACTTGTAACAATAAAGAATGGTGCAGGTGTACATGCTGAGGTCCAAGTCCTAGATTTCCATATGACAGCAACACAGCCCTGCTGGCCCTGGATGAGCTCCAGCCATGCTCAACCCCCTGCAGAAATCTAACTATAGTTTGGATCTGAAATGTCCCCCAAAGCCATGTGCTAAAAGGCTTGGTCCCCATCCTGTGGCACTAGTGATAGATAGTGGAACTTTAGTAGGTGAAGCTTAGTGGAAGGAAAGTGGGTCATTGGCTGTGTGCCCTTGAATCATATATATACAACTTGATCCTTCCTCTTCTTTCCTTTGCTTCCCAACCACCATGAGGTGAACAGGCCTCCTTCTCCCACCCTCCCACCATATTGTACAGTACTTCCACAGTTCCAAAGCAACAGGACTGAAACATTTGAGCCAAAATAAACCTTTCTTCCTTTTAAGTTGTTTAAACTCATGTATTTTGCTACCATGATGGAAAGCTGAATAATACAAGATCTCTACCTCTGCATTATGTACAGAGGATCAGCGTCTACTCTTGCCAGCCTGGTGTGGACCCAATAGGCCAGATGCCACGAGGTGTAAAGAGGAAAAGGCAAGGAGTTAAAGACACCTGGGAATTCTCTTGTCGTTGCCTCAGAGACCTGGTTCAGCCCAAGTGCTGCCACTTTTTGAAAGTCTAACTTAGGGCAAGTGATTTAACAGTCCTAGCTGCAAGTCAGTTGTTGTGACGCAGTTTCTTCCTCTGTATAACAGGACTATAATAATTATCATTAGCACTTAATTTAGTGATTACCCTAGTCTAGACACTGTTTAAGACATTTCACATACCCCAACTCATTACACCTCCCTATGACCCCAGGAGGAGGGGTTGTGATTATTATCAGCAGTAAGTGGTCCAGAGGAGGTGCTGCCCATGGTCACACAATTGTATGCTGTGGGAGATCCGGTGAGCCCACCCAGACAGTCTACAATGCTGGGCTCTTATGCTGGGCTGCACTGTCCCTCTATATGGTTAGGCCATCTGATGGGACTTTCAGGATTGGATCAGATCATGCCTTACATAAAGCATGTAGCACAGACCTGGTACACAGGGGGCCACCAAAAAATACGTAGTGATTAACTTCTCCCCATTTTCTGTCTCAAAGAAGTCAGATTCTTGGATCCTTTCCATGCTTTTCTTCCAAATGGTTGTGAGTCATCCTCTTGCATACCACTCACAGCGGGGCACTTACTGCCTCTTTAAGCAGCTCTGTGAAACACTCTCCCCTTATTAAAGAGGCAGAGCAGGGCAATGGTGCCACACACAGGCTCCAGAGCCAGCTTGGATGGGTTTGGGCTCCAGCTTTGTAATTCACCAGCTGGACACTGGTGTTGGATTCTATTACCCAACCTATTAGTGTTTCAGCCTCCGTATCTATAAAACAGGGATTATAATAGTACACACCTTATGAGGTTGTTGAAATGCTGAAATGAGTTAACATATGTTAAGTGCTTGGAAGAGTACCTAGCACATAGGAAATGCTATAAAAATGTTTGTTAAATAAATAAAAATTCATGAATTTTGTATGTGCAATTAAGCTGGCTTAGACTCAAAGGGATTTTATTTTTTTTTTGGCTCAAGTTTGGGTATGCATGTGGAACCAGAGCTTTGAGTAACATCATCAGATCATTCTCTCTCTCTCTCTCTCTCTCTCTCTCTCTCTCTCTCTCTCTCTTTCTTTTTCTCTTTTTCTCTCCTCCCTCTCTCTCTTTCTCTCAGCTGTGCTTTCCTCTACCTTGGCTTCATTCTCTCAAGGAGACAGAGGGCCACCAGCTGCTCTGGGCGTCTACCCTACCAGCTCAGCAGCCCTGGCAGAACTCATGTGCCTCTCGCCCAAAAGTTCCAGCAAAAGTCCCATGAGAGATTCTTGTTGGCCTGGCTTGGATTCCAATGGGATAGTCCAATAGATTGGGGCTGGTCCTGTGTCATCAGCTGCACATGTCACTCAGGCTACAAGTTGGGGAGGGAGTCATTCCAATGGAAAATCTAGGTGCTTGTTTCCCAGAGTAGAAAGAATGGAGCTGGAGAAATCCAGCAGCAGTTTGCTCTACCACCCATCCTGGTCTCTTGTATTTGTCAGAGTTCTTCAGAAAAACAGATGCACCAGGATATATAAAAGGAGACTTACTATGGAAACTGGCACTCCCATGGTGAGGGAGAAGACCCATGATCTGCCATCAGCCAACCGGAGATCCAGGAAAGCCAGTGGGGATCAAAGTTCAGTTCAAGTTCAAAGGCATGAGAACTAGTGACCCAGTTGGGTTTTAATCCCCAATACCAGCTCTGAGAACTGAGGGGCCATTGCTGTAAGTCTGGAGCATGAACGCCCAAGAACTGGAAGATCTGATGTCCAAGGACAGAAGAAAATGATGTCTCAGGTCAAGATGAGCTTGAGTTAGTCCTTTACTCTGTTTTGCATTGTATTCTTTCGGGTTGTGGCCTGAATGGACTGTATAGTGTTTGTGTACATTGGTGAGAGTCCAGCTTCTTTACCCAGTCTACCAATTCAAATGCTAGTCTCTTCCAGGAATACCATCACAGACACACCCAAAGTCAATGTTTTAGTAGCCATCTGGGTATTCCTTAATCTAGTCAAGTTGACATACATAATTAATAACCACTGATTTCCCTAAAGGCCCTTCTCAAAAGCAAGAAATCAGGAGGTCTGGGCCTTGCTCACAATGCATACTTGGATTGCTCATGGGCATTCAATGTAACACCTCAGTGTCTTTGGAAGACGATATGTCAAGTCAAAAGCACTGCTCAACATTCCTACTTGGGAGACCTCAGATAGGGCTTGCTATGGTTCTCTACGACTGAGGAACATTCCTTTGTTTTCCTATCTGCAGGGCACAAGGAGTCAGGCTGGGGCTTCCTGGTATGTATGCACTTTTTCAAAGGTCTGGTAACCTGTTGCAAGCTTCCCAGAACAAGCTGCTTGGCTGAGACTGAAAGCACCTTCCCGAGCATGGGGCAAAATAAATCTCAACAGCCCTATGGACTCTCTGAACCCAGGGCTTTGGCTGTATTGTCTTTACAATCCTGGCTACTCAAAGAGTGCTCTTCTACCACCACCAGCACCAGCAGCAACATCTGGGAGGGTGTCCATGTTCTTGGTACTCAAATTCTGTCTGTAGGACCACAGGCATTGGCTTCCCTTGGGTACTCATAGGAAACTAGAATCTCAGGCCCTATCTGAAGACCTAATGGATGGGAAGCTATATTTTAACAATATCTCCAGGAGATCTGTGTGTACATGAAAATTTGAGAAGTATTGCTGTGTCAATGGTTCTCCAAGGATGCTTTAAGGAAACACCACCACAGAAATGTATTCTCTCACAGTTCGAGGAGCTACAAGTCCAAAATCAAAGTGACCGCAGATTCTTCCTTCTGAGAGATCTTAGGCTGAATGTATCACATGCCTATCTCCTAGCTTCAGGATTCTTTCAGGAGAGATTTTGAGTTCCTTGGCTTGTAGATGTACCACTCTTATCCTAGCTTCCATCATCACAAGGCCTTTCCCTATGTCTCTAGGTCCAAATTTTGCTCTTCTTATAAGGAAAATTATTAGGGGCCTGCCCTATTGCAGTATGACTTCATCTTAAATAATGATAACTGCAATGATCCTGTAAAGACACATTCTCACGTACTAGGGGTTAGGACTTCAACACACCACTTTGGGGGCATGCAATACAACATATAAATGTCTGTTATTCTTAAATGCTGGGAGACTGGCTGATTAACAAACCCCTGGAACATTTCCATACGTTCATTTTATAAATAATCCTGAAAATTAAGGAAGAAGACTTAAGGCCCAGAATTAAACTTGGGAACATCTAATTTTTGCAAAGTGATTCTTGTATACAGGCAACACACCTGAAGTAGCTCCACTTTTCAGCTGACCCAGCCCAGGGGCAAGGTCATCAATGGAACAAACTGGGGATGCTTCCCACCTTGGCTGCCCAGTGGAACCACCTGAGGAGCTTTAAAAATGCTGCTACCAACACTCCACCCTCAAAATATAGTGTGACAGTCAGACAGTGTGATCTTTCCAAAGCATTGCCTGGACATCAGGATTTTCAAAGAATTCCCAGGTGATTCTCATTTGCAGACAGATTTGAGAATAATGGGATAGTCTCATTGTCACATGTGCAAAAGAAGATTGAGTCTCTTTTCCAATAAGACATTGAGACATAAGCACAAATAAAGTGAAATACATACAGGCTCCTAAATAATATTACTTTAGCTTTCTATAGTTCTTGTGTGCAAAATGAGGATGGCATAGGAAGCACAAGAGCATATGTATCTAGCATCAGTCTCAAAATATCCCATGACAGTAGTAGTGTTTATTTCTCCTTGTAGTTATGCCAACTTCTGAAGTATACTTGTCGTATTTTTATTTGTTTCTTAGAAATATAAAATTATTATTTCTTCTCAAAAAATTAATCCCTTATTATAATAAATTACTTCATTTTTTCTTGCAATACATTTCACCTAAAAGTCTATTTTTCCTCCTGTGGAATGTAGCTACATCAACTAGCTGTGTGTATATGTGTGCATGTGTGTGTGTATGTTCCATAGTTTTATGGCATATTTTCCCCCATCCTTTAACTTTCAAACTTACTATATTATTTTTAGATTAATCACTTGAGTAGAATAAATCTGGATTTAAAAAATTTATGCAGACAACCTCGCTCTTTATCTATAGCATTTAGTCCATTTATATTTAATGTAATCACTAATACATTGGTAACCCAAATATTTAACTAGGAAACTTTGTGGAGGTTGCAGTTTTCACAGTGACCATGAGAGGGTGACTCAAGGGGATGCACAGGCATTTATGTCTCAAAAGAAAATGAGCAATTAGGTATTTGCTTTCTGGGAGCATGTATCCCCTACAATTTCTGGCCAGAAGGAACAGGATATGCACTGGGGGACAGGAGTGTGGTAGAAGAGAGGACATGGGAACAGGTCTATGTGCATGTCTGCTGGTGGGGTGAGGGCAGTGAAACGTGCTCAGTGGACTCAGGGGAGTGTCTCTTTACCAACTCACACAGAAAAACTTTAATACTTTAATAAGCAGCACTGGCATACTGCTGCACAAGCAATTCAGAGTGATATCAGCACTACACATACATTTTGGTTTAAGTCAACCATCTTATTTTCTGTTATTTATAAGATCTGTTGTATGTCGGGCTCCCTCTCCTTTCTTGCCTTCTTTCATTACTTCATTTTTTGCTATCTCTTATACCGTTGACATGCCACATCCTATTTCTATTTTTAAAGAAATTACCCTAGAATGTTTATGCATCTTGAATGTTTCAAGGTCTACTATTAATCAGTATATTTGCTTTAGGTTTGCTTCAGAGCACCTTAATTTCACTGACCCCCTCAACCCCCACTACCACAGTATTGTGCATTCTAATTCTCATATAATGATATATGATGCTATTATCAGAAATCTATAAGATATTATTACCATTGCTGTCTTTTAAAGACATTGTCCATTAATTTTTTCTTCACTTCTTGTAGTTCTGTGTTAATCTGGGATCATTTTCTTGTGATCTAAGGATATACTTTACAATTTCTTTTAGAGAACATGTCATCTGAAAATGCCTTTATTTTGTCATAACTCAGAAAAAGATGCTACCCTGAGGATAGAATTATAAGCGGGCAACTAATTTATTTCAGCACAAGGAAGACATTCTCACCACAGCTCTCAGAAAGCTGTCAGTCTATTACTACAAATCTACCTTTTTTCCCTCTGGCTACTGCTAAGACATTTTACTTTGTGTTTCTGAAGTGACACTATTATGTCACTTTTTATTTCTCCTGCTTGAAATTTGTTGAGCTTCTGATTTGGTAGTTTGGTATCTTTCTGAGAGAATCATTTCCCGAAATATAACATCTGATCCAATCTTTTTTTTTTTAATTTCTCTTTCTGAGACTATGATTAAGTGAATGTTACATCTTTTCCTGGATCTATTCATCTCTTCTGCGTTTCCAATCTTTTTCCATCTGTGCTTCATTCAGGATAAATTCTTCAGCCATATTTTTAATTTCATTAACGCTTTTTCAGCTGTGTCTATTGTGCTGATAAACACAGCACATATATTATCAATAATTTCTTGTTATTATACTTTGCCATTTCTAGAAGTTCTACTTGTTTATTTTTGAGCTGGTTGTCATTTTTTACAGCTTCCTGTTCCTTGTAAATATTTTAAAATATTAAAACCTACTTTATTCAGCCTGAAGCATATTCAACTTTCTCTTTTAATAATCTATGTCTAACAATTCCAGTGTCTGATATTTCTGAGATCTGTTTCTATCATTCATTGTCCCTGTTCTCCTAATTCATGGTGCCTATATCTGGTTATCTTTGACTATGTGCTAGCTATTGTACAAACACTTATTTAATAAGACTAGAATGAAAGAGCCTTTCTCTACAAGGGATTTGCTTTTTTCCTGACATGTCTGGGATCCTGATATACTAAGTTTCATGCTGGAGGCTTCTTGGAAGGCCTAGGCAATTCATACTGCAGATCACCCTGCAGGTATTTGTGAGGGCTCAGCTACTTAGGGGTTATGTTCACCTTGAAGGGGAAGCCTTTGGGTCTCAGTGTATTGTGAAGAGGGTCTACTATTACATCTGTACTATGAGCCACCCTGGGTGTTGATTACTGCTTCCCTTTCCTTCATGAGACTATCAAACCAATTTCAAGTTTGTCTGATTTAGGACATGCTCTCAGGATACAGTGTCTTCTGTACTCATTTATCTCTGAGTTTCCATTGTCCCATCACTTTCTTCCTGGTAATTCCTACTGTCATGCCAACTCTTTGAAGGCCTTTAAATATCATAATTATTGAAAACTGGTTTTAAGTTGTTTTCAGTAGAAATTTGGGTCTAAATAATGTAGCCTACCATTATTAGAAAGAGGAAGATATGTAATGCCTTTCTTGGTACACAGTAGGTACTCAATAAGTGATGGCTAAATTTATAGAATTATTGTAATTTCCCAAGCATGCTCCATTGTTTGCTTGTCTTTACTTACAGGGGCTGTTTCCTACAATTCCCCTTACAATGCATTTCTCCTTCCCTATCCCCAGCCCAAGAATGCCCACATCCTGCCACTGACAAGACTCAGAACAAATGCCCTCTTTCTACCAAAGTTTTCTCTACTTTCCCAAATCTGAGCCCCCTGTCTTGCCTATTTCAACCCTCACAAGATCTAGTATGTCTTATTCTCTGGGCATTTAACTAGATAGAACTATATTTGCACACACATTTATCTCTCCTCCGCTTGAAATTTATACTTCCTTGTCATTTCTGGCTTTCAAAGAATTCACTCCCTTCCTTTCCAACTCAGTGTACATTATAAACAGACTGTTTTGAAAATCTTATATCCAGGACTTTTAGGTGCTGCAGCTGGAGAGGATTCTCTGAACATTTAGTCTGCTCTTCTGCAGGTAGTGGGATTTGCTTCATTCTAATACAACTTACATTTGCACAGCCCTTTAGAGGCCAGGGTGCTGTCACATACACGAGTTTATGGAAACTGACTCCACTGCTGCTGTCACAAGAATGCAGATGAGAAACAGAGAGTAAGAGAGACTAAACATAAGCACAATGGAGTCACAAAGTCAGAAATGGAGCCTACACATTTGCACTCCGAGCCTAGATAGGACTGATTGCTGGTCATCGCAGTGGCTTCTCTCTCTCTATTTTTTTTTTTTTTGTGCCATTAGTCATTTCTGTCACAGTGACCCCTGGAACTTGTTTGGAACACACATTCAGTACCGGAAAGTGCATATGGCACAGGAGTTAGGTCGCAGGCAGGAAGAGGGAGACTTATGGAGGTTTCCATACATGCGTTTCTTAGAAGGCTTTCTGTAGTTCAGTCCTGCTTACCTCACAACTTTGGTTCCATTTCTCACAATCTGCGTGTCTACCATACAGCCCCCGGTAACATAGGCAGCCAGGTTCAACTCTGAGAATTCTGCCTGAAAGATAAAGCAAAACCAAAAAGGACTCATCATATATTAATGGTGTCATAACTGCTGACATTTATTGAGCACTTTTATGTACCAAATATACATTTAAACATTACCTCAATGTTATTTTGATCTTCCTTTTTGAAAGATCAGGCAGCGGATGTGCACAGAGGCATGGTGACATGTTCAAGATCACGAAATTAATAAAAGGAAATATTGGATTGAAACCCAGGCAAGGACCCATGCTTATAAACATTGCTCATTTTCACTTTCTTGAAGTTGAGAGGCCACTCAAGTTCTATGACTATAAAATGCCAAATGTTGTTAGGTAGATCATTTTCACTAGGTTCTTCAGCTTTGCGCTATGTAGTGGTATGGCATCACAGCTCTGTGGTTTCTTACTTCTGGTAACAGAACCCTCCTCAAGTTATCTATCCAGTATCCCTCATTTGGTGATGGGCCCTCCCATTGTTCCATCCATGTGGTTGCAATGGAAGCACCATGTCTGTGTACTGATGTCCTGATTTCCCCTTTTGGTCACACCAAGGTGAAGGCATCAGGGTGGAGAACTAAGATACCATTTTCTGAGAATTTGAAACTGCTGAGTGATCAATGCAGTTTTTTTTCACTAGGTGATTTTATCTTTAATGCACAAACATGCGTGCTCTGTGGGACCATATTTTCTGTTAACTGCATCGGAGAAGCATAGAAAACCAGAGTGGATGGAGGAAGGAAAAAGAAGCAGCAGAAGGAGAAGGAGGAGGAAGGAAGGAAGGAAGGAAGGAAGGAAGGAAGGAAGGAAGGAAGGAAGGAAGGAAGGAAGGAAGGAAGGAAGGAAGGAAGGTGACAGTCACCCAGAGAGGGAGAGGACAGGAGCAAGAGATAAGGAGTCCTCTTGATGTTTATGCACCAGCTACAGTCATGCCTTTGGATTTTGTGAGTTCATCTTCACACTTGCTGATTTGCTTAAGTAAGCATTAGTGAGTTCCTGTTGCTTGCAACCAGAGTCCTGTGGAATACATCTTTCTTCCCACATTCTATGTTTTCTGGGGACAGACGCATTGTTACTACATCTCTATTAGATTCCTAGGGCTGCTGTAATAAAGTACCACCTCTGGGTGGCTGAAATAGCAGAAATTTATTCTGTACAGTTCAGGAGGCTACAAGTTCAAAGTCAGTGTGCTAGTACGGCTGGTTTCTTCTGAGGGTTTATGAAGGAAGGATCCATTCCAGACTCTTTCCCCTGGTTTGTAATATCTTTTCCCTGTGCCTCTTCACATTGTCTTCTCTATGCCTGTTCCTATAGCCAAAGTTCCTCTTTTTATAAGAACACTAGTCATCTAGGCACACTTGCACATTAATGATCTTGCTTTAACTTGATGATCGCTTTTAAAGGACCTATCTCCAAATAAGACCATATTCTGAGGTTCTGTAGGTATGACTCCAATGTGAATTTTGGGAGGTGACAAATCAACCTATAATACCATCATCTAAAGGACATAGCACAAGCTGTGCTTTAAGCACAGTAGATGCTCAAGGCATTTCTTTGGATATAATGAATCAACATTACTGCTCACATACATGATGTTCTCTTTATGCATTTCACATGTATGAATTTATTCAATCCTCACTTGTCCACACCAGGAAACTGACACAGAGAACGATGGGATAACTTGCCCAATGTAACACAGTAAGCAGAGTGAGTACTTAGCTCGGGCAGCCTGGCGCCAGAGCCCAAGAGCCTTGGCATTTAACTAATGTACTCCACTATCCCCACTGTGCAGCTGAAAGAGGCATTAGGTGGACCATAAATGGGAATTTTCAGGACCTAAAAGTAACCCATTTAAAGAGAAAAAAGTTTACATTGAAGGAAAATATCATTTCATGGTAATTTAAATGTCCCTCTGGAGTCATTTAACAGAAATTAGATTCAAAGACCTAGCCCTCTCCCCAGATGGCATAAAAGGAAACCCAGAACACTTACATCTCTTGCTCTAATTAATAACCTCATTATGCTGTGGCAAGGTGAAAAGAAAAGATCACTGTTAATAAGTTGAGGTTGGTAAATAGTGGTAATGACCTAGTTATTAAGCCTCATGTCTTTCAAATTCAGTCCCATCATGTTCAACATACTTAATTGGCAAGATCACAAAGAAGAATTAAGAAAGGTTCTTGCTTGTGTGTGGCAGAGAAAAGACATTGGAAGAAAGCTGCCAAACAGGAGAGCTGGTCACCAGATATATGAAGAAAGGGAGTGAACCAGAATTGTGGAAGGTAGCATTTCCTACTTGAAAGTGGTACATATTCAGGGCCCGTCCTGCTACCCAAGGGAAAGACAGATCCCAGCATAGAGGACACACTCAGGCTTAAATACACAAGTTACAAGTTCACCTTGTTCAGATCTGTGTGACCAGAGTTCTTTCCCAGTCATGGCTTATGAGCAATTCCAGGTGAATGCCAGGGTTATGGGTAGCAAGCCTCGGCTGAAGCACCAGAGTTTAACTTTCTAAAAATGTCAACAGCTATGGGAATGACCACAGCTGTACCCACACCACTTCTCCGCAACATGACTTGCTGCTTCTCTTGGTATATCTTGAATAGCAGTGACCTTGGAAGACGCACAACACTCCCATGGAAACAGCAGTGTATATAACCATATCTCCCTAGAAAAATATACCAAAATCCCAACCTCTGATACTGTTGGGGACATTTTTTTCAGAAATAACATCTTGGAAGATGAAGTTAAATTCAGGATCTGGAGACGGGATCATCCTGAATTAGGGTGAGCCCTAAATCCAATGGCAAGTCCTCAGGAGGGAATAGAAAGGGAAACAGACAGAAAGAGACATGGCAGAAGGCCATATGGAGATAGAGGCAGAGATTGGAGTGAGGCTTCCACAAGCCAAGGAATGCCAGGAATCAGTAGAACCCAGATGAGTCAAGGATGGGTCTTCCCCTACAGCCTTCAGAGGAGGTGCAACCCTGCTGAAATCTTGACTTAGGATTTCTGTCCTCCAGAACCATGAGAAAATTAATTTCTGTTGTTTTAGGCCAGCTCAGATGTGGTAATTTCTTATGGCAGCCCTAGGAAATACAATAACTTTAGAAAATGAATGCAATTTCAGTATTGCATGCAAACTCCTCAGAACTCACTGAAGGCCAATGTGGTTAGGTCAGTCCTTTACCTACCTCATCAAACACATGCACTCTCTCTCTCTCTCTCTCTCTCTTACACACATACACACACACAAAGGTCATAAAGCAGTTATTCACCATATTGCAAAATATTATTATCAGAACTACTTAAATTTTCTGCATGAGTTAAAACCTTTTGACTCCAAAATCATTTTAGCTTCAATTGTCTTTGACATGATGAATTGTATTTGATATATCTTTTTTAATACTACACATTAGGTTTCATGGCAGGGATAAATCTGTTCCTAGAGAGACCACATTCAAATGTAATCTATTCAATATTCTAGCTGAAGAATTTTGTCAAGCCACTAACTGCTCTGAATCTCAGTTTTGATATCTCTAAAATAGAGATGATGATATCAATACTGCCTATCTTTATAAGTTTTTGTGAAGAGTCAATTATCTATGTGAGGCAATCAGAGAAAGGCATCTGTAAAGAGTTGTCATTGTTATTTCCCAATATTTCATTCTTTTAGTAAGAGTATACTAAAAAGCATCAAAAATGGTATAACCAGAAAAACACCACCACCTTCAAGTATTTATACCATATAGGTTTTTTTTTTTTTAACTAAGGTGTAAATACAGAGTGAGGACTTCTATTTATGGCTACAATGAAGTACTGGGACTGTATTTATACTCTTGTCTTAAACAAGGAGGAACCAGACAAAATACATTAAGTATCAGTTTTCAGCCATTATACAGCAGGCATTCCAGGTCTGTGATTCCTGCAGAAAGGAAGCAAGGGAAACTGTCCCTATGATTATCCCAGCTAACTGCCTGGAGACACTTTCCAGGCAGCTGAGCATCATGGGAGAATGCACACAGAACTCATGAGTCTTGCTTAGGTGAGGAAACAAACTGAAGTTCAGAGGAGCCACAGTGGCTGGATTTGTAGGACAGAGTGTAGCAAAAGATGTGGCTGCACAGAAAAACAAGGAGCGATCTATCTGCAAGTCTTTGGCTGAGTACTGATCAGACTATATATAATAGGAAACACACAAAGCCAGAAAAAAAAACTCATTAAAAAATAGAAGGCCCAATAATCTCCAGAATCCACTCAAAGCTGGGGACAGTTCATGTCCTCACCAGTTAGTGTAATGACCTTGGAATAACTTAACACTTAGTAGTAGAACTAAATTATTCCTGGACTAAAGGTCTAGATCGGATGACAAGCTTGTCCAGTTTTGCTTTGGGCTTTCCCAGCTTTAGAACTAAAAGTTCCAATTCTCAGAAATCCCTAAGTCCCAGTTTTACACTTGGGAACTTCTTTAGTCCCAGGCAAACTGGAATGATTGGTCATTCTATCTATCTCAGCCCCAAGAAAAGCTTAAAAGCAAAACTTGAATGGACGAAGCTTATTCCATATAACTTCACTATAGGATAAAGTATACAACTCTTTAAAGGAATACAACAAAATACAGCACCTAACACACAACATTCATGATGTCCAAGTTACAGCATTCAATCATAAATAACTACGCATGGGAAGAAAGAGGAACGTGTGACTCTAAATGAGGAGATCCTATCAGCAGAAATAGATCCAAAAAGGAGAGAAATAATGGATAGAGCAGAAATCGAAGTTAAGGCAGCTAACGTAAATATGTTTCACATTCTTAACAATATAGACGACAACACTAACATGTTGAGGACAGAAAAGAAAAAATAGAAGGAAATGGAATTTCCAGAGACAAAAATTATAGTATCTAAAACAGAAAATGCCTTGATTGATTAACAACAGTTTACACACTGCAGAAGAAAAAGTTAGTGAACTTGAAGAGAAAACAATAGAAACTATCCAAAATGAAGCACAGAAACAAAAATGCTTGAGAAGAAAGAAAAGAACCTCCATATGCCTTGGGATAATATCAAACAGTCTAATATAACATCTCAGGAGAAGAGGGATGGAGGTAAAATATTTCATTAAAAATGACTAGAGTTTTTCCTAATTTGATGAAAGCTAGAAACCTACAGATCCAAGACATTTAATGAAACCTAAGTAGAACAAAGAAAGGAAGTACCACCAAGCTACACAATAATCAACTTACTAGAAAGAAGTAATGAAGAGACAACCTTCAAAGCAACCACAGGTGGCGGGGGGCACACACTTTATATAAAAGAACCAAGATAAGGTCAATGTCTTGCCAGAAAATGGCAAACTAGAAGGCAGTAGAATAATTTCTTGAAATACTGAAAGAAAAAAGCAAAACAGCTGTCAGCCTAGAATATTATACCCAGAAAAAAAAACTAGCTGTTAAAAGTGAAGACACAATAAAGACCTTTACAGGCAAACAAAAGTTGAGAGATTTTATTGTAAGTCTCAGAAATAGTAATGGAAGTTATTTAGGCAGAAGAACAATGATACTTCATAGAAATTTTATCAACACAAAAGAAAAGTTCTGGATATGGTAAATAGAAATTGTTTCAGTTTTAAAATCTCAGCAACAGTTAATTAACTTTTTAAAGCCAAACACTGTCCTGTATTATGGGAGTTTGTAACATAATGTGTAAGTAAAAAATGAGTAACAACAAGAACACATAGGATAGGAATGGGGATGGAAATGTATATGTGAAATTAAGTGATATTATTTGAAGGTAGATGTTAATAAGTTAAATGTGTATACTGCAAACCCTAGAATGATGCCTTAGAAGAGATACAACATAGATAAAATAAAGTGCACAGACTTTAAGCTTATAGCTTGATGGATTTTGATTTATTGACCCAGTTCAAGATATAGAACATTTCCAGAACCCTTGAATCCTCCCTCATCCTTTATCCTACCTGATATCAATTTCCACAGAAGAGGCTGCTTGCTACTTGAATGTCTTCATTTCTATAGATTAGTTTTGGTTGCTCGTGAACTTGATATAAATGGAATCTCACAGTATGTACCCATAGGTATTTGCCTTCTCTCACTCACCATTATGTCTATGAGAGTTATCTATTTTGTTGTGAGAAACAATCATTCTTTTTTTTTTATTCCCATGTAGTATCTCGCTGTCTGAATATAATAACATATTTATTGTTATTCACTATTCCCATGATGGACACTTGGGCTATTTCTAGTCATTGGGTATTAAGAAAAAAACTGCTATGGACATTCTTCTACATCTCTTCTGGTGGACATACATACTCTCATTTTCTTACATAACTAGGAGTAGAATTGTTGGGTTATTATGGGGAGGCATATGTTTAGCATTAGAAAACACTGATGAGGAATTTTCCAGTGTGGTTTAGCAAATTTACATATCCAATAGCAGTATGAGAATTATAATTGCTCTGTGTTCTCCTCAATGCTTGATGTTGCCCGTGCTTTCAGTTTCAGCCATTGTGTGGGTCTGTGAAGTAGCAATGGTGAAGACCAATGATGCTAAGGCAAGTGCTGATTAGAAAGTTAGATCATCTCTTTGGTGAAGTGCCTGCTCAAGTCTTTTGTCCACATTTGTATTTCTGCTTGTCTTTATCTTATTACTTTGTAAAAAGAACATTAGAATATATTCTGGAGAGACATTTTTGTTGAATGTATTTTTGTTTGTTTTTGGGCAGTACTGTGGTTTGAACTCAGGGCTTTGTACTTGCTAGGCAGTCACTCTACTGCGTAAAGCCATGCCTCCAGTCCTTATTGTTCCGAGTGTTTTTGAGAAAGGTTTTTTTTCAAACCTGGGCTGGCCTGGACTGCAATCTTCCTATTTGTTTCCCATGGAACCTGGGACAACAAGCACATGCCACCAAACCCAGGCTTTTCTGTTGGTATGGGTCTCGCAGCACAAACTTTTTTTTTTTTCCCTAGGTTGGCCTGGAACCTGTATCTTCCCGAACTCAGCTTCCTGCATAGCTAGGATGACAGGCACGTGCCACCACACTCAGCTATTAGTTGAGATGGGATCTCACTAACTTGCCTTATCTGGTCTGGAACAGTGACCCTTCAATCTCTGCCTCCTAAGGAGCTAGGAATACAGGTGTGAGCCACGAACACCCGGCTTTTGTTGAACATATTTATTTGCAATTATCTATTCTGTGGCTTATATTTTGACTTTCATAATTTTTACATACATACATTTATACATATGTATGTACATAGTACAATTTAATCACCTTTTTACAATTGGCATTTTCTTTGCTTTATTTAGCTTGGGATATTTGCACATTCCAAGATCATGTAGAAACTGTCCAATATTTCTTGTCAAAAGCATTACTGTTTTATAGTTCACATTCAAGTCCGCAATCCATCTAGAATTAATTTTCTGTGTGTTATGAGGTAGGACTCAAGGTTCAATTTTTCCATGTAATTATTCAAATATTTTGGCACCATTTATTGAAATGACCATTCTCTCTCAATAGGGCCGGAATGGTGCTTTGCCAAACATCAAGTCTCTTCCTTTGTGGCAGCGTATTTCTAAATCCTCTATTCCATCCTGTTGATCTGTTATCTATTCTTGAGTCTGCTTCAAGTTGTCTCAATTACTATAGATTTACAGCGAGTCTTGACATCAGGTAGTATAATAATCTAAGAATGAAGGGACCCACACAGATGGAAAAACCAAAGATAAGGTAAGATGACCACTCTCTGCTCCCTCAATCTGCTGATCAGACACAGCAGATACTGTGTCTGAGTATCTGCTCATTTTGGAGTGATACATCCACTCCAAAATGCACTTAGACACTAAGCAACCAGAAGGCTTAGTCTCAAGGCTGTGTCCTGAACACACTGCTTGGATAATTCCCTAGTGATATGACTGACAGGACACAATGAGTTCTACTAACCAACCCACCAATTATAGCCAGACTTCTGGAAGATCTCCTTGGAGAAATCTTCACCTGTCTTGAAGGTTAAAAAAAATCACAGGGCCAGGTGCTGGTGGCTCATGCCTGTAATCCTAGCTACTCAAGAGGCAGAGATCAGGAGGATCAGGGTTCGAAGCCAGCCTGGGCAAATAGTTTGTGCGACCCTATCTCAAAAAAAAATTCACAAAAAAGAGGCTGGTGGAATGGCTTGAGGTGTAGGCCCTGAGTCAAACCCCAGCACCGCAAAACAAAACAAATAACAACAACAACAAAATCACAGGCTCATCCCCATCGGCTTTGTTAACAGAACAATTCTCAATAGCTTGACAGTGTGGTCAGCAGGTGGGAGGTTACTACATGGATGAGCAGCAAGCACTTCCATCACTCTGGATCATCCCCTATACTAAGGAATGGTGCCTATTGCATCTTGATGTCACCATACCTCCAGAACCCTAACAATTTCTCATGGCTTTATAAATGAACTTTCAAGTTTTAGCACAGTTCTAACCATATTACTTTCATTTCTTTTCCATTATTTCATTCGTGTTATTTTTTGACTACTTATTGTCATCAGGGGCATTTAAAAGAATTGTTTCCTTTATTTCTAACAAAAAGAAAACCCATGCTACCCATACATTGGTTTGGAAATGAATATGAATGGCATTTAATTTTGATTGACAAGAGTCTGTTCAGGAGGAAAAGTAGCCCTGTTATACATTTGTAGGATATTACCTGAAGACATCATTAAAGACTGGTAGGAGTTAATTCTGTGACTAGATAGGTTATATACAGGATCATACAAGGTTTTTGGTATTTAACTTGTTAAAATCATCCAGGCGAGATTCTTATATTTGATTCCAATGATATCTGAAAGTACTGGACTACTGGAGTTTTCACATCTGCTTGTAACTTTTACTAAACATGTTCACGAAGGAAGAATGGAAAAGAGACTCACCTTGAATTTTAGAAATCAGAGATCTAAAACTTATATTGACCTTAGGAAAACATCTCACCCTCTCCTTACTTTCGCTTCATCTTTAAAATGAAAGAGCTGTAATAACTGAGTCAATTATCTCCATGGTCCCTTTCATTTTTATATACTTTTTGAAATAGTGTCCTCCAACTATCACCAAAAAACCAATCACAGCACACATTACAAGAAAGGAATGTTACACAAGAAGATGTTTTATAAGAAAGTTGCCCACTGCTTTCTTATACCTAGCTCCTGGCGTACTTATTGAATACAGCATTATTTTTATATTTGTCAGAAGAATGGATATTACACACGTCGAGTAACTTGCCTTTGGAAACTCTGCATTACTGGATGCATTGGACTGTAATGATGTAGAGGGTATTTCCAGGCAGAGAGTAGGGGAAAGGTCCAGGCTAAGTTTCTATGAAGAAAAGCACAGGTGAGGATGGGGCAATGGGCCAATGGGATGGTGAGATGCCATTGATGGCAGGGTCAGGAAGTATATGGAGAAATACAATAGGAAACAGAGCTAGACAGTTGGATTAGAACCCAGTTCACAGACTCTGAATTCGTTCAGAAGGAACCTGACTACCACTCCACAGTATTTAGTTTTCTATTGCAGCCTTAACAAATTTCCCCAGACTTAATGACTCCAAACAACACAAACTATTATCTCACTGCACTATAGGTCAGAAGTCTAGGGTAGCTCAGCTGGTTTCTCTGTTCTATGTTTCACGAGGGCAAAATCAAGGTGTCAGTCAGCTGGGCTCTTATTGAGAGGCTCTGGGAAAAACCTGCTTCCAAGTTCATTCAGGTTGTTTATAGAATTCAGTTCCTTGCTATTGTAGACCGAGGTCCCCTCTTCCTTAGCTGATGTGCTGCTTAAGGATGCCTGTCTTCCTTGTCATGCTACCGTCTCCACCTTTAAACTAATAATGGCACATTGAGTCCTTCTCACTCTTAGAATTTTTCTGACTTTACATTCTGCCATGTCCCCATTTCCAGCCAGAGAAAGTTCTCTGTTTTTAAGGACTATTATGGTTATATTGGGTCTAACTGGATTCTCCAGGACACTCCCTGTCTTAAAGTCAATAATTGTAATCACGAATGAAATCCCATTTTGGAAATCTTTCCACAGGTCCCAGGTTTTAGGGAGGAGACATCTTTGGAGGCCCAAACAGTAAAGGTGGCAGAGGAGGGGAGAAACAAACATTTGTGCAGCACTTTCTAAATTCCTGGCTCTATTACAGCTGATAGATATGAGTAGAATCATATCCACTAAGAAAATCTCTTCTATAGCTCCCTAGATCAGAAGGAGATATAGTCGTTTCTAACTAAACTCACTTCCAGTTCCAGGAATACACATACACATGTGCACATATTTGCATGTACAGACACACACAGGAACAGATAGAATGCATTCAACTTCCTGTACAGCCTTTGGCCACATTCTCACAAGAACTGGCACCTGGCAATTATGTTGTGCCAAGAAGATAATATTAATCAAAGCATGAGGTATTCATATCCAGTTACTGATAATTATATTTGTGATGATAATAATGCTGATGACAGTAAGGAAAATGTTGATTGCAATTGTCATTATGATAATATGTTGTAGGATGCTATTAGGCCAACAGATCAATGGGAAAGAAACTAAAATTGGGGCTTGGAATGGGATGACTGACTGGAATGTACACAAGAAACCAAGAATGTGTGGGAACATGAAGGTAGCAGTTATCAGCCTTGACCATGAAGCCTGACTGAAGGAGGATTTCGACACAAAGAGATGTTGTCCAGAGATCCTGAGAAAGGCAAGATGCTGTCAGACAAATTGGTCTGGAATCCAAGGATGACTGATAAGATACTGGAAATTCCTGTCAGTTGGTGAAGACATATCTGGTGCAGACTGTACCCATTGGCCGTGAGAGTGTGTCCTTGCACGTGGCCTTAGGCATTCATAGATTTTGCACAAAGAGAGACAGAAACAGAGGCATATGGAGAGAGAGGCAGATAGACAGGCAGAGAGAGATACTAAGTTCATGGGAGAAGGTCACAGCCTGCAAGTTGTCTCCTGATGTGGGAATGCCTCCAGTCCTCTACTCTTTCTTTCTTAGTATATCTCATAAACAGGAGCTGCTCATCTCCTGCTCAGGACACCATGAGGCCATGTTTGCTAGTGCACTAGGCCACTGCTGTGTTCAGGCTTCCACATTCTCAGCTGAGTGTCCGTGGATCTGGATGGTCACTGTGTTAACTTCTCTTCTGCTTTGGAGCTCCATGGACACAAATCCCAGCATCCACCTTTCTGTTCTAATCCATGCATTGGCAACAATAAACTCCAATTTCCATGAGTTTCTGATTCCTAGGAGGCCCAGATGTCTGCTTTCTTCTTTCATCCTTGTGCTTGCTATGCCCTGTGACTAACCATAACAGTCACACATCTAGTCAGTAGCATCCGTAGTGAGATCTGACTTAAAAGAAGGGCAGGAGCCTTCACTGCTTGCACCTGAAGCCTAAACAGATGAATTATGCCCAGCTGCAGCAGAGAAACTTGCACTTGGGTTCTCAGGTGAGCCAGTGCTTAATGGGATTTTGATTCTTATTTGTTCTTCCCCCTTATTTTCAGCTACCTGAGGGACCTGGAATGGGGGAAGCATGTGTGTGTGTGTGTGTGTGTGTGTGAGAATTAGAGCATTCCCGAGTCCTCTAGCAAGTTATCATCAAAATTCCATCCTAATCCCTTACAGACTGATATGTTTACTCTTGGGGAAGAAACTGTGTATGAAATTCCATCAAAGAAAAGCAGTATTCGGCATGTACCGTGACTTTCCCCTCTTCTTAAGTTCCCTCTCAGCCAAAGAGACTCATTGGAAAGAGAAACAACAAGAGCTAAAAAGTACTAAGTATAGAAAACACATGCCCTGTGTGGCTCATCAGGTCCATGTGATTTAGTCCCCAGTGGCCTCCTTGACATCACCTTCCACCATACCCTGGTTCCCCTCGTTCTGACTTCCTCAACCACCACACACCAGCCTCCTTTCCACCCCCAAACACCCAGCAAGGTTCAGCTTTCTGTCCCCATCATCTGAGAGCCTCTCTGAGCTGCCAGGATGGTGACTTCCTCAGGTAGCTCACGCTCCTGCTCTATGGCGCCCCCCAGAGGCACCTTCTGTGCAATGTGCCCTGCTGCAAGCCACACTCCATTTCCTGGCTTAATATTCCTCTGCAACACAATCCCCATTAGATATAAATATTTGCATCAGTCTCAATTAAATATTCAATTGTCCCTCTGTCTCACCAGAACGGAAGCTCTACAGGGCAGTGACTGTGATCCTTGCACCCAAGATAGTGTCTGCTGGGGAGCCACAGAAGCTCAGTAAATACCACAGAATACACTAAAGCCAATTTGACAGAGGACAGAGATGAGACTCAGGAAGGCAGAGTGACTTTGCCCCAAATTCCATCCTGGTAATTAGGTCAGCTGAAAACAAAGTCCTGGCCTATACCCTTCACACTGGGCCAAGGGGCTATAGGTTATTTGAGGTGAGTTTTGTTCTGATGCACACAGCTTGGTCAGCTAAAGGGGTTCTCCACGGCCTCTGGCTTTGCTTGTGGCCTTCAGTTGCCCTTGGCTTTCCACCTTCCCATGTGCTCTGCACATGAGCTTTCAGTGTCTATTAGGGAAGCCTCTGACCACCCCCTCCTTCTCCACTCTGCCTCTTCCGTCTGCCTTGCTGCTAGCAAGCGGTTGGCAGGCCGCCCAAGGCCTGCAGTCGGCAGCACTGCTTCCTGTCCATTTCCCGTTATGGTCTATATTTTTAGCTCCCATGGCCTGGGGGCTCCGTGACTTCCTCTGCTAACATCTGAAGCTGAGTTCTTTTCCACTAGCTCAGACTCACCTTTCAGACAAAAGAGGCTTTGAAAGTCTGCAGGCTTTCAGCCTTTCCAGACGAAGAGATCTTACTCAGGAGCAATGCCTGGTACCTCAGTGAAGGCCCAGGTCACTGGGTCTGGGGTGCTGCCCAGGCAAACTGCCTGCCTGCTGTGCCCAGCACCCAGCTACTATGGTCTGATGCAAAGGCATCTCCTGGCCACCAGAAAATCATATTTCTGGTGTATGAACATTGAATGGGGAGGAGAGGGAGAGAGAGCAAGAGAACACATGCAAGTGAAGAGTGTATGCATGGGGAGGCAAGGCTGAGAGAGAGAAATATGTAAAAACATGTCAAAATAAATATAAAAACACAGCATAAACAAAATAATAACACGGAATATTCAAAAGTAAGTGAAGTTCATCACATTAGATACATGTAAAAAAAATCACCAGCAGTGATTTGCAGTTTACAAAGCATTTGATATGACCCACAGCCTATCTTCTCCCATCTCTAGAGCTTTTCTAAAGTAGAGAGACCCCCTTCAATGAATAGTGCAAATGTGCAGTCATTTCCAGACCATCACTGAGCACAAAGAGAAGAGTGCTTCTCATTGGGGAGCTGGGCTCCACGTTTAAACATCATTCTGCCAACTGTGCCAGAAAATGTGTGAGGAGTCTCCCATAGCTCTCCTGATGGAGGGCTCTGAGTGCTTAGATATGGGGATGTGGAAGTCAAGGTCATTGTTCAGCAATAACGCTCAGTAGCATCCCAGGTAGAAAAGAAGCTACAAGAAGAAAGCCTGACTGGAGCTGTGGGAGGAGGGGTGGCTTGCGGTGAGACGGGACAGGAGCTCAGCTGATGCTGAGCTGGGTGAGCTATACCCTTGCAGACCAGAGTGAGGAGAGCTATGAAGTCGCTTAAGTGGGGGTCAATGTAATGAAATTTCTGTGGGTTTCTTTGTTCCCAACTGAAAATGGAAAGTCATAATATGACAGGAACATCTCATCCATCAGGTTTCTAAGAAATTCAAACGCTCTATCTTTTTAATATTTTTTTTAACATTTTAAAGCTCCAAAACCATTTTCAGAGTTGTATGAATGGAAAAGGCATTTAGCTTTCCTTTTCTGTTCTCATCGCTATCCTCAGGATGTACCTTGCCTCCTCATTCCAGAAGAAGAAGTGTCTCACCATATGACCCAATCTGCACAGTTAGAAGACAATCTTTTACCCCTAGAAGAAGTCTGTCAGTTCTTACCACTGGGGCCTCTGGGTTTGAACCCAGACATGGAGCACTCCTCCCCCCAGTTCTCTTGCAGCTCTGGCCAAGCAGTGTATACTTTTGAAAGCCAGTAGGGTTGGGATTCAGGGTGCTGAGTGCTGTGAAGGATATGGAGCAGACACGTGACAGAGAGTGATCCAGAAGTGTGCAGGGGGTCATTCCAGAGACAGTGGCCAAGAATTCTGCAAAGGTGACATTGTGAGCAAAGAACTGAACACAGTGAGGGCGTGAGCTATGGGACTGATTCCTGTGGAAGAAGGTTCCAAATGAAAGGAACAAGAAGAGTAAAGGCTTTGAGGTGGGATGTGTTAGCTTTGTTATTTTTCCATTGTAGTAAAATATATATGACATAAAATTTGCCAGGTTAATTATTTTAGGTGTACAATTTAATGGAATTAGTAGATCCATGCTGCTGTACAGCCATTACCATGACCCATTTCCAGAACTTTTCATCGTCCTAACAAAAATCTTGTGCCCATTAAACAGTAACTCATCCTCCTCCCTTAGCAACTCCTATTCTGCTTTGTGTGTCTACAGACTCGACTACTCTCGGTACCTCAAATAACTGGAATCACACAAGTATTTGTCCTTTTGGCTTATTTCACTTAGTGCAGTATTTTCAAGGTACATTTATGTTGCAGCCTGTACAGGATTTCTACCTTTTCTAAGGCTGAATAATATTCCGTGATATGGGTATATCACATTTTATTCATCCAACTTTTGGCTGTTGTGAATAATGCTGCTTAGAACATGGCTGTGACAAAAATCTGCTCTAGTCCTTGCTTTCAATTCTTTTGGGTGTGTACCCAGAAGTGAAATTTCTGGATTATATGGTAATTTTATGCTTAGTTTTTTTGAGAAACCATCATACTGTTTTCCACAGTGGCTACACTATTTTCCATTCCCAGCAAAAAATGCACAAGGGTTCCAAAGTCCCTATATTCACATCAACACTTATTATTTTCTGTTGAGGATTTAAAGGACCAGCAAGAAGGCCAGTGGCTGAATCAGACTGAGCCAGGAAGTCAGGGCCAGTAACAAGTCAGAGAAGTCTAATTGTGAAGCGCTTGGCCCTAGGAAGGACTTTGGCTATTACTCAGAGGGAGATTGGTCTTTAGGGAGATGTGAGCCATGGAGGGTCAGAATCTGCTTACAAAAAGGGAGTAAGCCCCCATGTTTCCCACTCCAGAAGCATGGAGGCTCCCAAACTAGCACAACTCTCTTTCTCCCAAACTGCCAAAGGGTTAAGTAAATGCAAACATGGGCAAATGCAGTGAAAGGAGATACTTCCTTCCCCTGGCTCACACACCTGACACAGGAAACAGACGTGTGCTCTCTGGGAATGAGAGGCCTGGCCGGACTTGGGCTTCAACATGAAAACGAGCATCTCCTGGACACAGGATGGCTTAGCACTTCCCATGTTAGTTTCTAGGAGCTACCGAACAGCCTAAGGCCCCATCTGTTTTCAATCTTGTTAAAGGGACCTCATGTGCTGGTGCCTATTTAAAATAATGCACACATGGAGTTTCTAAAACGAAGGAGAAAAAAGGCCCAAGCTTTCCCTGCCAGCATAGCTTATGTGTTTATCTTGGAGCAAGCTTTGGGAGTTCTGAGACAAGACACAGCTAATTTCTCTTTCTGAGGTTGATTTGCAAGTCCCCATAGGCTTTTGCTCCAAGCACTTAAGGCAGTTCAGTTTGAACCACTCACCCCTCCAAAAGTCCACTGTGAAATAGCTCCAAATTAAGACCGGGCTCAGGAAAGGGGAAGCCCCAGGGCCACTTTCTGCTTTGCAAATGGGTTGTTTCCCCAACTTCTTTTCCCTCAGAAGAGGCTCATGTTTCTAGAAGCTCAGTTCCTTTTCTTCCCAGATGCTCATTTTCTTCCCGAGAGGCCACAGTAGTTCCAAGGTAGCATGATCCAAACAGGGCTTAGAGCCAACCTGAACCTAATTCCCAAGTGGGTACTGAAAGGGACAGTATGAAGGAAAAGGATGCACCTGGGATCAACGCGTCCTGTATCAAGAAGCAAAGGTGAATGAAGATTCTCTGTCCCTATTCTGGGGCACAGGTAGGCACCCTGCATTGCTGAAGCAACACCAGGTTTGATTCACAATGGCATTTGCTTGTCCACACATGGCTGTAAGGGCATTTCCAATCTTGCAGGCTCAGAACAAAACACCTTCTAAATCTAGACACCCCACAACCTCACCCATAGCTCCCCACACATCTGAGAACACCACTTCTCCTCAACCCAGAGGCAGGAAAGTACAAACAGGATACAAAAGAAACAGGATGAACAACGGCTCACAGCACTTTCTGCACCTTCACACTTGCTTTGACTGTAAGGGTCACCTTGTCTTCACTTGGTGAAAATGCTCAAATGATGGAGGCATTGGCTTTCCCAGCAGGAATAACAGTAAGAGAAGCAGTGACAACAGAAGGACAAGAAGTGGCAGTATCTTTGGGGAGTAGAAATAAAAGAAGTGATACTATCAAAAGCAAAAGCACTTAGACATAGCAGATGTACAAATACCATTTCCTATTTCCAGTGGCAGTGAATTAATTATGATGTATTCTAGTTATAATGTAATATTGTACATTATATTAGGATTAAAATTTATATTTTTAGCATTTATTATGTGCCATGTACTGCTCTAAAGGCTTTGCGCATACCAACTCAGTCTTAGCAATCTGATGAGGTAGGTCCTATTTCCCCCACTTTCAATGGGGGTACTAGGCAGGAAGGGATTAAACGTATTTTTCAGGGTCACATGCCTGGAAGGTGATAGATCATGTTCGTTGAAGACTCAAAGATTCAGGACCTAGCACTTATACACAGAAATAGGTTTTATCTTTTTTAAATCTGCTTAAGTGTTGTGGTTTCTGTAAGATTTAATTGGAAACTAAAGAGTTCTCTTTTGAAAGACTGTTAAGAAGCAGCAGGGTTGAGAGGCAGTGGTCTTGGACCACACCTTTTCTTTTCTGTATTTTGACACTTAAAGACACCTGGGACCTTGCCCTTCCTAGGTCAATCAATCCCTGAACACACCAACTCCGGCCTGGAGCAACCCAGTATCCGTACCCCCAAGCTGCTTTATTTGGTTCTCACACTCCAGGCCACTATCCACCTACCCTGACCACCACAGGGCAGCTGCCAGACAAGGAAAAAAAGCCCTTACTCTCCAAGGCTGGATGAAATGACTCAACTCACTAATCCTTGGCCTGTTTTCCTTGCCTTGCTGTTCCTTCCCTTAAAGATGCAATAAACACTCTTGCTCATATTTCCCCCTTGCTACTTCTGCCTCCTTACCAAGCGTGGTGCCTTCTGTATGGCCTCCATACCCAAGGGGCACACATTGCCTCCTGCTTCTAAGACACTATGACTAATACCACTTCTTCCTTCATGATAGTCACTTACATGTCTATGCCTTTTCACCACACACTATCAAAATAAATCCTGTGTACCTTTAAAACAGCAGATTGTGATCCACCTCCATAAGCTCCAACAGCACTTTGCTGGGTTCCTGGGTACAGGACTAGGGGTATGTGTTTATGTTCAGAGTGCCAAGCATGTAGCCAGACAGACTTGGGTTACAATTCCAACTCTGGAACTTCTTAGCTGGTGTATCTGGGGGAAATCACAAAAACTTCTACCTCAGTGGCTTTATCTATAAAAGGGTGGGGGAGAAGGCCCCTGCCTTCAGACTCTGCAAGAGAGAGTGAAGGTGGAGTTTCTTTTTTTTTTTCCCCAGAGTGAAAACCCACACCACTGTAAACTGGATTCCCATTGCCTTGTTGTACTACAGAGCTCTCTACACAGAAGGTGTGGCCTTTGAATTGTTGGATCTGGGACAAGGTTTCTCAGCCCTGAACCTATTGCCATGTTGAGTTAGATCATTCTGGAGTAGGAGCTGCCCTGTGCATTGTAGAATGTAGCAACCCTTCTGCTATCCAGTGGCATTGACATCTCAGTTGTGACAACCAAAAATATGCCCAGGTACTGCAGAATGTCCCCTTGAAGCAAAATCACCCTTGGTAAGAAACCACTGATACAGAAAAAGAGATGAGTTAGGGTAAGCCCACTTCAATCTTTCCAGCATATCATCCCCCGCCTCCCTGCTGAAGACACTCAAGACATTGCAACCATAGGTACCTCTAGACCACCAGGGCCATGGGGAGCACAGATGGAAACCAGATGCTTTAACAGACAACGCTAACTTAGAGTTTGGATTTACCAATGGAACTTATCTGTCTAGGAACTGACCACTTTATCCACAGTTCACCATACATTTTGAGTAGGCCTGCAAGTTCCTTTAGGGCAAGTCCATGGGTCCATCTTGCTGCCAGCCCTAGCTGCTGTATTCAGCTCATCTGGAAAGTGAGCCTACCTTCACTGAGAAGCCATGTCTGGAGTAGCCAGGGAACTTGGAGGGTGGTACATGTTCTGTATCTTTGCCACAGATACAAATAAGTCAGCCTAGATCCACAGTCCCATCAGATTTCAGTAAAATGGACCTAATTCTTAGCATGTACCATTATCTCTACATTATCACTTTGGAAATAAAGAAACAGATGCTCAGAACACTGAGCCACTTATTCCAAATCTGTAGATAGTAAGAGGTAGAGGCAGGAGCCAATCCCTTGACCATCTTATTGGAGGCACAACCCTGTGCATCACACCAAACTCTCTCAGAATTCGTCTTCCTTCTACTGAGGCAACAAGAAATTTCCCTTCACACAAATAAAATACTATACAGTAGTAGAAAATGAGTGAGAATGAGACTGTTTACCTTCAAAACCTTAATGTTACTCCCCACTGAACATATGCAGAAGATAGTTCAGGAAAGGACTAGAAAAAAACAGAAGCACACAGAAGAAGCATTGTGGGCATAGCAGATGAGTACCCCAGGGGTGATGGTGAGTTAGTGGTGGGAATTACAAAGACAAAGCGTTGCACAGAACATGGGCAGCCAGGAGTTCAAATCTTGCCTCTGCCACTCATAAGATGCATTGCTGAGTCTCTAGGAACCTCAGGGTATTTTTTTTTTTTTTTTGCCTAGAGTGGTAATAGCTCACAAGATCATCAGGAGATAAAATTGGGTTGTATATGGTACAATTCTGTCGGTACCTCGTTCTCTTTCTGTTTGTCTCTTTCTTTCTGTGTATATAAGTTCTTAATACATGGGACTCACTATTACCTCTATTATTTATATCATGAAATGCTAAATTTCATGAAGGTTTAGGGGAAAGTAAGGAGTCCTGAATTGATCACAGACCTCCTAACAGAGGGTGGGAGTTAGTTCTAGAGAGATGGATGAATAGCTAAGTTCATGGTTCACTGACTGGGTAAATAGATGAATGAATAAATGGTCACATGCATTGATAATGAACACATAGAAATAACAGTTTTGGATACGAGAAGCAGAACTAGCAGGAAAGCCACCATAAATGAGAAGCCATGTAAATTAATTATTTGGCTTTTCCAAAGTCACTCATAGGGACCACTATGCAAAGAGAGGAAGAGAAACAGTGGGGAAGCTAAGCTTGCCAGGTTGGGAAGGACCTTGGTACTGCCTAAAGACTTGGCCTTCAGCCACAGACATTGAGGAGCCTGCCATGGAGAGCAGAGGGAGCCAGAGAGACCAAAGCAACTGTTTAAGAATAAGCGAATGAAGATGAGTAATTAAAATCCAGTTCATCCAATGATTACAAAGTTTGGCACTTACAAAGCCCAGCAAGGGGAGGTCAGCCCCTCTACTTCCCCTTGCTTTTTCTGGCAGCCCCAGAGGGGCAGGGCTGGCTGTCTCCTCCCTGTCTGGACAGAATACAGACCCTGAGGTAGGGTGGAGTGGGGGTCACTGGTGCAGTTCCATCCCAAACAGGCTGATAACCAAACCACAAGTTCATGAGAGGAACCTCAGGTTGCTGATCAGAGAGTAAAGGAAGGTTCTGGCAACCCAGGCAACGTGAGGTCAATGAGAAAATTGATCTGAAAAGTGTATGAGGCCAGAAGAGATAAGGCAACAGGTGAAGTGGGGGAGAATTACCAGCCATGGAACCTCAGGGTCACAAGTTATCACAATTCTGCCACTAATGAGGAAATTACCTAGTACCTCTCCAAACCTCACATCCTTGTCTGGATAATAATGAGGCTTACACTTAAGGAGTTGCTGAAGGACAAAATACAATGATGTGAGAAAGGGAACAGCCAAGAAGAGCTCAGAGCTAACCTGCAATAGTCAATTTTCCTCATTTCCAGTAAGGTATACTCAGAATTCCCACAGTGCAACCCTTGGTGACCCATGATGGGACCCTGCTCTGCTTCCTGTTTGGTGCTACTCTCTTATCATTGCCAAGTTCTTCCTTTCAGAACTCCCCAAACTAGACTTGGCAGAAGGAGACAAAGAGGAAGGGGTGACTATACTACAACAAGTAGCATGGCCTTGGGCAAACAGTTTCACCTCTAGGAGCCCCAGTCCCACAAAAGAGCCAGAGAGGGGAATGCAGGGGTCAGTAATGTGCACATCTCAGCCTGGACACCTACAAGCTGTGTGGCCTTGGGCACAACACTTAATCTCTCTGAGTTTTAATTCTGTCAATATTTACCTTGTGAGGTTGTGGTAAAAGCTATATGAATTTATACAACTCAGCTGCTTTGATGGTGGCCTATAAAACTCTGCTTTGCCTGCATTGTGATGTATTGTTGGTTTCCCTGTCTCACGTCTGTTGGACTACGGTGTTATCTGTATCCTTTACCAGGTGAAAGGACATTTGGGTAGGCCTCAGCTCTTATAGTAGACTGAATCTTTTCTCTGTGGCTTCTTTTATTTTTCTTTCTTTAGATAGGTTTGAGAAATGTTTATTGAGCACAGATTATGTATCTGGACACTTGGAGCACCAATTATCTTCAGTTATGATCACCAATTATGATTCAATTATGAATCAGTGTCCACGGTTAGCCTTCCCACCATGTTATATTTTTTATTTTACTACCATAGCTCTTAACAATATTTGTAATCATGGTGTGTGTGTGTGAGAGAGAGAGAGAGAGAGAGAGAGAGAGAGAGGAAGAATAGTATTGTATGATTAGCACCCACTCTCACATCCATTAGACTTTAAACTCCATCAGGTAGAGACTGCATCTGTCTGTAATCACCTTTGTAGCCTGCGCATCTAGCACGTGGTGACACTCAATGGATATCCATAGGATAAAGTTCCTGCCCCTGTTCCCAATGAGGCCGGTGTCTACAGGGAGTATCAAGCAGGTGAACTAGAAATTTCAAGGTAGTCTGGTAAGTGTCATGGCAGACATATGTACAGGGTGCTGTGAGAACACAGATAAGAAACACCTTACCTGTCTGGACAGAGGGGAAGCAACACACAAAGAATATCTGCACCAGATCTTGATGAATTATGACAAAATTGAGAATGGATTTTTCCGGTGAGTCTTGTATAAGCCAAGGCGTGGAAATAGCTAGGAAATGTCAGGGTTTGGAGTAGACTTTGGGAGGAGATGAGGGAGGAAAGGAGTTAGCTCACACAGGGTTATGCCTGCCTAGCTTGAGTCCCACAGAACAAATCTAAAGACAAAGCAGCTCTTTACACATGAGAATTAGTTCAACAAGTGTATCAGTTATTCTCGTCTCTATGACAGAATGCCTGACATAAACAACTTAAGAGGAGGAAAGATTTATTTTGCTTATAGTTTTAGGGGTTCCAGTCCATCAAGGCAGGGAGGCTGAGGCAGAATCATTCACATCATGGTGGCAGATTGGAGGATAGGTTGCAGAGCAGGGCAGTAACAAGAAGGAGCCAGAGCAAGATGCAGTCCCTAAGAACCTCCCCCACTGTGACCTACTTCCTCCAATCAGCCCTACCTTTCTAGTTCTATCACCTCCCAATACTCTATTAGAATTTTGAATCCATCAGTGGATTAATAATTCATTCATTAGGCCAGAGCCCTCATGAGCTAATCATCTCTGGAAACACCTTCACAGAGATATCAAGAGGTGTGCTTTACTAATCTAGGTGTCTCTCAATCCAATGAGATGCTGATCGAGATCAAGATTAAGTATGAAAATGGAAAAATGAGGCCTTCTGAAACTATTCTAGGAATGGGGAAGGGGGAGTAAAGGAGAAGGATGGAGGGGTGAGTTCAACTATGATATATTGTAAGAACTTTTGTAAATGTCACAGTGTACCCCCAGTACAACAATAATTTTAAAAGCAAAAAAAAAAAAATATATCAAGATTAACCATCAAACCAACTCTTCCCTGGATTTCTCATCTTTAGGTAAGTCAGTATTAAGGTTAGGAACTATCAACACAGACTCTGGAGTTAGGCTGACTGGATTCTAGTTATGTCACTCACAACTGTGTAGCCTTGAGCAAGCCCTAGCTTCCTCATCTGAAGAATGGGGGAATTTAAAAGTACCCACTTATCATAGAGTAGTGCTGAAGATTAAATAAACTAATGTATATGAAGAGTTAGATGTATGCCTGGCTCTTGGTGAACATGAGACTAGATACTGACAATCGTCCTCAGGCTGTACAACTGTCATGTACACAACATCTGTGGAAAATCTCAAATGCCACCTTCTAAAATCCCTGAGACAAGGCGGGGAGGTTCTAAGACATGTCTAGTTTAGGTTGAATTCTATTGCAAAGTAAGTAGTGCCACAGAAAAGCTCCTATGGATGTTAAAGGTAGACATGTAACATATTCAAACTTATTCTTGGGTGTAAGCTGCTCCTCTCTTTCCCATGGGACTAGATGTGTCTAGATGGGGGATGTCCAAAGGAAGCCATTTCCATGCATAATCCCTACTTCCCTCATCAGGAGACAATGCTTAGGGTGGGCTGGGAGATTCCTTCGACAATCTAATAGATTAGTTTCCCGTTTAGCATAGCAGCCAGACAGAGTTTTGTGGTGAAGTCATCCAAGTCAATTAAAGGTCATTTTTCCCTGCTGTGAGCTCAGAAGTCCCTTTGGTTTGTTCCAGTTTTCTGGATGTTTCATAATAGGTTCCACCCTGGGTTAATTAATAACCCTTGATTCCTACTGAAATGCAAAGGCTCAAACTCAGTGTGTAGTAAGCACATCCGGACTGGAGTTGCTGGCAGGGCTTGGGAGAGCCCAGTGGGAACTCCTCTCATCAGGGAGTGGGCCAGACCCCAAATGGTGGAGCAACAACACCAGGGCTGACAGAGCATGAAGAGTGGCCAAGCAAAAGCTGAAGGGCAAGGTTGGAGCACTGGCATCAAGAGGGGCAGAAGGGGGCTGAAGGGAGGTCATGAGCAAAGGGGAATCACAAGGCCAGGGATTAGGCAGGTTGGGAGCAAGTTGGAATGTGGAGCTCAGAGCAGGTCAAGGCAAGTGGCCAGCTAAGATGGGGAATAGGACGAGGTTGGCAGTGGCTTCCTTTTAAGTGATGCCAGCTCAAGCACACTGCATGGGCTTGATTCTACTCTCTCTGTTTTAATGAAAACAGTCATCTTTTCTCTTCTTAAATACAAATGACAGGTATAAAAATGAAGCTAAAATGGCTAAAGAACACAGTAGTAAATCCTTGTATTCATATGCATGAGGTGGTGGTTAAGTCCTTTTTAAGAACCTCCTGCCCAAGCATAATCATCAAGGGTCAGGTGTTTTTTCACCAAATCCAGAGCTGCCTCTGGTTTCATGTCACCATTCCTATGTGGTCCATCTTCCAAATATACTGTCAGAGCATGCATTCCAAAATAAATACACAGTTACATTACTCTGAGGGTTAAACAGTTCAGTACACATGACCCCCCCACACTGCCTCTAAGACACAATTTCTAGCTGCCTTGCCTGCATAAAAAGTCCAACTAGAACATGCTGATATCTTCCTCCATTTCTAGCTCATCTCCCACCATCCCTTCTCATACACTCCAAACTCTGATCTTTTCTCCACATGTGATGCACTGAGATGTAAAACATGCTCTTTAGCTGGAAGGCCTGATGTCCACACCTGCCCATTGACGCTTCCTTAATTCTCTTCCCAAACCCCCATTGAGCATCTGCTTTTCTGTGAAGGCTTTCCTGAGATCATTCCATGGCTAGACAGATCTAGCCATGGTATAGCACAGCCTACACCATGATGTGCTATAGTCACCAGAGGAAGAACTCCTGAAGGATTAGACATTAAGAACAAGTATAGAGCAGGTTCTCCATATCTCTTGAATGAAGGAGCAGGTTTAGAGTAAGCTCTATTATTTGTATTACACATCCCCCAAGAAGCCAAAGGGCTTGTTGATGTACCCTTCAGGCTGTCTACCTAATTTCCACTACAGTCTCATTTATCTATGGTACCAAAGATGGCCATGTGATGTTGGTGAAGTGGGGTGGCAGTAAGGAAAGGAAATTACCAATCATAGTGGCTTGAGGCCAAGGAGCTATGAACTGGACTTCCCAGTGCAAGATAATGGATTCTCTTTGATTCTCCTCAGTCCCCCTTCTTATCACTGCACAAAACATAATGCCTGAGCTAAATCTTGTTGCTCCTAAGATATCCTTTTCCCAATTTTTGCCATAAATTCTTTAAGATGTAACTTAAGTCTTCATGAATGGTACAGCCAAATGAGGATGCTTCTGTTTAGAGTCTTCTCTAAACAGAGAAGATGAGGAGGGCCTCATCAGCTGGCAAACTGGTCCCTGAGGACTTTAGAATCAGTGGGACTGTCCAGCCCTGGTCTCAGCCCTGACTGCACGGAGCTCTCCTTTGGCTATTAGCTAGGGTTTAGCATTCCATCCTGGATTCTGCTCAAGAAAAAAATCTCCTCCTCAATGTGGAAAATTCCAAGTTTATGATGAGAGGATTTGATTAACTTGTTTGGTATTAAAACCATTGGAAGAGACTAATGGCTCCTTAAAAGGGGGGAGGACAAAAGGTAGCCTTTTTCAGGTAGAGAAATAAAGTAGGAAGATGAGAGCCTGGGTTCGCCATGCTTTGGACTACAACAATAAGTGGATGTATGTATTTTTCTAGTCACTTTCTTTTTCAGAAATTCTCAGCAGTTAAACAAGAAGGTTAGATTAGATTATCTCCAGGGACCTTTTCTGGCTTTACCTTCCATGACTATGTCATATCCTCCATTCATGCACCCAGTGAACATTCATTGAACACCTACTCAAAAACACCAAGATCTGGGCCATCTATTATCAAGGAAATGTTAGAAAATTATGACAGGTGCCAATTGAGTGTGGCACATCCGTGGGGCATATGATTGGTCACATGTGTAAAATAATCAAAACACACATATCAACACAAACTGTTTACATTTCTTTTATTTTTGCTGGTAGTGGGGTTTCAACTCAGGGCTTTCTGCTTGCTAGGCAAGTGCTACTTGAGCCATGTCCCAAGTACTTTTTACTATTTATTTTTTCAGATAGGGTCTCATGCTTTTGCCCTGGAACAGTCTTGATCAAGATCTTCTTACTCCACCTCCTACACAGCTGAAATTATAGACGTGAACCAACATGCTTGTTCTTTCAGATAAGATCTTGCTAATTTTCTTATGTTTTTTGGCCAAGGATGGCCTAGACCCTTGATCCTCCCATCTTAGCCTCCCAAATAACTTGTATTACAGATGTAAGTTACTGGACATGACCTGTTTACATTTTATTATCCCACCAACTGCACTGCAAACTTCTTTAGTGCATGGTTCTATCCCTTTCATTTCTGAATGATCCAAAAGACAAAACGTTAAAACTTCTCAGGCTATATGTGTTCAAGGATGTGAAGATAATTATTAAGAACAGCACTTTCTTTATGTGAGAATTGGCTTTGGATGAGTCACATATGAAAACTTCTTTCAGTCTCATACCTCTATATGTTCTTGTTATCACTTTACTTATGAGGCAACTGAGTCATGAAGAAGATAGATTACCGCATCAAAGACACTCAGGAAAAGGCAAACTGGGTGATCTGGCTCTAGTGTCTGAGCCATTATTCTTTTCATGTAGTGAAAGATCCGTATCTATGCTTAAAGACACTAGCAAATGTCATCTCCGAGGGAGAAACAAAGAAATAGAATTGCTAACAGAAAACGTATCCAGCCAGAAGAATCAAATGATAAGTAAGAGCCTTTATGTTTAGTTGGAAAAATAGGGTTCTTTTGCTGGAAGAATGTCACATATGAATTTATAAGTTATCCATTAGATCAAAAGAGCAGCGTGAGATAGGAAGGGAATTTGGGATCAGTACTCAAGGAACCCAGGCCAAGAAGGGAAAAGCAAAAAGGTCCATGAAGACAAATTGAAGACTCACGTATATTCTGATAGATCTGCTTTGGTTTAGATCTACTTTAGTTGAACCAGACCTGGAATCAAATCCCAGCTTCACAATATTCTTATTACCTGTGGGACCATGCCTGGGGAATTTATTGAACTCTCTGAGCTCCCATTTCCTCAACAACTGGCAGACCATGTAGATTAAAGGAGTTATTGCACAGGAAGCACGTAAGTGGCACCACCATATAGTAAAGTTCAAACAACAGTTTGCTACCATCACTATTATTATCGCTTCTCCATTTTCTATAATCTTCTAAAGGTGGTGGTTCTAGGGGTAGGTCCAGAAAGCTGATTAATGATAACATTAATCAATGCCATGGTTAAGGAGAGAAACACTTGCTCCTCTCATGAGTTATGGTTCAGCTAATATGTCCTGAGATCCCACCTGCTTTTTTTTTTTCATTCTCCCAGCTGGTTCTTCGATTTGAAAAGGAAAAAGGCCTCCATGGAGACCTGCACGCTTTTAAAAATAATACAAAACAGAACGCCTGAGGTCAGGGTAAGCCAAGCCAAACAAATAAATCTTGCAGGATTGTGTTAACAAAACAAGGCTTACTGGATCAGAGTGGCCGGACTCAGCCCTTTACAGAAACACCAAGTTCTGGTGAATTTCAAACACAAGGAGGTCAAACAAGAAGATCAAATTATGAAGCACTTCAGAGTTCAGCATCCATGTCTGGCCTGGAACCAGGAGACCATTCTGCACAGGACGGACTCCAGAACCCATGGGTCATGTACAGTCTTAGAATCCCACCCAGAAGAATCCTATACATCATCTGATTGACCTCTATGGAGGGCAACTTTACAATACTTATCAAAGTTATAAATGAACTCTCAAAGGTGGATTTTCTGGGATACAGACTCTGGGATGGATGCTGGCATGGGAAAGGTTCATTAAGAAGTGCTCTGGGAGTCACTATCACTGAAGGGGAAGAAAAAGGAAGGAAGCAGGACTAGGTATGGGAAGAAACGGCTACACCAAGGTCTCAGCAGAGGTCTCCATGAACTCCACAAGGAGTTTGATACTGGGATGGCCACAAATTAGGGTAAAGGGGTCACATCTTTATATCATTGAATATAAATGCCCACAGAAAAGAGATGTGACTGTGGGCATACAGCTCTCTTCCCTTGAGACACCTCCAAAAAAGGGCTGGTAGGTGAAGACTGCCTTCTGGGAGCAATTCCACCAGCTGGGGGACCAGATCTTCATTCTTCAAGATACATTATAGCATCCACCATGTGCACTATTTTGGAAGGTGTAGTTCTATTTGTAGGAATGAATCTTACAGATATACTAGAAAATATTTGAAATGACATAGCTTTAGTCTTGTCTATGAAAGTAAATTTATGGAAAACAAATTATAGCCTATCAATATGACAGAACTCTAGGCAATCATCAACAAGAATAAGGCAGGGTTGTATACTTTTTCTCATGGAATAAACTCCAAGATATATTAAGTGGAAAATCAGGGCTCAGCTGTGTATGTGTGTATGGATAAATGGAAGGGCACATGTAGATGCTGAGTGGCTAAAGGGGTGTACTTGGCTAGTCACTGTCTATTGTCACTCAGTTCCACGTCCCTTTCTCTAGATTCTTATACCATGGGAGCTGAAAGCACTAAATTTACACTTCTCAAATTCTTGCCACATGGTTCCTGTTCATTTCTATTGATGGAGGAATTAAAGTGAGGGAGAAGGTAGCAACCATTCTGCTTTTGGTGGTAGCTACAGAGGCCTCACCACCGTACTCGATTGGAACAACACTGATGGGAGGGCAGGCTCTTAGCTCTTCAGGGACAATCAAGGCAGTGACATCAGTGAATGGAGGATTTCTCCCTTTGATTCATTTGCAGTCAATCCATCATATTAAATATCCCAGAATGGTTTACTTTTCTGACTAACTACCATTTACACAAAGCATATGTGTGTCTTTGTATATTGCATTTAAGACTTCTCTAGAAACCCCCCAAGGAAATAGTGATAATGGCTAACTACATGGAAGAGAACTAGATTAGTGGAGGCAGAGTTTGAGGTAAGCTTTTCGCCAGATACCATTTTTCAACTTTATCCTCTAAAATAAACACAAGAATCATTTATAAAGGTTTTGTTCCTATTAGATACATGAATTTTTATGAAATATTCCCCAAATAAGCCATCCAATTTTTTCCAGAGAGCATTTCCACCCTCCCTACCAATGACACAGGTATGGCCCATTCATCATTAGCAATGTTCCACAGTTTCTGTTTATACAAAGTTGAAATCCATCTTCCTTTAGGATTGTACCATTAGCCTGAACTCTAACACCAGTGAAACAATATATGCTGCTGGTTCTGCACAGAAACCTGGGTTCAGATTCCTTCTCTATTACTCATTTCTGCTGGTTATTTAATCTTTCTGAGCCTCAATTTCTTTTATCTTCCAAATAGAGACAAAGTACCCATCTCAAAGAGTTATCATAGGCTGAAATAAGCTTATGCATGGAAAGTGCTTTAACCAACACATGTTGGTTATTGTTCTTGTGATCTGCAACGCTAGCAAAAAAATGTAGTGGGTAAGAGGAGGTCTCTGACATCCAGTTAGCTGGGTTAAAAAACAGGGGCTCCTGTCACTTATTAGCTGGGCAACTTTGGGCAAGCTACCTATTTTCTCTGAGCCCTAGTTTCTGTAGCATGGAGGTGATAGCAGTGCCTACCTCAACAACAAAAAAGCCTTTAGCTTTATTCAGTAAGGACTCAACACATGTTAGCTATTATTTTATCAACTACTTGTAGATTCTTGTAAAGAGTAGACTGGGACCTAGTGACACCTCTCTTCCTCTGTGCAAAACACTGCCAATCCATGACCCAACCCTCCTTCCTCATAGACTTTAGTCTCCTCTTACTCCAATCACTCTTCAGAAGGCATTCCAGAATTGCTATTATCCCTTTACAGTGGATTTCACACCAGACTCTGACAAGAATGTAGCGTGTGTGTAGTGGTAGAGGTAGGAGAGGCTATGAGCCATCGCCTATTCTAAACACTGTACTTTGATAATGCAGCCTGAAGTGGCACCAGGTTTAGGGGCAGTATCAACTATAACTATAGCTTATTGAGCACCCAGTACATGTGCCAGAAAAGAAATTATGCTAATTATGCTAAGAAATTATGCTTATATCAACTCATTTAACCACACAATCACTCTAGGGGATATAAATTATTGTCCTCATTTTTTTGTGATAAGGAAACTGATCCATAGTTACAAGAAGACCAACACAACTAAAAACATGGTGGAGCTAAGATTTCAGCCCATCTATCTTACCCTAGAGCCACAATCTTAACCTTCACACTGTATTTCCTCCCACAAACGTTAAGCTGTGTTCAACTCAAAGCACAGGTCTTTATTTCTCATGTGATTTTAATAAATAAGGTCTTTCAAATCCTGCTCCTTCACAGCTAAGTTTTTGAAGGGGTCCTCATTCAATCTGATCATGCCAAATGTCATCTAGCATATTCTCTCTCCCATTCTGCTTCAGGTCTCCAGAAAATTTAATTTGATAAGTCACCATTAAGATATAAAACAAAGACAAGGACAAAGCACTTTGGGAAGCTGTTAAGATGCATTTTTTTCAATGTTTATTTCTATCAAGTGATCATTTCCTGCTGAGGAAAATTCCACATTTGTCCTCATGTGACAGGTTGCAGTCAAACCACAGGTGCACTAACAATATCATATTAAAATTACCTTTGGCCTATGTATATGAAGTATATATGAAATATAAATGAATTTTGTATTTAGACTTGGAGCCCATTCCCAAGATATCTTATTTCATATATGCAAACATTCCTAACTCTGAAAAACATTTGAAATCTGAAACACTTTTGACTCCAAGCATATTTGGTAAGAGATACTCAACATGTACTGGTTCTGAAGTGTTTAAAATATTTTCAGAGAAAAAATACCTTTCAAAATACAATTATGTTGAGTAAATATAAAAATGTCAGAAGAGAAGCTAGTGTCTAACAGTTTTCGTTGGGTTCCATATACATCTACCTAACTCCATCCCAACTTTTTTATCACACAATGACAGGGACAACATGTGACTGAGGAAATACTGAACATGCTCAGTGTCTGTCTGTGTCTCTCTCCTTATCTCTCTCTCTCTCTGTTTCTAAAGCCTCAGATTCTATTCTACCAAGTCCTAGTCCTCTAATTCCTGAGACTGAAAGAGTCAACTTAATATTAATCCATTCATCAGCCTCATTTCTTAGTCCCATGACTTATGCATGTGTAGAAGACCCTTGACCCCAAATACAAACAGAGGAGAGCTTGACATGCAAACCACCCTGGCCCGATCCTCTCTAGACCCACTAGGACACTGTGGTGAGGACCCTGCAGAGCCAGCAGGGCATTCTGGGTAACGGAATGCAAAGTGATGCAGTTTCCCCACTGGCCTCCTCAGGGCTTCTGGATTCCTGACTCTATGAGAGCCGGCAAGCGGTTTTGGAACTACTTTTGGAATTATGGGGAAGAGGGTGGAGAGAATAGGCAGAGGTTTCCTCTAGGCCAACCACAACTAACTTTCTCGCTCTGTCCAGCAAAACCCAAACAGTACAATTACCTGATTAATTTGGCCCTTAATTGAGAGACAGGCTCCCAAAATTTGAGGCCAGCTTAGACTAAACAGTGGCTTCCGTCCTAAATCTTTTCCCAAGTGCTAGAGGATGTATAGTGAGATTCCTGGGGGGTTGCTAAAGTGATCCACCCATTGATCCAGAATGGCAAAAACAAGCCATTAAGATTCCAAAATGGGTTTGAGAAGGTGTGTCCTCTAGGGAAAAACGCCCAAATGACCTGCTAATTGGTTTCCTAGCTGATTCTGGCCATGGAGAGGCATGGCCAGAAATCAGAATGACTAAATTAGCCAATGTTTTCCAGCACAATTGTAACCCTCATAGACTGGCTGGGTGTCCCCTGAGTGAGTTATTCTTATGGCAGTTCTCTCAGATACTCCTGTTCATAGATTTTGTACCTACAAGTTGGATCAAAGGCAGTACTAACATAAAAGGAGGAAAGGAAAACATACTTTTGGAGTTGCCACAAAAGGGAAGAGGCAGGGCCAGCTCAGTTGGCAACTGAGCATTGACTGACCACATGGTTTATGGAAAACTTAGATTTTTGAGGAAAGATTAAGGAGCAGTGATTTATAATCCTTGGAACTGACAAGCAGCCCGGAATCTGTGGGATCTATCAGTTATTCATTCTGCAAATATTTCCTTCAATTCTAGTTTGTGCCAGGCTCTGTGCTACTTAACAGAGTAAGGTTCAAATAGCCAGGGCCTCTACCTTATCTCTATATAAGTATGGATAAAATTTAAAGCATATATAGAGAGAGAAAGAGAGAGTGTTAAAACCTCAGATGGGCTAGGAAGGAAAAGCTGAGGTGCTATGACAAAGACCAACCAAGTTACCTGATTTAGATAGGGCTCAGAGGAAACTTTGAGGAAAGGATTTCAAAGCTAATACTTTAAAGAATCTAATTTGCTTTTTTTTTTTAGAAAGACCTCTCTAGCTTTGGCATGAGGAATAATTTTGAGATGGCTTAAAAAATGGAGTTCTAGAGTTGTTGATTAAGAAACATGGATGACAGTTGATAATCTACCCAAGGAAGATCCTTGACAATGGTATGGAGAGAAGTGGACAAACTAGGGAATTGTGGGATGTGGAGTTCAACAGGACTTGGCAGTTGATGGGTGTCATGGAGGAAGAGAGAGGCATATAGGAGTCTGAGTAGGTAGAAGGTACATGGTATGACTCTATAAAGAGTCATACCTATAAATAGAGGGAATATAAACAGAGGGAATATGGAGAAGGAATAAGTCAGGGTGGGCAAAGACCATGTATCTTGTTTTGGATTCAAGCAATTGGACTCCCTCCCTTTCTTTCTGTCACTCATATGGCATCCATCTCACGAACTTTATAGCACCATCTTCACAGGTTCACATCCTCCAACCCATCTCAAGTAGCACTCTCTCCTCAAAGCCACTTCTGACTCACTCAGCAGATAGTGGCCTTTGCTGCCCACAATGCTAAGTTTGAGGCTTTCTTTCCTGGACTCTGTGTTGAAGTTCTGTAAAGATTCACCTACCTTCTCTCCCTTCCCAGACCACAAGATGTTTTGGGCCTAGGCCCCTGCTTCTCTATCCTCATTCTCCACATGAGCTAGCTAGCATAGTAGACACTTGACAAATATTTGTAAAATGAGCAAAAATAACCTGATTTTTACCATGGAAGGAAAACCATTAGATGTTGGATTGACTTGAAAGCCACAGGATCAAATTGTAGGTGTTTTAATATGAAGCCAACTCAATCAATGTGATGCTCAGAAGTCTTTTCTATTCCTATGACACAAACTTCAAAGAGTACAAAGGGAGAAGCCATGCCTCCACCCTCTGATTTTTTTATTGTGCATTTCCTAATTAATTTTACAGTGAGGACCTTGTCTATCTTGGTTATTGTTTGCCTTTGAAGAGGAAGAAGATGAGAAAGATGACAAAGAAGATGAAGATGATGAATAAGACAAAGATGACAAAGAAAAAGAAGGAGGCAGAGAACAATAACTACAACAACAAGGAGCAGGAGAAAAAGGAGGGGAAGAAGAGCAGGAGAAGGAGGAGGATGAGAAGAGGAAGAAGGAGATGGAGAAGGAGAAATAGAGAAACAAGAAGGTGAAGGTAGAATGGGTAACATTTATTAAGTGCCTGGTAGGTACCAGGCAATAGGTTGGTGCTATTATTATTCCAAGAATACAAATGAAGAGCTAGAGAGAACTTAAGTATTGCTCAGCCAAGGCCACAGATTAAGGGGTGGTATTGGGATTTGAACCTGAAGTCTGGCTCCAGAGCCCTTGCTCTAATGTGCTCTCTGAGGTGGAGCGCAGTGCTCCCAGAAAGAAGGGTTTCACGTGATGAATGGGAGGAACTCTCAGTATGAAGTCAGGAGAGCACACCTTCCAGTCCTAATTATGCCACTGATTTGCTACACAGTCCTGAGAAAGTCCATGTTTCTTTCCACATAAAGGAATAGGATACTGATAATAGTGGCAATAAGAAATTCTCGTATTCTCAATTTTGATTGCTTTTGAGTTTTTAAATAATTTAACCCCCAAAATAATGTTACAAGAAAATTAAAGCACAGAGATTAAGTCACCTGCTTAATACCTAGAAAAATGAGAAAGCCACGATTCAAACACATTATGCTCCTAAATTATACTCCTTAGTCAAAGTGGTTCCAAGTAGATGCCTTGGGGACCATGAGGGACGGGATGAAGCAGACAGGCTTTTGAGGTTTCCATGCCCATATCCATCAAGGCAGCTCTACTTGTTGCTATTTTGTAGAATGAAAAAACGGTTGAAAACTTCTGGACCAAATAATTCTGGAATTTATTGATACTCCCAGGTGTAAGCAAAGATTTTTTTTTTGTAATCTTAGTTCATTATGGCTGCATAAGATGGGACCAAGTTAGCTCTTGGGAACAGCCCCAGCTTAGGAAATTGTACAGTGGTAGTGCTAAGGATTCGGTTCCCACCTACCTGTTCAACTCGGATCTCAATCTCTCCATTCACCTTCTTTCCATGGAAATACTTCGACCTGCAAGGGGAGGAAGAAATCTGCTGAGAGGATGCAGACAGCTTTTCCCTTTTCTCCCTTGTCCCAAAGGCATTACCCCTAGAGGTGCACACCTAGACACAGTCTTCACTTGCCTGCTCTCTGCTCACCATAACTGATTGTCTCATTATTTAGAGGCAGTGTGGAGCAGAGGGGAAAGAGTGTGTGTGGGAAGATGGGAGACTCAAGTTTTGGTTCTGTCAAATCACTTGACTACACATGCCTCACTTTTATTTTATATAAAAGAAAGTTATTAATAACTGTACTCCACATTTCTAAGGCTTATTTTAAAGATTAATGAGATAAATAAAGCAGGATTTTATTAAAATATACCACATGTACTCCATCAAGGAGCTATTGAGCTATCCATTCACCCATTTCTTTATCTTTCCAATGATAATTTCTGTATTTTGTCTAGTGATCATTTGCCCCTTTGTCCATCAATCTATTAATATATCCATTCACCCTTCCATCCACTCTTCTACTGACATTTCTGCTACACTTCTGCCTCTGTCTTCCCTGTTATCAGTGAGTGCAGAAGCACAGGCAGCATCATTGTGACCTCTTTCTCCCATCCCAATGACTACATTCCCATTGTTTCTCAAATCTACCCATTTGCCTGTTTTCCTCAATGAGTACCCTAATTCTGATCCATAGTTCATCTTTCTTCTGATTTGGATTCATTCATAGGTTTTCTTTCATAATGCCTATTCTAACTAGAATTAGTAACCATATTTAATGCCTATTTCTTACCAATCAGAAGTAGCCTTATCTGAGTCATCATTTTATCCCCAAATTCAGCAGAATAGCTTAACGCACTGTAGAAGCTCAATTATATCTGTTGAATTAATAAATGAGGGGAAAAATCAAGGAGCTTTGGGTTGAACCTATAATCTTTTTTCATTTAATGTTCATAACCACCACCATGAAGTACACATTTTTATTTCCATCCTATAGATGAGAATACCGCCAAACCCAGAGAGACTAATTACTTTGTGTACAGGATTTGAATCCAGGCTTTCTAGTTCTACACCTGTGTTTTTTGCCTGGAAAACAGCAGTGAAATTTGGGGGTGGGAAGGGGGAAGTTTATGGGTTTAGAGTCTCCTAATACAAAACTAAAGTAACAAAAGTTTCCATTTGTTCTTTTTTTGATTGCTAGTAAAATGAAACCAATTGTTCTCTGTCACTTGCTGTAAACTAGGCACTATGTTAAGCATTTCCATGAACCTTCTCTGGAGGGCGGAGATAGCTCTTTTCTTCCCACATCTCATTCTCCCCTTTTTCCACTGTGGGAGTTTCTAGATTAGCACATAAAGATTTATATCTCAACCCTCCCATCAGCTTGGTGTGGCTACATGATTAGGCTCTGATCAAAAATTTGTAAACATTACATTCAGGAAGTTTCTTCTTAGCCTCTTCTATTCTTTTCCCCAGAACATATATGTTGCCAACTATTTTCTCAGCCTTCCGTTTGTGAAAGATTCCTTTCTACAAAATTTCAGACTGCTTTGGTCTGTTTCCAAAGACCCCGATCGATTCTCAGCCAATGTTAGTGGAGTTCTTCTCTCCCCAAGACCACTGGGATCCCTGGTTGCCATCTCTAGTATGAGTGCCACTTTTTCTTAATGATACTGACAGGCTGAAATGTCACCAAGGCTAGACTTTTGTGGGACAGGAACTGTTGATGTGAACTGAAAGTGAGATTCTGGTTTTCTTTTCTCCCAGTAATGCTCTACAATAAAATGTGTGCAGCCATCCTCATATAAAGCCAAATTTTTTCACACAATTTGTGAATTTTATCACAAATCCTTAATGCTAGTATTGGAAAATTCCAGATATCAGGACAGGCCCACCTTTAGTATTTGTGGGGCCTAGGAAAATGCAACAAATGGAGGCCTATAGTCATATTTCTAATATTTAGAATAAATAAACAAAGCCAGCAAACATTTAAATAAAGCATGTCTGTCTTGCTTCCTTGATGAAAACAACTTTATAATGACCCTGAACACTCAGAATTTAAACCTACAATTCTTTGCGCTTTACCAACAATATGGTGGCATGGAGACTGCCAGCTCTTAGTCCTCAGCCATAATCCATGATCATCCCTAATTTTCCATGCACCTTCCTCTCTGTCCTGTACCACTTCAGATTCTTCTGCAGGTCTATGGATGGCCCAGATCATGTGGTAAAATTTAGTTGACGTCCTCAGTCCCCAAACACTCATTTCTTGACTGCCTCTTGGGAAGATAGACCAAGAAATCGACCTACATAGACCCTGGAATTGGCCTGAGGTCCCTTTAGGCAGGGAAATTTAGGGTTTGGGCACCCAGATCATGGTTTAAGATACAGTTTGTTGGGTCCTGGTGGGTACATCCTCTTGGCCCTGCTAACTCCTCTGCCTGTTAAAAGGAGTGTAGCTAGCAAGAGCCAGAGCAGGATCAAGGGCAAGCATCCTTCTATCTTGGGTTTAGCTGAAGTGGGCATGGAACCTCAGGATGGGGCCTATGATTACACTCACTGGCATGGTAGAAAAAAATATATGGCTTGGGAATCACAGGCTTATGGAAAATTTTAGCTCTGTTACTCACCATGTATTCTAAAATGAAGTACTTAACCCTCCTGATCTGTTTCCCCATTTGTCACATGGTGATAGTATCTATCAGGAAAGGCCATGGTGAGAAATTTTCTTGACTCTCTATACTCTAAGGCAGCAGAGTGATGGACAACCTGGATGCAATTGCAGCTCTTTCACTCACTTTCTGTGCAACCTCGGATAAGTCTCTCAACCTCCACATGCCTGTTTCCACATCTGGAAAATGGGGATAATAATAGTCGTTACCTCACAGGGTCACCATGAAGACTAAATGAAACAAGGTGAATAAAGCACTTAGAATCGTTCTTGGCACATAGTAAACCCAATGTATGTAATGCAGGACCCATGACAACAAGGAATTATTGAATGTCTACTCTGTGCTGGATTGGGTACTGTGGATTGGAGCCCCACAAATAGACAAAACACAATCTCATCTTCATGGAGGCTAATAAACAGAATTATGGGATACCCTGCTTCAATGTGGCCCATAGGTGCAATGAGCGATGCATGACGACAATGACAGTAAATGGATGACATTGCATATAAGGCTGCAAGCTCTTCTACATGCCTCCTCCTACTTGACCTTTCTGTGAACTCTGAGAAGTGATGGGGCCAGGACTCCTCTCCACATATTCCATATGGAGAGGTTCCTATTTAAAGTCTTACAATCTCTAGTGGTCTTGCATTTTCAGAATTCAGCCCAGGGTCCTTCATGATCTAGAGCCTGCTGGTGTATGGCCCACTGCATGGACACACCAGACTTTCTGTGATTCCTTAAACACTTCCTCTGCTGTTGTGCCTCTGAGACTTTGCACATACCATCCTCTCTGCTTAGGAAGTTTAAGACTCTTCTTTGCTTGGATGCCTCTTTCTCATGTTCCAAGAGCCTCCTGGGTGATGCATATTCTGATGTTTTCCTTGGTAGCACCCCCTAATTGGCTGGCTTGAGTGTCCCTCCTTGACTACTACTGTATTTACAGCCTTTATAACACTTTCCACTCCACCTTGTAATTATTCATCACTTCTTATCTGCCCCCTGGTCCCAAACATCTGATCTGTGAGCACCTGGAAACCAGAAGCTGTGTCTCAATGCAGTATTCGGCACAGTAAGATAGAGCACAGGACTGTGCTTAACAAATGTTCCTTGATGAATGTCTTGACCACAGGGAATTCCTTCTTTAAGACCCTTTACTGCCACCTTCTGGTACATCATTGTAATAAATTTACAAATAGACACCTATTATGGTATGGGGTCCAAACTGCACAATTGGGTTTGATTCTAACCCAGAGATCAGAGCACTATACATTACACCAATACCACCCAAGTAGCACTGGCCTTGACAGTGCCTCACCTTCCCAGGAGAAAAACTGTTTTGCCCATCTCTGGAATGTTTACTGCAGGGCCTGGCAGATGGACTCAGGCTGAGGTGAGGGTCAGGCGGTCCATCCCCCTGCCTGGCTGGGTGTCAGAAGTCTGTCTCCTGATGGGCCACACAGACTGCTGCCTCCTTGCCGGGGGCTCATTCAGGCTGGAGCTGCCTCTGAACAGCTCTGTCTGGCAGAGGGAAGGGGAGGGATGGTCTGGAATTCTAGATGCCTTGGGGGCTGGGGCTGCTGCCTCTGTAATTGACTGGCTGTTTGACCTCAGGCAAAATAGATGGACCCTCTGTGCCCAAAGGCTTTGTCCCCCATCAGCAGCCTCCTCCTTGTGCTCTAATATGTCCATTCTCATAAGGAGCTCCCTGAATACACTGGCTAATCAGTCAAGTCTATGTCCTTGCAAAGGGGGTGGGGAGCTGTGGATTCCATGATGCTTCTGTCTCCGTGGGTGGCCTCATATTTTACTGCCACATCAGAGGCACCAGGAAAGGAGAATATTATAAACCAGTGCTGCCTGGGGTGGGAAATCCTACTTTGGGGTGGCGGATGTGGTATGTGATTGAGATTTAGGAGAAGACACTGAGTTCCTTAGTAGCTCAAGAGGGCAGAAAAAGAGAGAATGAGCATAGACAGGATCCACCTGTGTCCGAGCCAGGCCCTCCCCAAAAAAATCCATCCTATATGTAGAGTCTGTGTGGCTGGACCTTGACTGTGTTTTTCTAAGGAAGGCGGAGTCAGGAAGACCCCCATCTCAGGCTCAGCTGTCTCCCCCCAGGTCATTCCCATTGGGAAAGAAGTGATCCCTCTCTGGAAGGAGTTTCCTGTTTTGAATGTGATTCGTCAGCCGCTTGTTTGTGGCCTGTGCAGAGGCAGAAGAGCAGGGGAGATGGACAAGGGACCAACCACATGGGAAGGCAGACACATGTAAGCCTTTCCCGGTTAGGAAGACAAGGAGGGCCACACGGCAGATGGATGGGTAGAGGTGTGGCAAGTGTAGGGTCTTGGAACACAAAGTGACTCAAGATATGATTCCAGCTTTTTTGTTTATTCCTAAGAACAGCCCACCCTGCTGGCCCTAGCCACAGTCAAACAGAGAGACCCCCTCCAGTGACAAGGCAGCCTCTCAGTCATCCATGAAATTAGGGGGCTTCAGTGAGCCAGGGACCCTCTGAGGGTGGCAAGGTTTCTTGTACCTGTCCAGGGATCTGGGGAGGATGAGGAACTGAGACCCATTAGGGCCCTCAGTCACAGGATGTGCCCAGGATCCTCCCATTGGTCTTGGGCAGCAATAAGGAAGGAGACCTTAGTGGGTTGCATTTGGTCACAATTGACATAATTTATTCACTACCTCATTTAATCACTTTATTGAGCCTCACAGGGACCAGGTGCCACATTAGGCCCTGGGAGAGGGTAATGTAGATATAGACATGCTCATAAAGATAAAACATAAGCCAGGTGAGTCTGGCGCAGTCTCTCCAGCCTGTAATCCCAGCTATTTGGGAGGCAGAGATAGGAAGGAGGCCAGCTGGGGGAAAAAGTTAGCAAGACTCCATCCCAACCAATAAAAGCTGGGTGTCGTGGCACGTGCCAGTCATTCCAGCTAAGTGGGAAGCATAAATAGGTGAATCACAGTCCATGCCAGCCTGGGCATAAATGTGAGACCATATTTTAAAAATAACTAAAGTAAAAAGGGATAGGGGCATGGCTCAAGTGGTGAAGTGCCTGTCCACTAAGTGCAAGGCCCTGACTTCAAACTCCAGTACCACACAAAAAAAGAAAAAACAAAACAGAAATTGCTAATGAATCAAAGGCATAGATTATATAGTGACTGAAGATAAGATGTGGGGAGCAGGAGATCTGCTTCCCTTGGCCAGGGCAGGCTTCTTTCAACAACAGGACATTCGACCTACACTGATTGACAACCTGCTAGAGCCTGTAGGCTCTAAGATATCAAGCATGAAGCCACACAGTGCCAGGTCTCAGGAGCTCACTACCTCCCAGGAGGGAGCAGTAAACAGATGCACAGTGACCCCTCTGCACATTAGCATGGGGATCCTGCTCAGTCCACAGAAGGAGCACCCAGCCCAGCCTGGGGTCAAGGGTTACTTTCCTGATGAGGTGGTTGAGCTCATTCATCAAACCATCCAATATGTGGTATCTGTCTTTGCCAGAGCTCAAGGCTTCAAGATGAGCATACTCTGGGTATATGTGTGTGTGTGTGTGTGTGTGTGTGTGTGTGTGTGTGTGTGTGTGTGTGTGTGTGTGTGTGTGTGTGTAAGACAGGCAAGGGCAAATGAACTGGGCAGGCACTGGGGGGACTCAGAGGAGCAACGATTTTCCTAAGGTATGCGCCTAAATGTGAAGGAAACATGAGCAGAAGACCTGGGTTTTGGTGGGCAGGGTTTCTGGTACTGGCTGCATGATTTTGGACCAGCCTCTGCTTCCTTGCTTCAAAATGGGGACAAAAAGATCTCGTCTAAGGTTGTCAAGAGCATTACATGAGTGCACAAATGTAAAGGCCTCTAAGAAGCTACCAAGAACGTGCTAGCAAGAGTGATGTCCACTGGCAGGCTGTTGGGGTGGGACCACCTCTGGAGGTGAAGAAATGGATGGACCTGCTACCCCTAGAGAGACAGAGATCCAGGTCCTGTCTAGCTCTGTCATTTATTTCCTAGTGCTACCTCAAACCAAAGTCCACCTCCTAAACCCCAGATTCCTCATCTATTAAATAAAGACATTAAGACACTGACACATGGCAGACAATGACCTAAAGTTCATTTTCTCTCTCCATGTTTTTCACCATGATGGGAGACCAGTTAGGTCATGTCCGACTCTGGGGAAAGAGCAGGTTATTTTCTCCAAAAGGAGGAAGGTGACAGTATCTGCTTATGTATAGCGTGTCCTGTCTACTTCCTTAGTGCTTCCTTCCCTCCCTAGCTGCTCTCTAGACCTTTAGGATAAACAAACTCATTACTAACCTTCCTCATGACTGCGGAAGATAGGCTAGAATATCATCTCCCAGTTTCTTTTCCTTACCTCTGTAAAGACACAATGTCATCACTTCATTTCTACAGACATCAAGAAGTTCAAAAGCTTCATACCACAAAAGGGAAAGTCATTTCCTCAATAAACATTTATTGAACATATACTAAGGGCCCAACTTGAGGAAACACCCATAGGAAAGGCGATATACTTAAAGGTAATTCCTATGAATGTACAAAAGACTAATATCTGATCATTTAGAAAAGGGGTTTTGATGGGCATAAGGAAGATGATAAACTGACTATGGGATTATTGGGAGTCTTATTTAGAAAGGGAATGTGGGATTTGTCAAGGTGAAAAGGGTGAGAAGGACAAGGTTGAGAACATTTATTATACAGCCATGTGTCTATGCACTCACCCACTTATTCATCTACCCAGCCAAATCATCCATCCATACATCTGCATATCCATCCATTCACATATCCATCCATCCATCCTCTATATGTGCTTAGCATTGTGCTAGGCCCTTGGAATTGCACTGAAGAAAAACAGCCTCCCAAAATAGAACAGCATTTATATTCTAGCTAGAAGTCAGTCCCAGAAGAGGACATAAACCAAATATTGATCCCAACTCTTGTCTTCTTTACCAGAAGTTGCCAACCAGTAGATCTCATGGAGCCCACAGTCTTGTTTCATCGGTCTTAAATTGTTTGCTTTCATTTTTTCAAATAGAAAATTCATATAAAAATTCTGGCTTCCCTTGACTGTCAGTAACTCAGCAACACCTGGCCTTTATTCCTACATGATAAAGCTGATGTGGTGGCCTGCAGCAGCTGCCTTCAGTCATGGCATTGGCCTTCACACCCAGCACAGTTCCCACTGCTCCCAGAGGTCATTTGTCACACAGCTTGTTTTCCTTATAGCAGGGAAGTATTTCTCTGCACCTGTGCTTTTTTCCTCCCACCTGACTGGTTTGTGTCCTATGAGCAGCTGTGCAGACAGCCTCTTATTTAGCTAAGCCCATTTTACAGATGGCAATTAGCTCATTGCAAATCTCCAGGAAACCCACACCCCTTCCCACCCTGCAAATAGAGGGTGGGAGGTCAGGAGAATGGACAGGAAGCCCCATCCCTTCTCCTGCCATCATAGGCACCTCTCTCCTGCCAAGAAACACGTCAGAGGCAGGCTTCCACAGGCCCTGGGGAGAGAGACATTCTGTAATGAGGCTGGCATCTTCCCAGAGACTTGCCTCCCCTAGGGCCAAGCTGTTAAGTCAGGCAGGGTGGAGTCTGGAGACTGTAGTTCCAGAGTTGCTATTGCTCAAGAAGACCCATGTCTCTGAGGGACTCCTTAGAAAGAAGGTCACTCAGAGTGCCTGGACCAGAAAGCCATGCTGTGACAGATGAGACAAGACTCACAAGGGGAGCTGTGAGTCTCAGAGAACAGCAGGGCAAGAGCACAAGGAGTAAACAAAAGGTCACAGAGGACACAACGAAAAGCTTCTGGTTGGAGCCTCTTCCATGGTCTAGCCTGACCCTTTTATGATCTTGGTCCCTTCTGTATTACTCCTCTTAAATGGGTAGCCAAGTTGTGTTTGAACCCCAACAAGTAATCGGGTGTGCATGCCCTCACTAGGCAGTCCTCTTGGTCTTTGCCAGTTAATTTTGTTTACATTGAGCTGAAATTTTCTGTTTGTTGAACTATGTCTCCCTCTCTCTTTCCCCATTGGTCTCAGTTCTACCAGTTGGGAGCCACTTGAGACAAATTCTCTGGCTCGTTGTCTTCTAAGCTTGGCAATTCATCATTGTAAAAAGAAGTTTCCTGGTGCCACTCTTGATATTCTGATTCCACTGTTCCAGGGGACGTCTCAGCTTGGCCTGTCTTGGGTCCACTTTCCCTTCCTCTGCTAGTAGCTCCTCCATTTATATTTGCATTTGCACTAATGGAACCAAGCCTGCTCTTCCACACAGTCTTGGTGGGACTCTCCCAAAGTATCCTGCAAACAAGAAATAGAACAAGCCAGACTTGTCCCCGCCCCCACAAGAATTTGTTTTTGACTAGAGAGAACAAGGACAGAAGTAAACAGGGACTGACTGATGCAGAGACTGTCCATGTTCATGAATTCCTGCTGCCAGATCCCTGAAGGGGCCCTGGGGTTTGATCTAAGGCTTTAACCTTCCCATTTCCTTTTGCTTCTGTATGAGTTTCCCTGTTATTTCCAAGAAATCCCCATTTTGCCTAAGTTGGCCAAATTCTGCTTCTGTTCCTTACAAAGAACTCTATCCAACACAGCAGGTGTAGGGTGGAACCCGAGAATCTGAATATTATTCTGATGGAAAAGTCTTGGGGTTTGTGGCACAATCATCTTCCATCCTCAGTGGTACATAAATGAGGAAACAGAGGCTCAGAGAGGAAAGCATCTCTGATCCCTATGACCCATAGCTCAGCCAAGTTCTTTAGAAAGGCAGCAAGAAGTGAGAAATTCAGGAAGAAGCAACATCTATCAATTTTTTTCTCCATACTCCCTTCTGCTCAAGGACATTTCCCCCACATTTTGTAGCCCCAGTTTTGAGGGTGAAGCTCTCCCCCAAGACTCTACTAGAGCAGGGGTAACAACCCTTTTCTCTTCTCTCCCCCCAGGAGCTGGGTAGGAAGCAGCAGGGCACCCAGCCGTTGGATTGGACAGCGTGAAGACCTCACGGATAGGGGTCAGCACTTGAAAAATTCCTCAAGTCAAAGGGCTTAGGGCTTGGGCGCTACACAAGGCGCTCACTGTGTGTGCACATTGTCTCCCTGATAAAAGGGGCCGGGCCTGGGAAAACTGAGCAGTCTCCAGGCTACTGGGCAGGATGCTGGGGAATGCCCAGCCCCTCCCTCGCCAGACTCCAGGGCAGGGATAGTCAGAGGGAGGGGCAGGAGTTGCAGGGCCAGTGCCCAGAGGAAAAGGGATGAGTGTAGAAGTCCAAAGTCACTCTAGGCAGTGTAAGGCAGCATGTTTGGGTCAAGGAATCAACCAAGTAAGAAGGTAACAAACCCCTTTCATTGAACCCTTCCGCTGTCTTCCTCAAAACCCCGTACAGTTCCCCACATAAACAGGCAGGGCCAGCCCTTGTTCAAGGAGAGCCTTAGGGTGGGGACGGGATGGGGAGAGGCGTGAGGATTTCGTTCCCCAGAGCCAAGTGTCTTCAACAGAGAGTTGTGTGTCTCCGGTCTAAGCCTCTTTGCTGACTCCAGGAGCAGGGGCAGACTTTGAGCCCTCCTCCACTCTCAGTGAGTGACTGCCAGCCTGCCAGTACCTAGACACCCCTCCCCCAAGGCTTCTGGAAGCTGGTCCTCAAGCACATCCAGCTGAACCGAGAGGCATGCCAAGTGGCGTTGTCCCCCGGCTCCCAGAACTATTGTATTCACAGGCAATTAGTAACTGCAATTAATTGTTAATAACAGTTACCATTTCAGGGCCTATTATGTCAGGCTAAGCCGTGTACCAACTCCACCAGGCCATTATCTGTAATCTTCACAATTACCCTTCAAGAAAGATATTCCATGGTCTTGCCTTACAGCTGAGGAATGTGAGCTTCAGAGGTTGGACTTGCCCAAGGTCACATAACTGAAAAGGACAACAAGGACCAGAGCTCACAGTACCCAGGCAGTCTGGCTCAAGACTGGTCACTCAGCTTTGCTCCTTCCCTACTGGGATGGATGGTTGGTCTTCCAACCAATGGGGTCAATCGGAGGACCTGGTTTGGCTCCCCAACCACCAAGCAAGGCACTCAGGTGCCAGCCTCTTGTTGGTCCTATTTTCAGGGCTGGCCAGTGTCTCTTATTACAACTCTTCATAAGATTAAGCATAGTATAAGCCTATCATCAATACTGCATGAGATAAACTTTACTCACTGACTGTTTAAATATTAACTGGGTGTCCTGTATGTTTATTTGCTAAATCTGACAATCCTACCCATAAGCCACTTCTAGTGATGCCAATTCTGAGTTCACATCTTTCAACTTCACTCCTATCCACAGGTGGCAAAAATGGAAGCAGAATGTCCTGGTCACCACAGGACCAGTTATGTCCTGTTCACCATGAGACCAGATGGATTCACAAAAAGTCTTTAGTGATACATCCCGAGATGTCCTGTATACTCATGCCTTTGTCCAAAGCTGTTGGAACCAGTTTGATCGTTAAGGGGAGGCTGAACCCTTTCAGCTATCAGCTGGGGAAAAAATAGGGACACCTCAGAAATAACATGAAGTATCAGGTATTCTGCCTAAATTCCAAGGTAGGCAAGTATTTTCTGAGAGAGACTCCCCTTCCATGTATCCTCAAACCCAACCCTTCCCTAATAATAGTAGCAGTCTCTGACAAGAACATCTATTTATTCAGTAGTTAAATATCTTATGCACCAGGCACTGTGCAAAACTGAGGATGTGCTGGTTAAACAGGGGAAGTGCAAAGTCTGCCCTCATGGAGCTTATATTGGTAGCACAAAACCAAGTCACAGGTAAACAAATCATATGCCGAGAATATGTGTGAAAGAGAGGAACAGGCACTCCACCTGGGGCCTCTTAACATCCTGGGAGGTCAGTGGTTTGGGGAAGGTGGAGGTGTTGACAGCGCCAGTTCAGTCTGTGGTCAGAAGAATTCCAAATTCTTGTGTCCTGCCGGGAAGAATCCGTGGCAGGACACGTGGGTATAAATGAGTTTACTAAGAATCAGGAAAGGAAAATACAAAGGGGAGCATAAAGGAGCCCAGGTGGAAACTGCCAGCAAAGAGAGCTGACTTTTCTTTCTCAGGGGCTTTGAAAACCTACAATAACCTATGGGGAGGGGAGAACAAGGAGGTTCCCATCCAGTAATCAACGAGTGGGGAGGGGCATGGGCCATTCCTGGCCAGGTGAGGGTGATCCCTGAGCCAAAGCATGGTTCATCTAAGATGTAATATTTTTATGTGAGTCCTGAACTTTTCCTAATTTTAGCCTGCCTCAGAAGCACTATGATCCACTTTACATACATGGAAACTGAGGCTCAGAATGGTAAAGGAATTTGGCCAAGACTACAGAGATGGAGAATGGTAGGGCTGGCCCTCTAACTCCTATGCTGCCCACCTGTCACCCTGTTCTCTGCGTTTTATCTTCTTTCCCATGTCTGACATGTTCAGAAATCACATCTTTAACATCGAAACAGGGAAAAGAACAGAAAAGGCCTGGCCTGAGATCCCTTGGTGCTTTAAAAAGGGAAAATACAAGCATCCAATTTCTACAAAAAAGTTCAGTTTGCTAACCGGAGATCACGAGTGTTTGGGTGCTGCCAAGAACCCCCTTTTCTGCTGGCACCCTTAAGCTCAGCTGCTCAGAGGGCTCCAGCAGGGCGAGGCCCCTGGCTGGGGTGGGGCACTTTCCTCCTGGGTGAGATCACTGGGATTCTGTGCTTGGCTGCTGCACTGTAACATGGAGTCCTGCCACCCCCTCCCTCACACTACTCTCAGATGCTGGGTGTGTGGATATGTGTGCTCACTCACTGAGCAGGAGGGCCAGAGCTTCAAGTGGGGGTGGGAGGAAGGGCAAGAGAACAGTGATGCCTGAGCTGGTCCTTGGATGCCAGATGCCAAAGTCATCTGGTTTGATTCTGGGCCCAGAACCTCAATTTTCCTTATTTATAAAATGAGACTAGTTATTAAGAGGACTAAATTATAGTCGATTAAAACAATGTAACACAATGTCTGGTCGTGGAAAGGACACAAATATTGGCCATGTGACAATGACAGCAACAAGACTCTGTCCTCAGAGAGCTTGGGTTAATTCATCTGCTTGTTCATTCCTTTGTTCCACCTATACTTTCAGCATCTACCTCATGCCAATCATGGAAGCCCTGGAGTGTTCAGCAGGAAGGGTGGCCCCACTGGAAGTTCACCCATTCCTCACCCTCAGCCTAGCTGCCCCTCTGATTGGCTCCCTTCAGCAGGTGCATGGATCTTCTGCTCTGCCTCCTCACCTGGAAAACGGACCCCTGAGAGGCACATTGGGAAATGTCAATGAGCAGTGCTGTGTCAGCAAGTGTTCAACAACCAGTTCTCTAGATAGGGCAACAAAATTCCTGATTTAAAATGTGCCTCTGTTAGATTAGGTATGAGGTGAGAGCAAAACAGGATTTAAATCTGCCACCAAGGTCATCCCTCGGTTTTGTTGTCACACTCTCAACCTTGTCATTACCAATAACGCACCACCTGTCAAATCACACATTTAGTCAGCAGACATCTCCTATGTACACATTACTTACCCTGCTCTAGGCACAGGGTCACAAAGACTTAGGAGTGGGTGGGTTGCTGGTGGTGAAGGAGACACAATGATCACGTAGTATAATGACAGAGAACTCAGAAAGGCATGAGCACAAGGTGCTTATCCATGGGCCCCATTAACTATGCTTCCATGGGCTGGGGAAGCCTGAGTGCCTTCATGCTGGATAGAGGGTGGCTGAGGAGTGTTTCAAACCAAGGTTGCCCTTTTCATTTGTTTCCAGCTAATAAAAGAAATTAGAAACCATAGGGAAGGGTGGGGAACAAAAGAGAAGGTAACAGTTGATCATTGTTGAGATGGAATAGCAGACATTTTGGGAACCAGGCCACATTCAAGTGATAGGAGACAGGAGACCGTGGGGGAGGGGCTGAGGGCAAAGCCTTAGCTCTCTACCAGCCCCAGTGCCCCTCCTCCCCAGCCCATCCAGGGCCAGAGAGCCGGTGAGAGAAGCAACAAGCAGGGAGGTAGAACCAATCTTACATTACATGGTTGTGGTCGTTTTTTGTCAAGTTAATCAAACCCAGGGTTCTGGAACATTCTTAACACATACCCCAGTTTTTTTTTGAAATCTTAAATACCAACCTTATAGTGACTCTAGCATTCTGATAAATAAACCAGCCAAGATTTCTTACATGGTTGAATAAAAACAGACTCCCAACTGTGTTTTCTATGTTGCTGACCCCTAGAGTAAGTTTTAGGTTCCATTATGCTTAGTAAAAATTATCCTGATTGGACTGGGGTAGGGGAAGATGACATATGCTAATGGGATACTACCTGTGTGTTGAGCTCTAGGGATATAAAGAAGAATAAGAAGCAGGTCTTGTTCTTGCACAAAAGACATGATACTGTGGTGTGATGCACACCGCAATGGCACAGCAAAGCAATGAAGGATGTTCAGTTATGCCTGAGAGGTGGTGATCAGCATTGTTGGCAGGGTCTGTGTGTCAGGGAAGGTTTTGCAGAAGAAAGAGGTGACACCTAAGCAAACTCTTTTTCTTCTACTTTTTTGGCAGTACCAGGGCTTGAACTCAGGGCCTCGTTCTTGCTAAGCAAGTGCTCTACCATTTGAGCCATGCCCATAGTCCTTTTTACTTTAGTTCTTTTTCAAATAAGCCCTCCCGATTTTGCCTGAGGTGGTCTTGGACTATGATCTTACTTCTGTCTCCCAAAGTAGCTGGGATTACAGGTGTAAACCACAGTGCCAGGCCACCCGAGCAGACTTGTAAGAATGAATGGAAATTTGTCAGATAAACAAGATAGGGAAGGGTATTACCCAGGGAACAGAAAGTACTAAGGTAAAAAGGTATTCTTGAGAACTACATGTTGTTAGCTGTTCCTGCAGAATAAACAGCAAAGCAGAAAGTGGATTTGGAGTCACAACTAGAAAGAAGGCAGACAGGCTTATGACTTTGAACTTTAGGATGGTGCCACTCCCCCCAGCCCAAAGGTTATAAAAGGAGGATATAAGGGATAAAGAGAGGGAGAAGCAAATGGAAGGTGATTTGTCTCAGAAAGAAGACATTCTGGTATTACTATGTAAGATAACCAGGAAGTGAGGTTATGATTGGAGGCCTGAGACCAGAGAAACTGCTAGAAAATTCTAGGCAAGGGAATCAGTGCAGGGGTAACTGGGTTGAAGAAAACTGAGTTTGAAGTCAATTAATATAATTCCTCTTTTCCTTGTGGTTCTCAAGACTAAATGATCTGCCCCATCCCAGAAGACAGAACTGCCACTGAGTCAGGCCTTCAGTGGGGTGGCCCCAAACTCCTCAGATACCCTTACCTTAGCCGGGCTCACTTCCAGGGCAACCCCAAGGACAGATGGTGGCATCCTAAATGCTCAGCCAAAGGTGGCCTTGGGACCCTCTATTTCCCCTCAGAAGACGCAGAGTACTTTCCTCGGTCACTGGTCAGGTATCAGATGGTCCTTGGGAGGCCCACATGGTAGGAGCTCCCAGCTAGATTTAGCAGGAGGGTTAGAGTGGGATCCTGCAACTTCCTTGCCTGCCCACAAGGAAACCTTGAGGCTGCAGGAGACTGGGCCTTGGACCAGCGGGGGAAGACAGCAGGGTCTGGAAGTAAGAAGGGTAGAAGAGGGGCCACATTGTTCCTGTTGGGGAGGAAGGTCACTCTCAGTAGAGACCATGGATGGCTCCCCCTCATTATCATCTCAAAGAGGAAAGAAAGGAACTGGGAGAGCTGGTTTCTTCCCTTTAACTGCTTCCTCCTCTCCAAACAGTTTGCACAATGAAGAAGGGACTGGAGAAGGGGCTGACAATGAGGGAGCCCCAGATCTGCCAAGGCTATCTAAGGACCATGAGGCTACCCTGCCATCTGCTGGCTGCTTGTGGTAGTGTGGGATAGGCATGTTTTGGGAATTCTGCAGACAAGATTGAGATTCTTTTTATTTGTTTTCTCTTTTTCCTCTTCTTTTTCAGACAGAGCTTCACTATATGTCTAGACGGGCCTCGAACTCATGATCCTCCTGCTTCAGACTTCCAAATGCTGGTATTATGGACATGTGCCATTATGATTGGCAGGGTTGAGATTCCAAGGCAGCAAACTTCAATTTGGAGAAAGGTGGGCATGTAGTGAGGTTCAGTGAGGTTGGGAAGTTCATGAAAGCTCTAGGGGACTCCTATGTGCATAGCTCATGGACCTGTGGCAGGAAGTCTCTGTTACCAACCTCCAGTGAACGCAGAGCCGTCTTCCAGGTAAGCTAATGAGTCTTGGTTTCCTCCCTTCCTTGATACCCATCAAAACCCAAACATTGTTGTTCTCAAGACCCATTAAAGTGTGAGCATGGGATTATGTGAGTGAAATATATTTAGAGAGACTTATCTGGCCAAGATTGTGTCTCCACCGGTGTGTACAACCTAAAATATGTAGTACTCTGATCATCCCTGTGGATTAAAGAGATTGTAGACAAAGCCGAAATGTAAATGTTTCTTGGCTGGAGCCATTCGTTGCATTCCAACATCATTCACTGTGCCCCCACACTGAACATATACTATGTGGGCAGAGCTAGGGTATAAGAAGAGTAAGAAGATCCATCTTTGTCACCCATAGAAGCTAGCAGGGAAGAATGACCCATAGGGACCCTAGCACAACAGGACAAATCCTATCCAGTCTGCCCAGTATTGGGCCTGAAGATATTAAATGGGCATGCCTATGAGGAACTGCTGTCAAGATGATTAATGTCACATAGAAAGGGTCTGCAATAATATCAGTGCACACTTAAATAGCACTTAGTGGCTACCAGGCATGGACTAAGCACTTTTATATTAATTTAGATGTTAACTCTACTTACATAAATTATGAAGTAGTTACTGTATTTAGGCGCAGTAATTTAGAAGGGTCATACAGCTGCTATGGGGTAGAGATGGGATTTTAATTCAGACAGCTGAGCCATGATGTTTTATTATTAAATATGCACTGCACTGCCATTTATTAAGTCAGGAAGCATCTTTCCTGACAAATTCTTAGCCAGAGATAACACAGCAAGCACAGAACAATCCAAGTCAAGTCAGATGTCAGGTTAAAGAGAAACCAAAGACTTCAAGGGTCACACAACAACTGGATTACTGGGGAGACAGAAAGCAGCACTGCCCAGGGAAGAAGGCCTAGAGCAATACCTCTGCAGACACCAAGCTCTAAGTGCGGAACTTGAGGACAAAGTTTTACATCAATACTTACACGGTAGAGTCTGGTCTCATGACTAAAGCCTTTAAGAAACCAGCAACCCAGAAGATGACTGACTGGACCAGAACAGAGGTGACTCACATGACCACCCTGGTGAGGACGAGCCTGACATCAAAGTCTGCTGAACATACTTTAAAATGGCAACTGTACATTGAGAATGCATTGTAACTCCAAAGTATAGGCTCAGGCCCTAACCAGAGTTACCTTCTGAAGGGATGAATGTGTGTATAAATGAGTGTTAGAATAACAGAGCATCTGGATGCACTCACTTATTTATATTTACTGAGTGCCTACAATGCACCAGCCTTCGGAACACACGTACAAGCTTGTCCTCCAGCGCCCATGGCCGTGCACGATTCGTAGTCAGAACTGCTATTTCCCACCCATGCACTCCTCGGTCCTGAATGCAGTATTTTCATGTTCCCACATTTGGCTAATGTCTTGAACTTCAAATTCTGTCATCAGTTGGACTAATAATATTTACCACTTCTCAGGAGAAAAAAAATAAGGGAGAGACCTATCCCCCCACTGGAGCCTCATGCAAGCACCATACCTGAGCACCTAGGTTGCATCTTGCACTGACCTGGTGCTCCATGTTCATTTATTGAGTGACTGCTACAATGAGCTTGGCACATGGCCAGGCCTCTGCCTGTAGAACTTACCATCTGGGGAAAGGCTGGCAAGCTTGTGACTTCTGCCCACCATGGGTGGTAAGAGGATGGGCTCTGGAGCCAGACTGCCAGGAGACTATGGGAGAACTGGGAGGCAAGCTCAGGCATTCTGGTCCCAAGAGTTGGGATGAGGACTGTGAAGCCCGTATTGATTTCTTTTACCCCCATAACAGCCTCATTTTGGACAAGGCCGAAAGGGTAGAGGATAGCTGAGGCTGAAAGATGGTAATCTGGCAAATATTGGCAGGTGTATTTCAGGCTTCAGAAGTTTTCCCTTTTTAGAAAGGGCACATGGTTATGCACCATATGTTGTAAAATACTTCCGTGGGCTCCCAGCAGCACCCAGATCAAACATGTTGAGATGCACGTCCTATGTGGAGATACACTGAGTGGCACAATCCAGATTATCATAGCATGGATCAAAATTTTCTTCAGATTGGGCTTTGCTGCCAAAAGGGTGCCAACACATTTTCTAGTTTCCAGAGTTATTACATTTTGAGTTTGCAGGTGAGGGAGTGTGGGCCTTTAAGTGCAAAGCCCTCAGAGGGACCTAGGGCACAGGTGCTGGAGGGCCAGGTACACAGTTATCAGCTTGGTAAGTGTTAACTTACAACTCTGGCCAGTCTCTGAAACCACATGAGCCTCTTGTAACTCTCCCTTCTGTTTCCTCCACCCCCAAAAGAGGAGACAGCCCCCACCTCAGCTCTGCCCTGGAAGATGGTGGCACGTGCATGCTTACCAGTCTGTGTGGGCATCATCAATCACCAACAGAATCCTGGGTCTTTGAACAACAGGTGTGGAGGGAACAGGAGGCTCCATCAGCCCTGAAGGGCCCTGCGGCGTCTGCTTCATGGCACTGGAGAAGGAACTGAAAAGACTGGATCCTGGAGAGGAGAAGGAGGCTGCCAGGGGCTGGGGATGCCTTCTCTCCATGGCCGGGGAGGCAGGGGAGCTGGTGGAGCTCTCTGGGCGCTGCAGGTCCGTCATGTAGCCGTTGGGCAAGTTAGCCACAAAGCTGCTGTCAGAGAGACGCCTCCGGAGGAAATTCATGGCTGCAGTTGGATGGAGATGGCTTGTTCCACTCAGATGTGTCCAGGTGAGGCTCAGAACACAGGCTGCCAGCTAGGGGACTGGTGGGCTCTGGGCCAGAGCAGCCCTGGGAATTGCGCACCACCACAAGTCAGCTTTAGCAGAATTCGCTTACCTGTTGGAAACAAGCCAACAAGCACATTAGTGGACCTCTTCCCCTTTAAGAGCAAACAGATAAAGCACTTTCCTGGTCCTCTGCTGGTGGAAATGTAAATTGGAATGTCCTTTTGGAGAGGAATTTAGCAAAATGTATTAAAAGCATACCCTTTTAACCTACAATTTCCATTTTCTGGAATTCTGTCCCGAGGAAAGAGTCTCAGTTACAGGAAAAAGCTTTATACCCAAATGTGTTTACCACAGCCTTATTTACACTAGCAAAATACTGGAAAGTAGCTGAACATTCAACCACAGGACAGCAAATAAATAAACTACAGCACAGTCACTCAACGAACTTTTTGTGGCTCTTAAAAAGGAGTACTGAGGAAGGGTTTCAGGAAGAAAACATTTCACGCTGCAATGCTAAATTAAAAACATCATGATACAAAACTGTAGGCACAGAAAAACTACAACCATGGAAAAGTTGAAATAACCAAACTTTGGAAAGAAAATATTAGCAGTGATTACACTTTGGTGACATAATTACATGCCTATCTTTCTATTTCTGTTTTCTAGAAAGCACATTATCATGGACTGAAATGTGGCCCCAGCATTCATATGTTGAAGACCTAATCCCCGGGGTGATGGTATTCAGATATGAGACTTCTGGGAGGTAGTTAAGATTAGATCCATCATGAGGGTGGCAGCCTTGGGATGGAAATAATGTTGTAGAAGAAATGTCCGTGCACCGTGTGAAGACACAGGTGAAAGGCAGGCATTTGCGAACTATGAAGAGAATCCTCCATGGACTCCACCAGACCCTGCCATGCTAGCCAGTATCCTGATTGTGAACTTCCAGCCTCCAGAACTATGAGAAAATACATTTTGGTTGTTCAGGCCATTCAGCCAATGGTATTTTGTTATGGCAATAGGAGAAAACACACACGTATTAATACTTTACTGAACAGAGTATGTTTTTAAGCACTCAAATTGTTTAAGATCAAAATATCTCATTGATAATAAAGACTATTTATTTAACCCATGGAATTTGACCATATATTTTTGTTAAGATTATTTTATATTTCTACAATAGTGAAGTTTACTTAGAATAAAACACATAGTTCTTAACCATACAATTTTTTGATTGGTAAATGCATACATAGCTATAGGGTTTATTGTATTTGATCATCTCAGAAAGTTCTTTTTTACTCCTTCTGTCAGTCTATATCCCCATAGGAAAATAATCTGATGTGTGACGCCATTTATTTTACCCATTCTTGAACTTTATATAAATGTAATCATATATATTACTCTTTTGTTAATGATTTCTTTCCACCAGCATAATGCTTTTGAGACTTGAAATGTTGCAGGTATCAATAGTTATGCTATTCTTGATCACTGAATAGCATTCCACTGGATGGATAAACCACAAATTGTTACTTTATTCTTTTGCTGATGGGCATTTGAAATGTTTTCAGTTTTGCAGTATTATAATTAAAATTTCTATAAGGATATTTTTATTTAAATATTTTTGTGACGATGATAGATAGATGGATTGACTATCTAACAGATCCATCTTTTCTTTGGGGAAATATCTAGGGGTTAATTTCTTAGATCATAGGATAAGTATATGTATAACTTAATGAGAAACTGTCAAAAGTTTCCCATTGTGGTCGTGCTCTTTGGCACACTCCATTTGACAGTTCTCCATCCTTAACAATATTTGGTTGCTGTCACTATTCTAACCATTCTAGTGAATGTAAAATAACATTTTGCTGTGTTTTCAATACACTTTCTCTGGTACCTGAAGACATGTGCAACTTTCACTCATTTACTGGCCATTCATTAATAATATCTTTTTCATAAGCCTGTTCCAAGTCGTTGACCCATTTTTTTAAAGGTGGGCTGTTTATCTCTTTATAATTGATTTGTAGGAGTGCTTTATACATTCTTGATACAAGAATACAAGAATCAAATTGTTGCTGGGCACCAGTGTCTCACACCTATAATCCTAACTATTCAGGAGGCAGAAATCAGGAGGATCACAGTTCAAAGCCAGGCTGAACAAATAGTTTACGAGACCCTATCTCGAAAATACCTGACACAAAAAAGGTCTGGTGGAATGGATCAAGGTGTAGGCCCTGAGTTCAAGCCCCAGTACTGCAAAAAAAAAAGTACATTATTTATTTGAGATAAAAGCATCCTAAAAAGAAAAGAATACCATAGGATGAGGCCACATTTCCATATTTTAGGTATTAGGAATATTTTATATATACTTTCGTCTATCTATACACATTCACACATGCACATATATATGTATAAAATCTGTTACATATATCTTCATATGTTTTGATAGACAAAAACTCAGTTTACCAAATTTTTCATTTATGGTTAGTATTTCTGTGTCCACTCTTAAAAATCTTTGGCAATACCAAGATCACATATATTAACAGTTTCTTACAGCTTTCTAGTTATAGCTCTTCTATTTAGGTCTATAATCCATTCAAACTTGAATTATGAGTAATGTGAAGTACAGTATGAAGTTTGTTTTCCCCACTCATTTATCCAGTATGCCACCCTATGAAAATATTTTTTGCCCACTGAATTCTGTTAGTGGCTTTTTTTTCCCCTTAACCAGCACCTGGCTGTTAGTGGCTTTGTTGACACCAAAGGATCATCCATGCATGGATCTACTTCTGCATTCTTATGCTGCAGTCATTTATTTTCTGCTCTTACATTGTCTTGTCTTGATTACTGTGGCTTTATAGCAAGTTTTAAAATCAGGTAAAGTGAGTCCTCCAACTTAGATTTTCATCCTCAGGTTTGTCTTGGGTAACTTTGTCTTATTTTTTATGCATTTTACATCCCATGTGTCTGGAAAAATCTGTTGGGATACTGTTTAGAATGGCATAGAAGCTGCAGCTGAGTGATATCTTAACATCATGTAGTCTTCCACTTCATGACAATGGTAGAATCTCTATTAAATCTACTTCAGCTTCTCAGAAATGTTTTATTATTTCCAACACAGAGGTCTTGCATACATTTGTTAAATTTATTCCTAACAATTTCTTCTGAATTTTTTTGATATTTCTTAAATGATACTTTTCAAATTTCATTTTCCATTTGTTTGGTGCTAGAATAATATTGTGAATCTATTAGCGATATGTTAATATGCTAAATAAATTCAAGTATTATTTGTACTAGTTGTTTACATATTGTTTACGGTTTTCCATTTAAGCAATCATGTCATCTACAAACAGGGAGATGTTTACTTTCTTCTTTCCAGTCTTAATGCTTTTACTCTTATTACTCTAGCTAGAATGTCCAGTACTAAACAAAAATGATGAAAACAGATTCCTTACCATGTTCCCAACTTTAGGCAAAAAACATTCTCTCTCTTACCATTAATGCAATGTTAACTGTAGGTTTTTATAAATACACTTCATCATATTCCCTTATATTTTTAGTTGACTGTGAGTTTTTATCATTATGAGTGTTAAATTTCCCAAGTGGTTTTATAAATCTTTTGAGAGTATTATGTTTTTTTCAAATTTTTGTTTAATGTGGTAAAATACATTGATTGATTTTCAAATGTTCAATCAAATTTGCATTCCCAAGATGAACACCATTTAGTCATCATTAATTACCCTTTTTAAATATTGGTGGAAGCTGGTCTGTTTGGGAAGATAAAGGTGGAGCATCTCTATATTTCCTCACTCTCCATGCATTGTACTTGCTTCTACTTGCCCAGTTGCTGTTAAGCCAATAGAACTGCAGCTCTAGCTGCTCTGTGCTCTGGTCTGGGAAGTGCTTTAAATCCCACCTAGTGGGTGTGGCTCCCTTCTTTCAAGGGTTAAGTTCCCTGCACATTTTATCTACTTTTTGTTTCCCTTTAGCAACAAATAGTTTCTTTTGAATATTTGTCCAAAGTTTTTAATTATCATCTGGGAGAGGGCTAGTCCAACATAAACTACTGATCACTACTGGAATTGAGCCTCCTCCATTTAAAAAATACTGGATGGAAAAACTAAAATGTTAGAATTGAAGGGACCTTAGAGTTTATTTAGCAGACCCTTCTTTGGAAACGCTGGTCAACCTCACACCTGTAGGAATTCCCCAGTTTTTTTGTAAGAACCTTACAATCTTACAATCTTCCCTCCAACTTCAATGACAGTCAAGAGTTCTCCCGTAACTCTCATCACTGTGGGCCCCAGTGGAGCCTACAGCCAGGCAAAAAGATGACAAAGTGGACAAACTTCTATGGTGTGAGGCAGTTGTGGGTCAGGGATACACAGAGTGCTGTCATATGGCCCAGGACCTCTTCAGATAGGATGGTGAAGGAAGACCTCTCAGAAGAGGTGAATTTTAGTTGATAAATGATACTTATGAGATAAAATGTGTTGTTTTCATGTATGTTTACATCGTGGAACAATTAAGTCAAGTAAATTAATAAATCTGTCATCTCACATATTTATCATTTTTGATAGTAAAACACCTACTCTTTTAGCAATTGTGAGAGAGGCAACACATTATTATTTAATGTAGTCACCATTATTTGTAGGAGAACTAAAACTTGTTCTTACTGTTTAACTGTACAACTTTCTACTCTTCGATCAGCATCACACCAGTCCCATCCCACCCACCTTCTGCTGCTTCTGGAAAGGACCATTTTAAGTGCCATTTCTTTGAATTTGATTTTTTTTTTACATATAAGTGAGAGCATGTAATATTTGACTTGTTCTGTCTGGCTTACTTCCCTTCATATAATTCTTCCCAGGTTTATCCATGTTGTCACAAATGACAGAATTTCTTTTTAAAGACGGCAAAGTATTCCACTGTGCACGTGTACCACGTTTTTTGTTCCTTCATCCCACGATGAACACAGGTTGATTTCATAGCTTGGTTATTGTGAATAATGCTGAAATGAACATGAAAGTGCAGCTATCTCTTTGGCACAATGATTTCAATTCCCTTGGATACATGTCCAGAAGTGGGATTTCTAGATCATGTGGTAATGCTACTTTTAATTTTCTCAGGAACTGCCATACTGATTTCCACAATGGCTGCGTTAACTTACATTCCCACCAACGGCACACAAAAGTTCCCTTTCCTCCACATGCATGCCAACACTTACCTTTAATTTTTATAACAACCACTCTAACAGGGATGAGGTGACATCTCATTGTTTTCACAGGTATTTCCTTGATGGTGAGTGATGCTGAACACTTCCTCGTTTATCACTGGCCTCCTTTTGAGAAATGTCTATTCAACTGCTTTGACCACTTTTGAATTATTTGTCTTCTTGCTGCTGAATTGTTTGAGTGCCTTACGTATTTTGGATATTAGCTTCTTACCAGTTGTATACTTTGCAAAGTATTTCTCCTAATCCATGGGTTGTCTCTTCACCCTATTAATTGCTTAATTATTATTTAATTAACTACAGAAATGTTCCAGTTTGATGTAGTTCCATTTGTTTACTTTTACTTTCATTGCTTGTGTTTTAGGACATATCCAAAAAGTCATTGCAAAAACGAAGTTGTGGACTTTTCTCATATGTTTTATTTTGGTTTTTAAGGTTTCAGGTCTTATATTTAGATTATTAGTCCATTTTGAGTTGATTTTTATAGATAGTATGAAACAATGATCAATTGAATTCTTCTGTCTTAGATATCCAATTTCCCCAGTAACATTTATTGAAGAAACTGTCTGTCTTTGCATCTGTAAATGTTCTTAGTAACTTTGTCAAAAATCAATTTATCGTAGATGCATGGATTGATTTCTGGACTATCTGTCTGTTCCATTGATCAATATGTCTGTTTTTCTGTCAGTGCCATGCCATTTTGATTACTATTGTTTGCTAATAGTTAAGTTTTTGAAGTCAAGTAGTGTGTGATGCCTTTGGCTTTTTTTTCCTTAAGATTTATCTAGCTATTCAGGATATTTTGTGGTTTGATATAAATTTTAGGATTTTTTTCATTTTTGATGCAAAATGACATTGGGATTTTGATAGGGATTGCACTGAGTTTTTAGACTGCTTTGGGTGATATTGGGATTTTAACAATATTAATTCTTCCAATTCATGACCATATGATACATTTCCATCTATTTGTGTCATCTACAATTTTTCAAAGCAAGGTTTTATAGCTTTGGTAATTATTTCACCTTTTGGGTTAAGTTTAAGTGTTTTATTTTTTGATACTATTGTTAGTGTGGTTGACTTCTTAACTTCATTTTCAGTATTTCATTGTTAGTATAAAGAAATTCTATGGATTTTTGTGTGTTGATTTTGTACTTTGTGACTTTACTAAGCTTTTAAAATAATTTCTAATAGATTTTGTGTGGTGTACTTTTTTGTTGCGTTTTCCATAATTAAGATTATGTCATCAGAAAACAGGAAAATCTACATCTAGGAGATGACCTTCAAACTAAGACATGAAGAATGGAGAGAAACAGAAATGCATATGCAAAGGCCCTGAGGTTAAAAAAAAAAAAGCTGGGCGCATTTAAAGAATCGAGGAAGGCCAGCTGTACTGGGGACTGAGGATAAGATTTTTAGAAGAAACTATTTAGAGAAGTAAAGAGGAATCAGGTATCAGATAACAAAGGGCCATATTGAAAATAAGTTTAGTTTTGATCCAATTGTGAAAGCATGACATTAGAAGGTGATCGACAAGAGAGAGACATGATTTAGTCTATCTTTCCACTGTATGGGAAACAAACCGGTAGAGGATTGGGGTATAGTGGTACTCCCCAATCCATGGTTTCACTTTTGTGGTTTTAGTCACTCACTGTCAACCACAGTCCAAAAATGTCAAACACGAATTCCAGAAGTAAATAATTCGTAAGTTTTAAACTGCATTCCATTCTGAGTACTGTAATAAACTCTCACACTGTTCTGCTCTGTTCCACACAAGACATGAATCATCCCTTTGTTCAACGTATCCACACTGTGTATGTTACCCACCCAGTAGTCACCTAGATACCATGTTGGTTATCAGAGATCAATTACCACAGCATCACAGTGCTTATGTTCAATGACCATTTTACTTTACAATGACTGTGAAGTGTAAGAACAGTGATGCTGGCAATTCAAATATGCCAAAGAGAAGCTGCAGTCTTTCCTTTATATGAAAACAAAAATATAACATTTTTTAAAGAGACCTTATTCACTTAATTTTTATTATAATATATTACTATAAGTATTTGATTTTATTATTAATTACTGTTAATCTCTTATTGTGCCTAATTTGTAAATTATCCTTTATCATAGGTATGTATATGAAAAAGCAGCATATATCAGTACTATCTGTGGTCTCAGGCATCCACTGGAGGTATTAGAACACATCCCCAAGGATTAGGGAGGGCTGCATATGGAAGCAGACAGACAAGTTAGAATGTTGTAGTTATTTTCACTGTAAGTTTCAAAGATAGAGACTGAATTATGTAATTCCCAAAATCTAATCTTTTTGGGCATGAGGACAATGGATACCTTAAGTGCCAAATTTAATTTGATGCTAGGAAAAGATGCAAAATGAGAGGGACTCTGGTGAGGAAGGTCAAGAGAAAAGAAGGGCAGAAACACTCAGGAACAGACCCCAAGAGGCGAGCTGGGTTCACAATTCATGCTGCTCCATATTGGCCACTAGAGGGCAGGAAAAATAAATTCAAAAAAAGTCAGACAACCTTGCAAACTTCTTGGAGGCATGAAGGGAGACTACTGAGAAGAATAAAAAGACATCTCCCACTTGATGTAGACCCAGAAGACAGAAAGTTCAAGTTATAGAGTCACAGGTTTTGCATCCAAGTGGAAAGGGCCCTGTAAGAAGGAGTCATCCACAGTGGCGTCAGTTGCTCAGGGAAAAGAAGAGTAACTGATCAACCTGGACAGGAAAGTAGACATCTCTGTTCAAGTGTCTCATAGGCATCTAGGTTCATTTCCTTGCTCACTTTCAGGCGAGATTAATTACCTGTGTCCCCCATCGGGGATCCATCAACTTAGGCCAGAAATCTGAATCTCACATTTGGCTTCTCCTTATTCCTTATGAGTTTTAGCCCTTCAGTCACCAGGTCCTGTCAAGCCTGTGTCCCCAAACATTTGTAACATGATCCCCTCCTTTCCATCACTCCTACCTTAGTCTTGGTTCAGATGCCACAAAAATCTTTCTCCTTGTCTTTTTCAATATCTTTCTCCTTGCTTCCCTCACTCCAGGCTCAACCAGTCAATCAACTTTCCACAGAGAACTTAGAGTGAGCCTTCTCAACTGCAACCCTGACCATATGGAAGTCCCAAAGTTAGAAGAGCTTCATGGTGTGGTCACTAACATTTTCTCCAATGTTTCTTTTGTTTCTAGCAGGATGGATCTCTTCCAATGAGTCAACCTCTTCCAAAAAGCCATCCCTTTATATGATTTTCTCTCTGCAGGACACTGTCTTTACCTTATGCTCTTCATCCATCACTGCTTAATTGATACTTAGGGAGGATTGATACTTAGGGATTGGAAGACAGATTGTACTTCCAATCCAAATTCTGCCACTTAATAATGTAAACAAGATCTACTCAACCTCTGTGGCTCAGTCTCCTAGCTACAAAAATAAAGATAAAAAATAATGGCTGTTTGGCAAATTGATGTGAGCACTGAATGAGAAGATTGACGGAACAGTGCAAACCCTGGCACAGGAGGTACTCTACACACTAACTGCTGTTAGCCGTTACCATGGTTTATTCTTGTTAACCTCCATGAGGCCATTGGAAAGAGTGAATGAAAGAATACACAAAGTGCTTTTGAAGCAATGGATAATATACAAATAATAATAGAAATCATTGCTGTTAATGGCATCTTTACAGAATTACTAGTCCTGCTTCAATTGCAACTTAGAGTAATTCATGCTCAGATTTTGTGACACAGACAGGCTCCTCAGCTTGGGTCCACTTAACCTCCACAACCTCAGATTTAATGCTCTTCTACAGAGAAGCATTCCACAAGGTATGTTCAAATGGTTTGCATTGAGCAATTCACCATGGAAACATGCCTGTTCATATAGATCTAAATAGAAAAACTGAGAATGTTGTGAAGCTTATCTCTGGATCCTAAACCTCTTTCCATATCCGTCCTCCTCAGAGTTTTAACATTATGCCCAAAGATCAGACCTCTTGACAAGACTATGTTATTAGAAGCGAAAATTCAGGAAAACCTTGGACATAGAAAATAGGAATTCAAGCACGAGAGAGGGTGTTGAAGAGGAGGTCAGGTCAGATGCACCAACCACTACACCATGATAACGCCTATTGAAAACAATTGTTCCAAAGCTATAGGTGTGAGGGAAAAGGACTTAAAGCAATCCTTCTACTTGGCCCTGAATAACTAACTTCAATGGTGGAATTTTCTTTGAAAGAGTTGGTCATGCAAAAGAGCTAAACTTTCCATTTTACAATGTCCATAAACCCAATTCCTGTATAAAAGGGACATGTAAAGAGAAAGTCTGCTTGCAAACACTGGTTAAAGACCACCACCTTAGCATTTTGGTCTTGGACACATCTATACAGAGTCAGTGAGCCTGAAAGTCAAGTCATGACACTTGGGATGAGAGTCCCTGAGTTCTGCTACTTACTATCTATAAGACCTTACTCTCTTCATTTGTAAAATGGAGATAATAAAATAGTACCAATCTCATATGATTCTTGTGAGAATTAGGTGACTTAGTATTGTGAAGTATCTAGAAGAGATCCTGACACAGGGTAAGTCCAGTGTCTGCTGAGGTTATTACCCTGATTGTTTTTAGACAGTGCCAGAAACTCTGACAGTGTGGTTATCTTAGTTTGGAAGGCATGTGGTAGAGATTGCGGTGTTCATGAAGGATGAGCTTGGAATGGGCCTGACTGAGATCCAGCTCCGTCACTTGCAGCTGAGTAACAACTAAGCCACAAGTTCCTCATCTGCAAAGTGGGCTACTGATACCTTGCCCTACCTCCTTCACAGGACTTTGAGCAGATCAAAATACAATGTACTAAAGTGCTTTTCAAAACATTTGTTTTTTAAGTTGGCATGGAACAGAATGGACATTTGAGTATTTCTGTACAGTTCTATGAATTTTAACACATTCATGTAACCATTACCAAGATACAGAACAGTTTCATCACTCCTCATGAAATAGCTTTTCAGTCTTTAAAATGCCCTGCAAATGTCAACAGCATAGCATTTCACAGGCCGACAGATGGATCTACTGCAATAGTACATTAGATAAGGAATATTCAAAGCCTTATACATTTCTTAGAAGATAAAGACGATGAGTTCCAATGATAAAGCTTCCTATGCATCACTGCTGTGAACTGGCTGATCCTTCACTAGGAGCTCTGTCTCCAGACACCTGCCTGGCTCATCCCTCACCTCTTCCAGGTCTTGGTTTAAATGCCACCCTGTCAGGAAGGCCTCCCCTCTGGTGGCCATATCTAGTACTGTGGATCTCCCTTTTCCTACTCTACTTGTCCTTTTTCCATTGTGGCATTACCATCTATAAACCACATAATTTATTTACTTCACTTATTGTTCCTTTTCCTCTCCCTCTGATGGAATTCAAACTCCCCAAGACAAAGGACCACTGTTGTATCCCAAGTACCCAGCACATAGTAGAGATCAGTAACTATTTGATGATGGAATCTATTTAAAATAACAGGCACAAAGGTCAACCCTCTTCACCTGTTTTTGGGAAGATTAAATGTGCAATTACACTACAGAAATCAGCTCTCTTTGTGTCTGACCCATAAACCTCAGTTGAACCAAAATTGCAACACTGAGAAAATATCTGGCTTCACTTTTTAGTGGGCTCTTCTGCACATAAACACACCCAAACTCATAAATTCGCCTTCATTCCATTTTGCTCCACAAGTGCTAAATGAATTTTTCCCTCCCACGTTAGGAATCAGTGTTTGGATAAAAAGTTTAAAATTTTCCAAGGGACAACCTGGCCTGGGTTTCATCAATATACTGATGAGCATAGGCAGGGAGGGAGTGTTGGGGGAGGCTGGGAACCCATAGATTGTACCGCTCAAGTTGTAATGCTAAGAGATACTTAACTTCCTGAAAAAGAAGGTCAAGGGAGCAACTCCATTCAGACTACAGAGCTGCTGTGCCTTTAGTAAACAGAGCTGCTTTCCAGCCACATTGACGTGAAAGCACACACTGTCTTTGATGAGTTCAAATCCACCCACATAGGCCTTGCTCTCCTGTGAGTGGCATCCTTCTTCCTATGAGTGGGACACTGTGGGTACTCAGACAAGGAGGAACCAGGCTTCTGAACTAGAATTTGTAGGAGGGAGGGGGCCTTCTGCACCCTCCCCTTGCTGGATAGCATACCAGGGTATGAGGAAATTTTGTGGGACAGAATCTTTTAGAAGTCAAGACAATTATTTGCAATTGCCTCCCCAGCCAATATATATTCAAACAGAAAAATACCAAAACAGAGTCCAAAAAAGAGTTCATGTTGAATAAACATTTACATTTAGCAAATTAAAGCATTTAGTAAATCCTTCTAAGATTTTAAGGCAGCTATAACAGAGCTATCAACAAAATAATCATAGGACTTATTTATACACAGAATTTACAGAGCCCTTCATGCGGCACCAGCCACGGCCTAAGCTTAGAGTTGTCTAGTACTCATGCCAGTTCACCTCCAACTTATCCAGACAACCTGAAGGTTGTGCCCAAAATCTACATGGAGGTCCTTGATAAACTGAAGTCTGCAGGTCAGTGGTTGTCTTTGGACCCCTCTGTGATTGCTGCTCATGATAAGTCCTTCAAAATAAATTATGATTTTTAGTAATGTTGACTTATTGGAAAACAAATTCCATGTTTATTCTGGCATATTTCACAGCTTTATTTCTAGACTTTATCATTCCAAATTGGAGCAAGAGAGATGCCCATATTGGTGGTCATTTAGGATGCCGGCCCGTCTGGGCAGGACCCTTTCCTGAAGGGGAATAACAGCTCTCATGCTCCTGAACATGGTGGGAACTCTCTGTCCATGAGAGCTCTTTACACACGTAACTGCTTGGCACAGCCTTCATCTCATCACGGCACGGATTCTTTCCATACGTTGTTCATTTACAAGTCTCAAGCTCTAATGTGCACCATATCACCCAGGGAACTTTCTAAGCAATACAAGTTCCCAAGCTTCACCCTCAGGGTCTCTGTTTTCCTCTGGGAAAGTAGCCTGGAATCTGCATGTTGACAGGCACTCCAAATGGTCTCAATGACTCCCTACAGTGGGTCCAGGCACCATAGGTGGGGAAATGTATCTCTTCTCCAAACTGGGAAGGTCATCCACTAAGGGTTTCCAAGAAGATACATTGAAATGCCAAAAAAAACGGTTAGAGCTTTTATTTTAATTTTGATCTTACCCCCACATTTATATTTTATTAGTAAAGTGTTCATGATACATAAATAAACAAATGTGCTTTTACATTGAGGTGGCAATTTATAGTTTGAATTATTAGCCACAAGTCTTTACCTCTCTCATCTATGCAGTTTATCAAGTGACTTTATAGTTCCCACTAGAAGCTGAGTGACTTCTTTTTCTTCTGTGGGCCTGGCCACATGACTAGTTTGAACTAGTCAGGGAAACCTTTGAGAGTTTATCAGTTTTGAACCTTAACCTAAAGGAACATTATGTTTTTCTGCCTGTTCTTTTGCACACTTGCCACCACCTTGGGAACATTTCCCAATTGGCCCTTGGATCCAAGGAGGAGAGATGTGTAGAGGAGACCCATCCTCAAGCTGTTCCTTGGAGCCACCCAGGTGAGCCCAGGCAAAGTTAGCCAACTCCCAGCCAACCTGAAGACACATGTGCAAAACAAATGCTTAGCATTCGTGCCATTGGGACTCATTGTTATGGTAGTGGCTCCTGACTGCAATCATTGGCTTGATCTCAGGCTCACCAGGGTAGGATCAGTATTTCAGCTCTCCATCCATGTAGACTTGCAGGCCCTTGGTAAATAGAATAAAAATGAAGAAATTGAGGCCTTCTTTATTTTCTGAGAAAATTCTAATTCATATTCTCTGTGGCTTCCTTTGTCAGGCTAGATGATCAAGCAATCACTCTGTGCCAGTTAGGCTCAAAGTCAGGTGTTTAAGGATGCTCCGGGCTCTTGGACAGTCCTCAGGTTAAAATGCCACACCCTATAACCCCCAAATAAAATCTTCAAGTGTCCAAGAACTGACCTTGGCCCAGGTTCCTCTCTTTCTTTTGGCCAGTTGGGCTCTGTATTTCACCAGCTCCCAGCTCTTATTCAATAAGTCCCTAGTATGCAATGTCTGGCTTGCATCTCAGTCCTTGACTGAGTCCTGTTGACTCTGGGAGAATCAACTCTCCACCTCCTTGGAGAGCAACTGAGACTCCCAGAGCCATGGCTGTCATGTCCACCTACTTGGCTAGGAACACAGGCCTCAGTCTTTTCCAGAATCAGGGCTGAGAAGGCTCTGCTCCATCACTCCCTACCAAAGAAAACCCAGAAAGCTATGTCCTGATGTTGAGTAAACCTAACTATTGTGTGCAGTGGAAAACACTGGTATCCAAAGGTAAATCTGAGTCTCTAAGGGAAATCTGAGACCCACTAATGTGGGTCTGATTGTGGACTTCAATGTCCACATCCTAAAGCAGTGTTGGCCACAAGGCCCTCCTGCCCAGTCCTTACTCCTCAGCAAACAGAAACTTTGGAATCCCCTGAATGAAGCCAGGAAGTTCTGAGGTTTGATTTTGGCCCTAGGTGCAGAGTGTGGCAGGGACAGGGAACTGCAGCAGGGACACTTGATGGTGGGCAATGAGGGTCTGGAATCTTCCAAGTAGAGCTGCCTGCCTCATCTTGCATGCAGAGCTGCTCAGAAAATGCAAGTTGGACAGTACCACCTCAGCCCTTGGTTGTCTTTATCCCATCTGAAAAAGGAATCCCTCTGTTACTTCTGCCTCTCTTCTTTCTTTCCCTCCTTCATGATTTTATACCATCTATTCCTTCATTACATTGGAACTTTTTTTTTTTCAGGAACTAATTCTGAACCTGAAATGGGCTTGAGAATTGATGCTATTTCTTACTCAATATAAGATTCCATTTTATAGTGTTTCTAACGTCAAATTAATTGCTATAAATTAAGAAAGGTACTCTGTTTTGAATTCAGACATTAATTAGTATTGATCATGTAGCTAGTATCATATCCTTTTAACAAATAAAATGAAAACCTCAGAAAGGTTAATCCACTTATCCAAGATCACACAGCCTGCTACATAGGTTGGTGGCAGAAGCAGAACACTTATACCACACATTGCAGTGCCTAAAATTTTGAAGTAGCATCTTTAGAGGATCTAATTCAACAACCTCATTTTACAGATAGCAAGTCAACAGCCAAGCAATGAGAAGTCAGATTTATTCAACACTGGTTAACTGAATCTTCACAACAACCTTATGATGTATAAACTATTATGGACCCCGTTAACAGGTGTGAGAAATGAGGCCCAGGGAGATGAAGTGCCTGGCCCAAGGCTGTGTGTCTGTCTGGTTAAGTGACAGAGATGGGGCTCAAACCCAATCTACATCCAGGGACCAGTTTTAACTGTACAATACTACTTTTCCAAGACTCAGAGCAAGTGTGAGCAGACAAGACCCAGCAGACAGAGACCTAGCCCATGAAGACCAACATGCTGGCTCCAGTGACATCATCAGGTAGACCGCAATTGAATTCAAATTACACATGAAGCAAAAGAAAAGAGAATGACCTCAGGAATTCTGTAGGCTTATTATAGCTCCTTCCTATGTGTGCCCAGCCCAGGGGTCATCTGTGGAATGCTAATGTGGCCAGCCCCAGAGAAGATGGTGCTGGTGGACTTTCATGTGACAGAAGTGAAGACTGAGAGTGTAGCTGCCCACATGGCTAGCAAAGCATTTGAGTCTCTGATTCCCAGTGAAAGGCAGATAGCCTTTTAAGCTAACAATGGCCCAGATTTGCAGCATACAACTTTCTGTTTCTAGGCTGGATGACCTGCGAGGCTAGCTAAGCAGAGGGAGGGAGGAAGGAAGCAGTAATTAGAGTCGAGAACAGCCCACTTGGATATACAAATATGATGGGGTTATGGCCCTTCCCAAGTCGAAAATATGGCAGGTAGAAAATGCATTTAACCCACTTAACATATTGAACAGCATTGTTTAGCAACACAGCACACAGGAGAGTACCAGTGATGTCCCTTCAAGATGGCATGGCTGCCCAAGAAACAAATCTCAAAGCTCAAAATACAGTTTCTAATGAATGTCTATCTCTTATGCCTTTGTAAAGTCGAGAGAATCATTGAGATAACCTTAGCTGGGGACTAAGAACCATGATGATGAGGATGACAATGATGGTGATGATGATGGTCATGGTGGTGGTAGGACTGGCTACTATTTACTGAGACTTTTAAGAACCAGGTACTGCTCACAGTCCATAGATGTCTCTCAACAACTATGGCCAGGAAACACTATCACCCCTATTTTACAGATGTGGAAAGTGAGGCCCAGAAACAATAAGTAATTTTCTCTGTCAGACTCTGCTCTGACACACTAACTCATGTCACCCTTCTTCCAGCCTGAGGCAGGTGGGCTATTGCTATTCACAGATGTAGACATTAAAGCTCAAAGTCACACCACTGATAAGTGTCAGAGCTGCAATTCAAACCCAGGAAGCCTGCCTCTGGTGGCCATGGTCCTGCCCACTAAGCACAGCACTGCCATAGAATTAGGATTGAAACCCAAGACCGGGGCCTCTGTGTTTCCCATTACATCCTGGTGTCCAGATCCCCCTTGAGCTCTTGCTTCTTAGCAGCTGAGTTGACTGGGTTATTCACACAGAGGTGCTTAGGGCCTGCGTCCCTACATCCTGGTCCTCACACAGCAGTTTTGCATCTCTGTTCCCTCCTCTGGAATGCCCTTTCCTTTGCTTTCCCACTTTCTCCAGCTGGTTATTTTGACCCATGCTCACTCAGTTCATTGCCTCCTCTGGGAATACTTCCATGGCTACTTGTCAGCCACCAATTAGGACTAAATGAACTGCCTGCTGTAGTTATGGTACACACACTCACCACTGCAGGTTTGGAGGAAAGGTACCAAGCCTGGCTCTGAGCACCGAGGTACCAAGTCAGGTACCAAGTCTGGCCTTGGATTGGTTGAGCTGGAGATGGCAGTAGGCAGAGCTGGTACTGATCAAGGAGAGACAATGCCTCCACTGCCAAGATCTGGGAACCAGACATGAGCTGTTCCTTCCCACTAGACAAGAAAATAAGTGACCTCCTTCCAGGAGACAAAGGGAACTTCTGGAAGACTCTCTCAGCTCTGCAACGGACCTGAGAATGCAAAGGAAGGGACTGAAATGAGGGGCAAACACTGGTTATTCTGAACACCAGGACGAAGCTACTCATAGGAGAGAGAGACACAGAAAGAACAGAGAGGTAGATATACATATACAGAGAGAAACAGAAGGAGACACACAGAAAGAGTGAGAGAGTAAGAAAGAGCAAGAGAGAGAGAGAGAAAGCAAAAGAGACAGAGATGACAGGCAGGGATAGACACAAAGACAGAGAGACAAAAATATATAAAGAGAGACACAGAGACATAGATAGACACAGAGAGACAAAAAAGACCTATAGAAAGACAGAGACACAGCAACATACGAAGAGATAGAAAGGCAGACAGACGGAGACACTAACAAAGAACACACCTGCTGAGCCAAGCTGTGCCTACTCAGCCCTCAATCCTGTCACCTTCAGTTGCCAGCAGCCCCCTGCCTAGGGCAGGGCAGATGGCCACCTGGCAATGCTCCTCGTAGCCAGGTGCTGCCCTAATGAGGAATTTAGCAAGTTCTCTCTGGAAAGCAGAGAACACATGGCTAATAGGTGTCAACTTTTCATGTCCAAAATCTATCTCCTGATGTCCTATCACCCCTTCCCCCATATACCACTCCTTTGCCGTCCTCCCCATCTCAGTAACCCTGGAAAGATGGGGCCCTTCCCTGATTCCTCCCTTCCCTCACCTCCCCCACACAGCCATCATCAACTCATCTCCAAACAGCTTCTGAATCCATCTACTTCTTTCAACTCCACAGTTTCAGCCAGCATCCTAAACACTGTACAGACACAGCTCTCCTCTGGACACTTTGACTCCTCACCTGACCCTCTGTTAACTCTTCCAAGGGCAGCCACCCCATTCTGACCCTTCCATGGTTCTGATTGTACTTTGGGTAGACTTCAAGCTTCTTTCAAGGCCATCAGAACCAACATACTCTGGGCCACCTTCTCCCTACCAAACAAATCAAACTCATGTCCTAGCATGCCCACATACCCCTGCCCACCTCTGGGCCTTTGTACTTGCTGTTCCCCTGCCTGGAACGTTCTTTTCTTGTTCCTTCCTCCAGTGTCACTATCTCAGAGTTCTTCTCTAACTACTTCATTTGTTGCACCAGGAACAACCAACTTCTTACAATATACACTTCTTCCATTATCCTGTGGCATTTCCTTTCTACCAGGGATAGCTGTATTTCCTATAAAAGTCCCCCAGGGAATTTCTGAAGACTCCATTTGCAGTGCCTTGTCCATGACCTGACACCCAGAGCACACACATGTTGGGCACAGTCTGTTGGAGCACTGTAGGTCCATGGGAGGTCATGGGCTCCACCCTGGCAGAATCAGTTTACAGAGGGGTGGGACCTGGGAGGCACCCGTGTAATACAGGACCTGTGTACTGTGGTGCTCCTGCTCTACAACCCCGTTTTCCTGATGGGGAGTGCTAAAGCTTAAGCATTGTTGGCCTGCACCAAAACTCATGGTGAGGATTAGTTCCCCGATGCAGAGGTGTTGGGGGTGGAGCCTAATGGGAGGTGTTTAAGTCATTGAGGTGGAGGCCCATGCATAGATGAATGCCGGCCCTCAGGAGTCCGTGAGGTTTCGCTCTCACAGGACTGGACAAGTTACCACAAGAGTGGGTTGTTGTAAAGCTTCGTGCTTTTGTCTCTTCGGCATGGGCCTGCTTGCTGCTCTCCCACACACTCCCACCACTTGATGACAGCGGCATGTTAGGATGCAGCCTGAGGTCCTCACCAGATGCCACTGCCAGGTCTTGAACTTCTGTGTCCAGAATCATGAGCTAAATAAATCTTTCTTTATAAATTCCCCAGTCAGGGATTCTATTACAGTAAAACAGACTAAAACAGAGAGACTTGGCAGAGACAAAGGAACTGACTTGTCCAACATCGCTCAGACAAATAGAGACAAGGCCAGGGCCAGAACACAGGCTTCCTGAGTCCTTAACCTCCAAAATTACCCAACTAAAATACAAGATTCTTGGGATATCAGTGCACACTTGGTAGACACTCACTTCACCTCTTCTGATGGGGAGCATTTTCCTCCTCAATAATCAGAGAATCATACTTACCACGTGGCCAGCTATGTACTCAAGCATTGAGCCGCTGACAAGCACCATCTCACAATCCTCGCCCAGCCCTGCAAAGTAACTACTGTTAACCCCATTTTACAGTTGAAGAAACTGAGGTTCAGGGGGCTTATCAACTTGCAGAATATTGTGTACCGGCCATGTATCAAGGCCAAGTTTTGCCTCTGGATCATTCTCCTCTATCTCAGAATGCAGCCCTTCAACCACTGCAATACCCTTGTCTGCTGCCTGCCCTCCCATCTCCTCTCCTGGTGCAATGCATAGATAGGGTGCTCTCTGGTCACTGGTGCCTGTGTTGCCAGCACTATGGCAGCTCTGCAATGCCCTTCACCTTGGACAGCCTCAGTCTGGGCACTGGCTGAGAAAATTCCAGGAACAGCAGGCTCAGCGGCAATGTGGGGACACACAGCCCTCTTGCAGGCCAGGAAACTGGCAGTCTTTCTGCTGTTGCAAAGGAGCAGTGTGGGCAAGCCTCCTGCGTGCCTTTACACTAGGGGAAGCTGCGTGCTCACCACTGCAGGCTCATGGTGTGCCCCTCACAGTGATGGGGTAATAGCAACGATAACAACAGCAACAGCAATGGCCAATGTTTATAACATGCTTCCTGGGTGCAAGGTACTGCTTCCAGCCTTTCTCACATATTTAACTCATCAATCCTAAATGCTATGGAGGATTAGAACGTGTCACTTTGGCACAGGGATTATTTTGAGCTGAAAGCAAGTGAGAAGAAGCAAATGATAGAAAAGCTCTCCACCCTCTCTGTGTTTGCCTATAAGTAGGGCATAAATTTGTCCAGGTGTCCCCCTCCCTCTACCAGAAAGACAGAAGTTAATCACTAGAGACAAGTTTAAACCTTTATCAGCTCACAGGCACCAAGGGAATTGACATAGAACTTTACTAATTAGTCCTTTTCTTCATTAATTTCCCATATATACATATATAGAGAGAGATTTGCCTTCCTACAATTTGCTGCCTGAGAAATTCAGTCCTTTTCCTTTGTCTTATCACTTCTCTAAACATCTATTTTTTTTTTTGTCAAGATGCTAGGAGGCCCAAGTTCCAATCACCCTTTGGACTTATTTTTCTTCATAATTTATAGTGGGGTCACGTCCTGACCAACCCACTTTAAATTGAAATACCATTAGGTGAAAATGCAATTGAGACTCCTAACCTACTGACATCATAGCTCAGCGACCAGTTCACTGTAGAGTACTGGTACTTCCCCTGTGATCACAGGGGCTCCTGGGAACTGCTGCCCACTGGCTGCCTCAGCCCAGCATCACAAAGGTATAGTCCATACATTGCTGGCCTGGGTAAAGCCAAAATTCAAATTTCAAAGCACTGTTTCTACTGCCTGTGCATCATTTTTGCACTTTTGTAAAGTAAAACACTGTAAGTTGAACCCCAGTGAGCTGAGGCACAAGTGCCTGTGTGCTGCATGTGTTAATAAACTGCTTTTCTCCTGATGACCTGCCTTTTGTTAATCTAAGTTACAGAGCCCAGTCAATGTACTTAAGATGATAAGGGGAAAGAATCTTTTTCCCTTCTCTACTTGGTAATTCTTCAGTACTAACTCTGCTTTACACATGGAGGAAACAGAAGACCAGAAAGGTTTAGCAACTGGTCCAGTTGCCACAGCCCTTAGATTCAATCCAGATGGTTTGACTCCTGAGTCTGAGCTCCTCCCCCCACAAGTTATCCTGGCATGAGTCAGGATAACTCATAGTATCCTTCTCTCATCTGTAAATGAAGGGATGATCCTAAACAACTCTAAAGTGAGACTTTGATTCTTACTTGTCAAGGCAATCACAGGCACAGCAAAGTGGTTTATTTCTCATCTTCACCCTGAATTCTAGTAAGATTTAGCAGACTATATTAACAATGACATTTATTGAATTCTTGAAACAGGCCAGGCACTCAGCTAAGCATGTCTCCTGCATGCTCCTGTACTACTAGCAATACTTTGCAGAAGGTTCTGATTTGATTTGGAAGCATCCAAGTTTCAGCAAGGTTTAGTAACTAGACCAGGGTAACACAGCAAGGAAGCCACCTTGGAACACTATGCAGGTTGAACAGACTAGGCTTTTTTATTTTTTTTTTAAGCAAGTTTTGTCTGTTTGCTTCTTTCTCCTCCAAGGGCAGGGAAGGAATTACCTGCACCTCCAGCTAGGGCTGAGAAAATGCCTGACAGATTTATACCAAAGTAACACATACACAGGTGTAAGAAAGGCAGGAAAGAAGAGGGGGAAAAAAAGAATGGGAAATAAAGAGAAAAATTAGGATGTAAGGAAGGAAAGAAGGCAGGGACTGAACAACATAATAAAACTGAATAAAGAAAAAATAAGATACAGAAAAAGAAAAGACAACAACAAAAAAAGCAATAGATTAAAAGGATACAAGGGCACTTCCACGCCCTGCTGGCTCTCTAGCCAGGGGCTCGAGGCCTCTAGATCTCCACTGAAAGCCACTTCCTGACCCTGAAGTGGCTGAGCTTCAGCAGAGCAGCAGCAATCACCCCTTAGGCCAGGTGCTATGAGACCCATAGCTGATGGCATGTGACAGCAGAGGAGAGCATTCAATTTCTACAATAGGTCCCAAGCACTGTCACTGGCATGCAAGGTAGGGCTCTTCTCAGCCTGGATGGACCTTCAGAGGCACTAACTGGGCAAATTGCTAAGGAAAAGCTGGCTGTCTTTGGACCACCCACTCTTCTACCTCCACTTACCCCGACTTTCGTAATCACAGGAAACTTCTCACATCATCTTCCCAGGCATCTGGACTTGCTTAGGGATAGAGCCCTTCTCAGGAAGTGAGAAACCAGCTCTCAGAACCTGCAAGACTTTCAGGGATGCAGAACTTGGCATGACATGAGGCCCTACCCTTGTCCTAGTGGGTGTTGTACTCTCTGGGGAGGCAGCCAGGAGTGGAAAGAGGAACCAAGTGATCCTGCAGACTCTGCAGCCTGGCCCAAGACAGCCAGGGATCTCATTGAACTGAAAGTCCAGTGAGGAATCTGAACTAGGACTCAGGCTGGAACTCAGCTGCTGTCTAGGTTTGCTCAGGACCTCAGCAAACCTGTGTGAGGATTGCTGAGGTTGTGCTCTGTGAACCCCTGAGCTTCAGGAGGTTGCCAAGGGTCCTGGGGCTTTTCCTGCTTCCCCATCCCAAGTGAGTACAGGGAGCTCTGTCAGGAATTTCACTTCAGATCCTCCACAGTGCAGCTCCCAGGGCCCTCTCCATGAAGACCATGAATACGCTGTGAGGCCACCATGACAATTGGCCTCAACATTCTGGCTATGCACCAGCACAATTTAGTGACTGAAGCCATGTAGGGAGAGTCTCCTTCCAGCCTCACAGCAATCCTGGGAGATAGGCACCACCATATTCATTTTATAGATGACAATAAAGAGGCTCAAGGAGGGGTGGTGACATGTCTAAGGTCACCCAGGCAGCGTGATGTGGAGCCAGGATTCAACATTTAGATCCGCCTACCCCAAAGCTCATGTTCAGATCCACCATAATGTAAAGCCTAGGGGTGGCATGTTAGCTTCTACATAGTCATCTCTCAGATTCTTAGAGTTCCAAGACCCTCTGTGGATGCCAAATTTGTCAGATGCTCAAGTCCCTCCCAAAAAATGGTGCAGTATTTGCATACAACCTACCCACATCCTCTGTATACTTTAGATCATTGCTAGATTCCTTATGATATAATGCAATGCAAATTGTATGTAAATAGTTGTTATACTGCATTGTTTAGAGAATAATATTAAGAAAATTCTATACATGTTCGGTACAGGTGCAACTTTCTTCAAATAACTTTTGATCCATAATTGGATGAATCCATGAATAAGGAACCCACAGATCAAAAAGCCAACTATTTATAGATGTGTGATAACATTCCCTTGCTTCCTTTTGCTCTTAATTCAAACATCACCTTTTTTAAAATTGCAGGCTCCCCTAAACACTCCTTCTTTCCTCCCCCACATTAATTGTCTCTGTAATAGTCATCATGATCTAACATACTACAGATTGTACCTTTGTAGGGTATCATTTCTATGCCCCCTTTATTTAAGTGTGACCTCCAACAAGACAAGGACTTTTGTCTACTTTTATTCTGTCATGTCTCCAGGTCTGATCAAGAAGGGATGCCCCACAGCAGGCATTCAAAAGATATTTGTGAATCAAAGTGAGTGATTCCGCCTCTTATTGTCAATGGGTTTTGATTATTCTTTTTAATTTTTGGTAGTACTGGTTTGAACTCAGGACTTTACACTTGATAGGCAGACTCTCTACCAATTGAACCATGTCCCCAGCCCTTTTTGCTTTACTTATTTTCAAACAGAATCTCATGTTTATACCCTGGTTGGCCTTGGCTGTGATCCTCCTATTTACACCTCCCAAGTAGCTGGGGTGACGTGCATGTGCCATCATTCTCAGCTTATTGGTTAAGATGGGGAGGGGGGTCTCGCTAACTTCTTGCCCAGGCTGGCCTTAAGTTAGGATCCAATCTCTGCCCCTTGAGTAGCTGGGCATGAGCCACTGTGCCTGGACTGTCAATGGTTTTCTCAGATGCCTCTACATAATAAATTTGGGAATCACATCAAATTCTTCTCCATACAACCCCATAAGAGAGAAAAGGGGTTTATTCTGGAAGTGTAAATAAATGAAAGGGATGCTTTGAAACTCCCTTAATCTCTCTCAGCCCTAGCTCAGACATTCAACATCCTACACAGACCACTGTGAAAGCCTCCTTAGGGGTCTCCTTGTACTCAACCAGGTCTCCTTCAAGATCCAAATATCATAGACTGTCAGAGATATTTTCTAAAAACACAAATCTGACCATATCATTCTCCCTCTGAAACACCACAGCTGTTCCTTCATGAATGTCCCAGCTTGTCCAGGTAGCACTGGAGATCCTTCATGACCTGCGCCAGCTTCTTCTCCAGCATATCTGGTATCACAGTGCCCTAGTATATTAGGTCACTGACACCTACTCACCACCCTTGCCTGCCATGCCTTTGCACAGGCTATTCCTGCTTCCTGAAATTCAATCCTTTTCCTTTCTCTTCTAAGTCCCTCCTCAGCCCTTTGGATGAGTGAGCTCCATGCATCATTCAAAACTGCTCAGACGTTAGCTCACTCAGGAAGCCTGTAGGGAACTACTGCTCCCTCTGCCAAAGGAAAGTTTGATGCTCTCCCAGATCACATGGTAGTCCTGCAGGGTCTGGAGGTCTTTTGCACAGCAAACTCAACTACCCACCTGCTATGGTCTGAATGTTTGTATCTCCCCAAGTCCACAGTCCTCCTGTGATGGTATTGGAGGTAGGGCCTTTGGGAGGGGATGAAGTCATAAAGGTAGAGCATTCATACTGAGACTAGGGACTGTATAAAAGAGACACCAGATCTGGCTTCCTCTCTCCCCATCTTGTCATGTGAGGACACAGCAAGAAGACACCATCTGCACTCCAGGAAGAAGTCCCCATCAGAATCCACCATGCTGGTACCCCAATCTCAGACTGGCTAGCCTCCAGAACAGCAGGGAGTAAATAAATGTACATTGTTTATGCCATACATTCTATGGTAATTTGTGATAGTGGCCCAAACAAAGACAATCACACAATTGAAGATATGAAAATAAGATGGAAGAGGCCTCTAGGCTCATCTGTCTATAGCATCTTTCTCTAAACCTTACCAAAAAAAAAAAAAGTCCATAAGTCAGACTATTCTTCCTTAGGAAACAATGTACATACATTTCATCATTTGCCTTTCTGACTTCAGTCAAGTGGACATGGTAAATTGGGAAGGATTTTGCTGGAGGAAAGTATTCTGGCTGCTCAAAGTGAGGAGGAGGTGGGGGAGAGAAGACAAATTTAGAAGCTCTCTAAAAACAGTAATCTAGAGCTTTTTAGTATAAGAGCAAATAGTCCCACATATAACAGCCTTTAAGGGCATCATGATATTATACTTGATGTTGTACTTTCAAACCTCACAAAAGTTACACCATTTTGTTATTATCTGAACTGGAAAGAATAAAAATAGAAAGTTTCAACCCAGAGGCTAAAATCAAAAAGGAAAAATCCTATGACATTGAACTTTACTATTGAAATAGACTCTGCATGGAATAATATAAAGTAGTGACAAGTCCACAGTAAACAAGTGCTATCTGAGTGCATTGCTCTTCTTCGTCCTCCTCCTCCTCTTCCTGCTCCTGCACAGGTTCTGCAGTCCAAACTCCCTGGGTTACACCTCAGCTCCTCTCCCCCTTATCCCTGTGACCTTGGGCCAGTCATTAATCTTTGCATGTCTTAGTTTTCTCATCAAAAAACAAGAATAGTGAATCTAGCTGATCCCCAGGCTTGTGGTGAGAATTAAATGAGCTAGTTCCTATAAACTATGCTTGGCACACAGTGAGTGAGCTGTAGAGTAGGAGTTATTCCACAGCAAGATGTGGCTCTAGCATCCTCCAAGAGTGGGTAGGATGACATGCAAAGAGGAGATGCTGAGTCTGTGATGCACTTCAAAGAAGGTCGTAAGTGGTACCAGATACAGGGCCCCTTCTGCCAACCTCTGCACATGCCACCTGCAGCTAGCTCCTTCAGCATAGCAGTGGCTCTCCTCAAAGGCCCTCCATCACATGAGACTTTGGAGGCACAACAGATGTACACACCTTGCACTTAAGACAGTTCAGTGCATTTCCCCACAGTGGGGCCTTGTTAGCAACTGGGGATCTGATGGATTGCTTCCATCCTTTGAGACTCATTGTGTACAGGAAGTCATGTGACCTTTATTCCATCCCTAAAAGGACATACTCTTTGGTCAATAGTCATCATTATCACCCAACAAATGCTTATTCTAGCCTACAGCCATTATCATTTTTCCAAGCCTTTGCTGCTGCCTTTCCCTCTGCCTGGCTATCTTTTTCCCCAACTTTCTCCAAGTCAGAATTCCCACTAACTCCCATCGCAAACATCACTTCTTCTGTGAGGTCTCCTCAGCAGCCCCAAGGGTTTTCCATAGTGTGGTCTTGATCGCTTTCATAGAATAATTTATAGTGCTTGCTCACCTTAGACATCCCACTTTGGGACTTGTGGTCTAGCCATGTGCATTTTTAACCATCTTCCCAGTTGGTTCTTTAATACATCAAAGTTTGAGAATAGTTTTCCAGAGCACTGTCCTGGCAAACCTTACTCTTAGTAATTTCTCTTTCACCTGTGTTCCTTCAACACTTTCCACATTACTTCTGGAAGTGTGCCTGGCCACATTCCAGGTGACCTGATACAGTAAATCACTCTTTGCCAGATTCTAAGTTACCTGAGGGTCGAGATCATGCCAGAATTATATTTAAGTTCTTAATACCTCAAACTGTATTGCCATTCTTACCTCCTCGTTTTCTTCACGTTCCACATTTCATCCATCACCAAGTCCAGGTGCCTCTATTTATAAAGGCTTTTTGCTTTTGACCTCCTCTTTCATGACCTTTGTCCAAATTACCATTATCTCTCTCCTCCCTGACTACTGCTATAGTCCACACACTGATCCTTCTATTTCCACCCTTGCCCCTGACAGCTTACCACATACATTCAAAATGAGTCTTTAAAGACATCTTACATATTTGCAAATCACATCTTCAAGAAAGCACTGGCATCTAGATACCATGAACACTGGGAAGTTAACAATAAGAAAAAAGTAACTGAAAAACAAGTTATAGACCTAAACTGACACTTTACCAAAGAGGAGATAAGGATGGCAAATACACACATGAAGTGCTATTCAATGTTGTTACAAATTATGGAAATGCAAATTAAAAGTATGGTGAGATACTACAAAGCTATTAGAATGGCTAAAATAGAAAATACAGACAAAACCAAATGCTGGCGAGGAGGGAGCAACTGGAACTTTCATACATTGCTGATGGGAATGCAAAATAGTACAGCTACTCTAGAAAAACAGTTTGGCAGCTTCTTGTAAAGTTAAAGGTAAACTTAGCATATGTCCCAGTAATCCAATTCCTGGGTATTTACCCTAAAGAAGTAAAAACTTAGGTTCACACAAAATCCTGAACATGAATGTTTATTGCAGCTTTATTTGTAACTCCCCAAAGCTAGAATCAACTCACCTACTCTTCAAGAGGAGAATGGGTGATCTGTAGTGTGTCTCTACAATGGAATACCAGCCAGGAATAGAAATGGACAACAGGGCAGCATGGATGAATCTCAACACTGTGGCTGTCAAGTGTTAGAGGAAGGAGTTTTTAACTCTCAAAGGATGACAGGTGGGATTGTGCAGCATTGGATGATGGAACTATTTGTGTTCAATGTGCACGTTGTATTGGTGGTAGATGTATGGATCTAAAAAAGTTGATTTTACTATATGCCAATTTAAAAAATAAAACAAATTCAAAGAATAGGTCAACTGGGTGTGGTGGTGTACACCAGCACTCAAGAGGCTGAGGCAGGAGGAACTCAAGTACAAGGCCAGCCTGGGCTACATAGCAAGACCCTATTTTAAAAAGAAAGAAGAAGAAGAATATGTTCTCAACACTTATAACATCATTGCTCAAAATCTCTAAGTTAGAAAAGAATCCAAACTCCTCTCTTCTGCGGTGCTTGAGCGCCCAGCAGAACTGGCTTCAGGATTCTCTGATCACATCTTCTCTAAGTCTCCTTTTCCCTCCTCTCTACCTGTCTTAAATCTCACTTGCTGTTCCCTCTGCTTGGAGCCCTTTCCCACAGGTATTTCCAAAACCCACTGCCACACTTCACTAACTCCTCAGAGAGCTTCTCTAACTGACTTTTCTGGAACAGCATTTCCTGTGCCTTTGTACAGTTTGGTTTTACTCATGACACTCATTTCTAAATGACAGCATATGGCATATTTGTTTCATGGTTATTTTCTGCCTTCTCCATCAGAATATAAGAGCCACAAGATACAAGCCTGATCTGTACTGTTCACTGATAGGTCTCCAGCCCCCAAAATGTCTCCCATCAGAGGTAAGAACTTTGCAAATATGTGTTGAACAGATGAATGAATAAACTCAAGAGATGAGCATCCAGTAATAAAATTCCTAATGCTTTGAACTTGAAGTTTGACTTTGGCTCAAATATTTCTTTGAATCACTCTTCAAATCACCTGCCCACTCAGCCTCTGAGTAGAGCAGCCTCAGCACAGAATATTCAATTCAGTAATTGATGCTTTAAAACTGTCTTTAATCCAACATCTCCATGCCAAGTGCAGCCTTCTGTGCTTGGTTAGGTAAGTGGCAAGAAGATGACTAGGAGGGGATGAGGCTGTGAGCATATGTGTTCTATAGACTGATACTGTGTGAGGTTCCCTGAGTGCTTATAGAAAGCTACCTAGAGGTGCTACTACTGTAAGAAGTATGAGGTGAGATTGAAGAGAGAGGAAAAAAACACAACAAAAACTCCCTGAAACACATTCACAAGGAGACTGAAGGCATTAGCATTTATAGAACACCTCCTCTTCGGGCTCTCTCTACAAGTTCTCAGTAAGGTCAGTCCTGTGAGTCCCAGTTTTCTTACAAAGGAAAAGTCTGCACACAGAAATGTTAATATCACATAAAGATAGGTAATATCCGATGTCTTAAACTCAGGTCTTTGTCGCCTCCAGCCTTGTTCTTTTTCCACTTCAGATTTTAGAAGCAATATTTGGGGGACTAGAATGAATATCACCCAGGGAAGCCAGACAGGTTGTGCCAACCTCAAATAGGAAAAGCCAACCTAGATACAGGTGGCCAGGTTCTTCTCTAACACTTCTCAAAGACTAGTATAATAAGTCTGATAGATCAAGATGCCAATTACCTTCCAGCAGATATTTATTGAACATCTACTCTCCCTAACAGTTCTTGGGCTGGAGGTTTCCATGTATACTATCTAATTTAATTTTCATTATTGTTAAAACACTATTAGCACATATGAATTTATTAGAATTGTTTCTGCAAACAAAATGACATAAACCATGCAAGCAAGAACAACTGAGAACTTCCTAACCCCTGCCCATACCAGCTAGGTATTTGACAGTTACCTTAAAGACAAAACAGTATGAAGACTCAGATGACTGCACATAGACTTTCTTTTTCTACTTCTTTTCAACTATTTTGATTAGTCTATTTAGTTTATTTTGCATGAGTTAGCACAGATATTACTGTTCAATATTTTTGAATATTTCATATTCAAAAAACTATATATAATGCTATTTTAGATGATTAAAATAATTTTGGCTATATGTGATTTTCACCCCATACTATGGCTTGGGAACCTAAAGAATGAATAAGATTCAGTCCCTCTACCCCTGGCTTCCTCTTATTTTCTCTTGCTTAGTAAATAATCAAGAAACATTAGCTTTAAAAGAGATGTTAAAGGCTACGAAGTCCTTCTGCTTACTGGGGCAGAAGTCCCCAGAGTTTCTGCCCATTTTCAATAATAAGGACATGGAAGTGGATTCATCCCTGCTGGGCGGCTCCACCATCAGCATCCTTTCCCTCTGTGTATCTTCAGACTGCTTCTCTCCAACTTCCACCACCTGCTGCTAGCTGTGCCCTCAGCCCTGCAGAATACTAACAACCGCCCTTTCCTATAATAATCATTTGCATATTCGAAGCCTAGCATTAGGATGATATTTTCTTAACATTATAGTGACCACAAAGCGTACCTGCACTGTGCTTCTCAATGATTATTTGAAGTTTTTATTTCTGAGTATAAATCTCTGGTAATCCAAGCTGTTGACACCCACTCTCGTATTAGCCAGATCCACCAAAAATTAAGTTCAACATTTTGGGAATTGTGCCCTGAAAGCATGCAGCTTAGGTGGAAAGACAAAGAGCAGAAGCTACATGTCATGTGGCAAGAGCTCTTAGAGCAGCATAGGTTAGGCACCATCATCACACAGAGGGAGAGGGTTAAGGTCTCAACTCATCCAGAAAAGATTGCTGACTTAAGAGCTAGAGTCCTCATGAAACACAGCTTGCATCCCTAGGCCTCCTCCAAAGAAATGACCAAGTCTCGTACTCAGCCTTCTCACTGCCCCACGCCTTAGATATCTACCACAATGCCAAGTGCAGACTGTGTTCCATGAGTCCACTCTAGTCTCGATACTGCAAAGGGGCCTAGAGGTGAGAATAACTAAATTCAACTCACCTCATAGTTCTCAACTGATGGTTTTAAAAAATAAGATCTCATTAATAATAATACAACTTTGACACCTAAAATAAAGAGTCTTGGTCTCCATGTCTTTCCATTTATAGACTCGCCAGGTGACATGGAACAAATCCCCTAACTTCTCTGGACCTGCATCTTCTCAGCTATAAGTTGAAGGAGCTGATCCAAGGAACTTTAGGAATCCTTTCAGATCCAGTGTGCACTAATCTTCTGCATTCATCCCAGATAGTAAATTGGACAATCCACAAAAATCTGGCTGAGCTGAGCTGGTCGATCTCAAAATCAGCACACAACTGCCATGACAAAGAAGAACATGCAAGGATGCAAAGGTAGACAAGGACTCTGGCTCCAGCCCCGTCAATCTCCTGCCTACTACTACTCTGGTATAATCATATGCAAAGGTTTAAACACCAGTCTTAAAGTTCTCTAAGTAGATGATATTGGGCAAGCCCCTCAACCTCCCTCGACCTTGATTTTTCACATCTGTAGAACGGAGTTAATTCCACCCACTCCCAGGGATGTTGGTAGATAAAGCTGCATGTTCCTTTATTAAGACACTCTTTACCCATCAAAGTCACTTAATTGACAGACTCAGATTCCAAAAACATAGACAGCCAGAGATAGGAGTGTTCTAAAAGTCAGCTGCTCCAACTCCTTCCTACTGCTGTGATTTCCAAAGGAGGAAACAGAGGTTCAGAAATCTGCTAAAGGCCCTACACACGCTCCCTCAGCAAAGCCTGGTTTAGAATCACAGGGATAGACACCAAGGACCATACAAGACACAAAGAAAACCCTCTACAGCTTCCACTTCCCCTAAAAAAAATTGGGCACACTCACTACAACAAAATTCTGAAATACAAGAACAGTAGAACTTTTTGTTTATATTTTTTGGAGGGTTGCAAGACAGAGGCAAGATCATAATATGTCAATGGAACACAAGGATGTCTTGAATTACCTATGAAATGGAAGTCAGGGTTTCTTGCTAGCTATTCTGCTCCCCATGTCTATCCCCACTTTTCTTCTTTTCAATTTATACCTTGAGGTAGACATGCTTACATTGGGAGCCTTTCTGGACAAGGTCAGAAGTTTCAGGCTGGGAAATAATTCATAATTACATACAAACAAGAAAACCATCACAACCATGTTATACATAATACAAAAAGAATTCCTCTTCCCATCACTCTGAGTCCCAGCCTGGACCATCTAGCAGAGTGTCCAAAAATCATTAAGGTACACTGATAACTCAAGTGACAGGGACACAAAGGTTCTCTCTCACTAAACAACATGATCAAAATCCCTGAATCCATTCAGGAATTTCTGGAGAAATTGCAGCAAATTTTACCCAGCAGAGGTAGGGCACTAAAGAGAGAGCTAGAACAATGTAAGGAGGGAACGGGTTTATAGGCTAGTACTCCAATATGACAGGGAATAAGCTGACCAGCTCCCATCCTGCCCCAATTCCCAGATGAAAGTATTTATTTTTAGGGAGCATTTGACAGAAAGCTACATCAAGAACATGCTTGCTTATAGCTGTTAGTGAGCACATTCCCCAGCCAGAATCTGCCAGAAATCCAAGAGCCCTAATGGAAGTCTCACATTGTACACTTTAGCAAGCAGACCCAGAGAGGGACACTGGCTTGCCCAAGTTCACAACACAGGCCACTGGCAGCCACTGAACCCAACTGATCTTCAGTTTAGGGTATTTCTTCACCGCTGCCCCAAAGATTTCTCCCTGCCAGGCCCACTCCCCCTTCCCAAACCCTGGGCTCACCTCCTGGTTCTGAGGAGGATCCCGCCAGGTTGAACAATGCGCAGAAGCAGGTAGTAGCTTAGCAGTTCATCAAGAGGACAAGGGGCTGTGCCCATCCCAGGTGGCAAGGAGAGGCTGCAGGCTGGACTTGAAACGGGGGGGCTGTCTTTTCTCTAAAGAATCCTCCTCCTCCTCCTCCTACTTCTCCTCCTCCTCCACCTCCTCTTCCCCCTTGTCAGTCCTCCTCTCTGTAGTACTACAGGGACATGTGCTGTGCTTGGGAGGAGGTAAGAAGTGTGGGTATTTTACTGAAAGGAGAAGGACAACAGACGGCTGGGCCCTGTTATGTACTGTCACACCTAACAGAACAGGCAGAGAGAGAGAGAGAGAGAGAGAGAGAGAGAGATCTGTTGCCACAGAATTTTTAACCCCTATGCTCCAGCTCTGCTCCTACACAGTGAAGCAAGAGAAACAATACACTTAACCAATGGAGTGCCAGCCTAAGACATTACATCATCGGTCAGCACTGTTATTGGCTAATAATTCCTAGAAGGCAAAATCCTGCTTCTAGGTGCTTAACCCTTTCTTGCTCATCATAGCAAAGAATATTTAGTCTAAGCCATTGGTTCCCAAACTTGCTACTATCAGAACCATCCAAGGTGCTTTCTAAACACACAGACTATCACAATTCATCTTAAGCCATCTAAATCAGAACCTACAGAGGGACCAAGGATATCTGTATTTTAAACAATGCACAGCATGAGGAACCAGTCTACTCAGACACTCTTCCTCTGCAAAAAGGTAATGTTTTTCTGGCCATTTATAATATGCCTGACACTTTACTACATCATCTCATTTATTTCCTACCCTGAGCAGTAGACATGAATGGTTCCATTTCTCAAGGCTCAGAAAGGAGGAGTCACTTGCTCAAGAGATGCAGCCTTACTTTGAACGCCAGGCTGCCCACACCCTTCCTTGCCATCCCCTTGAAGCTTCAACTTGAAGTCAAACCAAGTCATTTGTTTACATTTAGACTTCAAGATTTATAGAAAATACAGACACTCTCAATGAGTTAGAAAATATCAGTAATCCATGAAAAACTGAGGAATGATGAGAATGGTGAATTCTTAGAACAGGTGTTCAGAAATCACCAGCCCTCCAGGAAGTCATTTTCTCTCTCAGATTCATTCCTCTTGCTTCTACTGTGAATCTCAGCTTAGCCATCACTTTCTCTAGGAAGCCTCACCCCCCCCCAAACCAGGGGTAGATGTCCCTGCTCTGTGCTTCCAAGGTCCCCTGTATTTGGGGACTGCCATTACTTCTTTACTGGGTAAGTTCCATGAGATAAGAGCCATATCTATCTTCTCCATAACACAACCCAGCACAGCACCTGCCATCTGTGAATACTCAATCACGACTGAAAGGAGGGGGGAGAGGGGCAGAAGGGAGAGGTGTGTGCTCAATTTCTAAATGGCTTCATGCTAGGATGGGAAAGGCAAAGGACTGGAAGCCTAGGGACCCACATAAGTAGACTGTTTGGCCTTGGGCAAGTTCATTGTTCGGGGGATCCTTGATTTTCTCATCTGAAAATGAAGACAATGGCACCTTCTTCATAAGAGAGCTAGGGGGATAAAACTAAAGAATGATTAGGCTTTGATTTTTCTCCTGTATACACTTTGTCCTTGTTTTATTGACTGACATTTGCGTCTTGGCAATTTCCATATTCACATCTCCAGCCCACTCACCTCCACGACCCCATACTCATCCAATGTCTGTCTTTACTTAGGTATCTTATGGGGAGTCTCCAAAAGTACTTGAATTTTATCCATACACACAACTTGCTTCTCACCCAGATTCCTCCATTATGAGACTTCTACTACCATCCATCCAATATTATTTTTAAATTGAGGCAAAATTTACATGACACAGAGTTAACAATTTTAAAATAAACAGTTTGGTTCAGTTTAATGCCTTCATAATGTGTACAACCACCAACCTCTATCTAATTCCAAAAGATTTTCACCAGCCTAAAAGGAAACAACTTAGCCATTAAACAGTCACACTCCATCTCCCTTTTGCCTTCAGCCTGTGACAAATACCCATCTGCTTTCTGTATCTTTGGATTTACATGCTTGGATAGTTTTTGTAAAGGTAATCATGCTATATATGATATACTTCTTTTACTTATAATTTCACTTAATGTTTTCAGTGTTCATTCATATGATAGCATATATAGTACATCATTCCTTTTCGTGGCTGACTGATATTCTACAGTATGTATACAGCACATTTCATCTATCTACTCTCCCTTTGATGGAAACTGGTCATCTACCCAATCTTAAACCATAAGCTTGGCAGTCACCTTCAATCCCTCTCTTTCCTCTATTCCCCCAATCTAGTACATTAGCAACTCCTATCCATTTTGCATCCAACATATAGTTCAAACCCTACTGCTTCCCTCCAACACGATTGCCACCCTCTAGACCACACACCCATATTTCTCCCATCTAACTTCTAGTTGGTGACAAGATCTTATTCTTTCCTTTCTCTAATCCATTTTTCACCTAGTAGCTGGTGGCATCCTTTTAAAACAGGAACTAGATCATCCATTCATTTAAATAGTATTTACTGAGCCCCTTTCTTCACAGAGCCTGCCTCCTAGAGGCAAAACAGAGAACAAAGAAATGTGTACTATTATATCAGGTCATTACTACAGAGAAAGTCCTTCAATGACTTTATTGCACTTTGGATAAATATCCAAGCTCAGCATGTCTCTGAGGCCCATCAACTTCAAATTCATCTCAGCTTCTCTATACAATTTGCCCATTATGCTCCAATCATGATGAGCTCCATACCTCATGGTCCCTCAACTGTTCCTTCTGCCTCTTGATCTTGGCATTGCTGGGTCTTTCTCATCCCTTGTGTCTCAGTGTAAACATCATTGGTCCAATTGACCTTTCCTGACTATCCTGTGAATCAGATCCACCCTTCATTCATTTCACTTATTTAAAATGTGCTGGGCTGGGGGTGTAGGCTGGGCATAGGGCTCTTGCCTAGCGTGCATGAGGCCCTAGATTCCATCCCCAGCACTGCAATTTAAAAAGCAAAATCAATACCACCATCACAACCAAAACAATGAAGAAACATGTGCTAAACATTACTGGGCTCTTGGGATAAAGCAATGCTTGATCCCCTGGAGCCTGCAGTCTACTGGGGAGGGCCAACTACAGGGAGGAGAATAAAATAAACAAGTACAGTGAAGGGAGAATGAAGCCGAGGAGTAAAAGAGGATCTTCTTTACACAGGATGATTCAAATGCTTTTCTAAAGAGGCTACTTTGAAATTGAAGGATATGAAGAATTGCTTGGGTAAAGGGTCTGCTATTCCCTATTCCATCCTGGCTATGTAACACAATATTCCATCCTTCAATGTTTTCTTTTGAAGACTCAAACTATTTAATGTCCATCTTTCTCTACCCTAATAGACTGAGCTGTATCCCCACACTAGGACAGTTGGGGAGCACTGAATACATAAGGACCTAACTCTGTCACCAGACAACTAGGGCAGGATGTATGCACATAACAGGCACTCAGTGGGAGCCCATAGTCATTGGGGCTATTCTATTATTTATTACAAAAGCTGATTTACTTAGACTCCAAAATTCATTTTCAGATGCAGTCAAGAAATGTAAAGGTGAGAGAAACAAACATTTCTGAGTGTCTGTTATTGATGGGGCATAATACAAAGATCTCCTTTGCTTCTTGTGAGGAGGTGGCTTGATGCCGTGGGACTAATCTTTTGGTCTTCCAAGACACTTGTTACCTCCCTATGTGTGCAGCTCACAGGTGAGTCCCTGTTCAGAAACGGACAGCTCAAATTAGCCCCCCTTCCTGGGGGCACCTGCACCTTCTGGTTGGCCAACATGGGCTTCAAAACCCCCTCTTGCACTACATCATGGATCTGCTTCTGCCTGTGCTGATCCTGCTTCCCTCTTTGCTCACCCACTTGAGGAGTCAGACACCTTCTCAAGAATCCTCTGGCACACAAGTCTCAGAATCTTTGATCTTTTTTCCAGTGAACGTCACTTATAACAGGTAGGTATAATGATTTCCTCTTAAATCAGAAAGCATAGGTTCAGAAGGTTGATCATATCTTCAAGGTACACAGCTGAAGAGGCTTTCTGGTCTAACATTGGGTTAGCCCTTGTTCTTTCTACTACATCAATCTACACAGCCTTCCCATCAACAGCAGAAACTGGGCCCTATGAGACAGAAACAGGAGCCCAAGAAAAGAGGGGACCACAATGAGGTCCAGAAGATGAGAAAAAGAGCAGAGGTACTCCCTTCATAGTCTTCTAAGGGCTGTCCCTGATAACAAGATCGAGGTTACAGGCTCCGGTAACAATCTACAATGACACACACGTTCAGAAGTGGTATCACATGAGCAACAGCTCTCTGACTGAACTCATGCCCAGAAGCTGGAGACCAGGGCTTTGGCCAGATGGGTACCTTAAGGGATCAGAGTATTTGCAGCCGAGTTCCCCCCAAACCAGGTTTTCCAACTAATCAGCTTGCCAATACCAGACTCCCTCCATTGTCCACAGAGCTGTCACTGGTTGGAATTCTTCCACAGCCCTCCTTCATCCCAGGCAAACTTCTACATACTGGAAGGCTGGATTTTAAGGTCTGTGCGTGTGTTAGCCTCCCCGTCATGGTGCAGCTCATTTCCTTCCTACAAGACCTGGTCCTACTCTATTATCTGATGTCTGATTGATTATCTGATGCTGTAGATCAAGATACTGACCTTTTTTTCAATTTCTTAACCTCACACAAAAATAGTCACCTGGAATTCCTGCTACCTCCCAGCTTTCAGTATGGCAACCTCCACTACTCCTATAAGTCTCCACTCAGTGCTATCACCTCCTCTCTGCAGCCTTCCTGGCTCCTTCACTGTCCTCTCCATAGTGCCCTCTGCATTACACTGCATTGTAACCGTTCCTCCTAGGTCCGTCTTAGTCCCAGGAACTACCCTATCCCCCACCCCCAGGTCTTCCTTTGTGCCCTTAGGGTTTAGCCCTTAGGACTCAGTAGAAGCCGAATAAGTAGTGAATAATACCTGAGGCGCTGCATCCAGTGTTAGTCTCTGCCCCTAGGCTGGCTGGAGAACCACTCTGAGATTTCTCCATGCGTTCCAGGGTAACTGGAAATAGCAAATAGCACGACAAATCTGATCCCTACCCCCAAGGCAACAGGTCATGAGCACTCCGCTGACTGACCCAAGGCAGGTGCTGGAAGCCAGTGCAGAGCGGTGGTCCAGATGCGGCGGTTCCCGGCTTCCCGCAAAGCTCTTTGCCCAGCCCAACACTGGGTGGAGACAGTCTCAGAAGCCACGATCTGGCACGGTCCTGGCTCCGGTGGCCCACCGGCAGTCCCCTCACGCCTACCTGTCAGTTGGAGGGTCCGGAGCCTGGGCCAGGCATAGCAATCAGAGGAGGACAGTGGCGCGCGGCTCCTCGCCTCACTCCCGGGCCCTCGGCGCGCGCGCATCCCGCAGGCACAAAGCTAGAGCTGCCAGGGACACAGCCCGACGCGAGAGGGCACCTGCAGCTCTGGCTCGGAGTGAGGGTTTCTTACATTCAGAAGCCCCACAAAGTCTACTTTGCTGCGGCGCGAGGCTTACCGTGCGAGCTGCCAGCGTCCAGTGGGTGCCTTGGCCGCCGCGCCTTACTGTGGATCCCAGGAAGCGCTCGGGATGCGCAGCGCTCAGCCTCTGCCAGCACCGCTCACCAGCGCCTCCGCCCGGCCGCCCCGCCTCCCCGCGCTGCGGTGCCCATTGGCTCGGGCCGAGAGGCCCCGCCCCCGAGGCCCCACCCCTCTCACCGCTCCCCAGTGCCCCGCGGCGTTCACCTCTCCTGGCTGGGAAAGTTGTTTCCAGACTCTGAGTGCTCTCGCCCGCCCCAGGCGGCCAAGTGAGGCAATATTTCTCCATCCCAGGAGAGTCTAGATGCCCTTTGGGGAGTGCGAAGAGTGCAAAGTCCTTGGAAGCCAGCTTTGAGAAAGTCAACTGACCTCCCTGGGCATTAGGAAGCCCTTCTGAAAGACCAGGCAGTCACTGATCAGCAAATGTCCCAGGCTATGTGCTTAGTAGCCCAGATGCAACTGGAAAAGAGATGAAATCTGTCTCCCTGGTGGTTTGCATGGGGTGGGGTGGAGGAAGGTTACATACAAGTAAACAAACAAAAGATGTTACATTATAGTAAGCACTGACACTGAGGGAGGGGGTAGCTGAGAATATTAAAGAGGGATATCACTACTATACACAGAATGATCTATTTGTGACATTTGAATTAAGACTAGAACAAAGGGGATTCCAGGGCTGGAGAAAGCATTGCTGATAGAGTGGAAGCAGATGCCCGTGGTTCTGAGGCTGGAAGTGGGTGGCCAGTGGAAAGTGAGTGAGCTCCAGCCAGAAAGAAAGGCAGAGTGAAATGTCCCAAACCTTATAGGCCTAGCGAGGGGGGTAAGGCTTCCATGTAGAATTTGGGAGGGGCAGAGTTCAGCACTGCAGGTCAGGAAAGAGATGATTTATACCAGGTGGAGACAGCAAGGTGGAGAATGGTGGACCAACTGAAATATAATTTGAGAATAGCATGGAAAGTCTACTGGATGGTGGAGTGGATTTAGGGGCTGAGGAAAAGAGAGAATGAAGGATGTCTCCTAGATGTTTAGTGTGAGTCATCCTTGGGGTAATGTGCTATTATGAGAAGGGCAATGCTCTCCCCAGCATCTTCCACTTACTGTAGTTTCTCTGAGTAAGTGATTCTGACCTCACAGACTAAGAGGCGGGAAGACTAGCACAGGAAACATAAGCTCTGATGCTGAACGGCAGGTGGTAGATCTGCCAAGTGAAGCCAGCAGGGTATACTAGAACAGGAGGGGTGGGTTTGTGGCAAACTGAGGAGTGCATTCCTGCCTAAGGGAAAAAGCATTGCTGAGCTCCAACTGATTTTTGCCATATGGGAATATAGATTCAGAGTTGCCTGATGTTCTGATTTTTATTAAATACAGATTATGTTAAATCTGTTTAGTGCTGGCAATTAATTTTTTAAAAAGACTGAGTGGTCCAAGACTATTACACCAAATCAAACACATGTATGGGCTGAGCTTACACCATTTTTTTTTCATTTTTCTTTTATTATTCATATGTGCATACAAGGCTTGGTTCATTTCTCCCCCCTGCCCCCACCCCCTCCCTTACCACCCACTCCGCCCCTTCCCTCTCCCTCCCCTTCCCTCTCCCCCCCCCAATACCCAGCAGAAACTATTTTGCCCTTATTTCTAATTTTGTTGTAGAGAGAGTATACTGAGCTTACACCTTTAGTTACTATTTTCTACGAAATTTTCTCCCAGTTTCTATCCAGATTGGATGAGGATGATGGTGAGAAATTTGAGGATCAAGGAAATCTCAACTCAGATACCTAGCAAAATCTTTGGTGGTATTTATGCAGCCCCTACCTTCACATACACAGCTTATCCTTTCCAAGCCTCAGCTTCCCTCAGTAGGTCAGAGCAGAAATCACCCAATACTCCTCCCAACAGTAACATTTGGAGTTATAATAGTTTTCTTTTAAAAACTTCTGGCTCTCAAATATGTACAGGAAAGTTGCTTGGAAAAAAATGGAAATGGTGTTCTTATCTGGGTATCTAAATCTAAAAGGCCTCACTAATGTCAGTTTTGAGGAAAGATGAAAAGAAAAAACAGAACGGGATAGAGGTCTAGATGAGAAACCAGGAAAATTAGGGCATGGAAAATTATTTTTATTGCACTATAAATAAGAAAAAATGGTAATTAGATGCAGGAGTGCTTAATGCTTTCTATTGAAAATTCAATGCATTGTAGTCAGTCCTCAGTATATATCACCAGGGGTTTTGCCTTAATGAGATTCTCCCATCATGCATTGGAGGTCAGCTTCATCTAGCACTATTTATTTTTAAGCACTAAGCTCAGGTCATTAGAAAGGGCCTGAAAAGAGATAATCACTCTCCATACAACAGTCCCTCTTACCCTCCTCCTCCACCTGTGATTTTGTTTAAATATGGAAAAACACTTTATGGTTTTATAAATCACTGGGTTTTGTAAAGGAGAGTGAACATGGGGATGGAAGCTAGAAGACCCAAGTTACTAAGTCATTAAGTAACTTCTCACAACTTTCTTCATCAGCAAAATGAGAACTGGGCAAAAAGGTAGCTTTCTAGAAAGTGTGTATTTCTATTTGTACCTCATAGCTCCAGGGACAGTTTTTTCATTGTGGCAATTCTCAAGGTGAGATACTTCTTACAGTTTGCCACCCCTATCTTCTAACTCAGTCCTTGAGGCAGGATGTCACCTAAGTTCAGTCTGTTAAATGATTGCTCCTGGAACTTTGCCTCCGAGGAAGTGATAAAATGAGGAAAGAGATTGGACAGGAGACTCCTTACAGTGATGGTGGCTGCAGCAGCATCCTATTGGAGTGGACTGGGTGGTGATGAATCTGTTGGTCAACCTTTAGAACTCTCAATTTCCTCCAGCTTCTCAAGCCTAGTTCTCTCAGTCATCCCCACTCCATTCTTTTTTCTTTATGAATCTCCCATTTCTTCTGAACTCCCTTCTTATGTTAGACATCCAGTTTACTTCTCTTGCTTTTAAACAAAATCCTGATGGATTCAGAAAGAGAAGAAACCTTGTTACCTGTAGGTAGTCTCAGAAGATCTCAGGTCCTTGGTATTCCAAACAAAGAATTGAAATGTTCAGATTGCAAAACAGCAGCAAAGTTTTATAGATGGTGAAAGCAGGAAGAGTACACTCCCCAAGGAAGGGGGAAGTGTACTTTGGTGAGGCAACTTAAGGGCACCACCTATGGCTCAAGAGCAGTGGTGCCTTGGCTTGGGTGGGTATTTATATGGTACAAAGGGTATTTAGGAGTGGCTTTTGGTGATTGAAAGATTAACTGCATGTGTGAATTTCTCTGTTATGAGATACAATCCATATTCATTAGGCTGTAATTAGGGGACCTTGTGCACATGTCCCAGTTTGGGTCCAAATGAAAATACTATTTCAAAAGGGGCATTTGGGATAGTTCTGAGTGGAAGCTTGACCACCTGTGTCCCTGGGAAATGATCTGCAAGGAAGTCACTTGTTCCCCAGGACCTGGTTTGGATACTTCCCTCAAATTTCCTGCCTCAAATTCCCCCGGAGACAAAAATCCCCCCCAAAAACCTTTTTTAGGGTTGCCGAGGGATAAGTGGTGATCTTCTGTACCTGCTTCTAAGTTGGCAAGGAGCTGCAAACGCTACCTTTCAGGGAAGTTGTCTCTCCTATTTCTTTCCTTTGGGACTTGCCGTATCACCCAATGGCCCTTGTTGTCTGCATCTTTGTCCAGCACAATCAAGGTCACTCATGAGGAGTTTATCTATTTGCACAGGATTTGTAGCCTTGCTGCATCAGAACTTGGACTTTAATGACCTCAATTCTAGAAAACATGTAGGCAATTCAAGATGCATAGACGTAAGCACGCAGTGAAAAGTCAGATAAAGATGCTATTTCTAAGGAAGACAGGAGGTTGGACAGACCACTTACACCTGCCTCTTTAGTGGTCGGTATGCCCTATGTTTTTCTTGAAGCCAGATGAACCATCTCAAGGGTGCTCCCAGGAGTAGGAGTCCTAAGCCCATTTGTGTTGTGGGAGAGAAGTGAAAATTAGATATGTAAAACTTTTATTTTTCTTTGAAAAATGATTTTTTTATACTTCCAGAAGAGAAGTGTTAGGTCTTCCATCAGCTTGCAGGAGTAAGTGTTGCCAAGCCATACTTGGTTGGAGGAAGGTTTCCCCATCACATGCTTCACCCTGGAAAGATGGATTCAACTATCCAGTCCTTGAACCTTGACAGGATCACTGGGCAGGGACCCTTCCATTTGGGCTGGAGTTAGTCATCTGGGCTTCCTTCCTTCCAAGTCTTGATTAACACCTTTTCTCCCAGTTCAGTTCCAAGTTCTCCTGCTTTTGTTGGGGCTGGTAGAAACTTATTTCCCAACTCCTGGATTGCTTGTTGAAATGTCCCCAGATCTGTTATATGTCTTAATAGACCGTCAGTCTCAGGATCCATCACCAAGTCATTGGAAAGAAATGGCCTCCCACAGAGCCTTACAAAGGGGCTCAGATGGATCTTAGCCCTTAGGGACATTCCTAATTCTTAGTAGAGCAATAGGTAAAAGCTGAATCCATTTTCCAAAGTCTCTTGGCAAAGCTTGGCTAAGAGTTGTTTGATTGGCCCTTTCCACTTTACCAGAGGATTGGGGTCTCCAAGCTGAATGTAAATGATATTTAATTCCCAAGACCTGAGCAACCCCCTGGGTGACCTGTGAAACAAAATCTGGTCCATTACTACTCTGGAGTGTTCATGGCCTACTTTTCCCTGTCAAGAGTATGTTTGGGATCTCAGACTCCTGTAGAGGACTGCTCCCTCTTTGGAGGAGGGGCCAATATTGATATATTTTCTAAAGGCTTCCTCCATCCCGTTATAAAATGACACAGGATTTTCTTTTTCTTCTCAATTCTCTAACCTTACCATAATTAATAGGTTTAGCAATTCCCAATTTCTGGATCTGGAGGATTGCCTCCACCATGTTAGCTCCCCTTCACACTCCCTCCTCCTGGAGTGTTGTAATCTCAATTAGACCCATTTTCAGGGACAGTTTCAGCCCCTGGTTCGTATTCCTGGTGATCCCTGGAAAAAGACTCATGTGTTTCCCTTGTAGGCAGCAACTAGAACTCTTTCATTTTCTAAAGGGGGGGTGTGCAACAACTGGCACAGGAATTGAATATCTCTCCAGGACAGATCAAAAGCAAAAGTCAGGGTCTGAAATCCATCTGCAAATTTATCTAGGTCCTCAGAATATCTCCCTAGTTTTTCATTGCTTTGTTGGATATTGGGTACAGAAAAGGGCCTTTGTACCTGAAATGGGTCCTCTGGTCCCAGCACCTCTCACAATGGGAACAAGGCTTGAGAAACCTCCAAGTAAGGTGTTCTACTTTGAGCACAGGCTGCAGGGTTCATGAATGATTGGGGTTCAGAGGGAGGATTACGGTAAGGATGAGGGTGTTCCCTAAGGACACCCATATCCTCCTCATTTGTTTTCCCCGTTTGGGGCCTGGAGGTGTTGCCACAAAGGGTCTTAACACAAAGCCATAAAAGCTTAGGCATATGGCACTTCTGACCATTTTCCTTGCCTCTTACAAAACAAACCTAACTGTAAGATAGTATTGTAATTTAAGTTTCTGTTCTTGGGCCACTTTTCTTGACTACCATTTGGTATTGGGACCAGGCTACATTGCAGTAGAAGACAAGGTGTTTCTTTTTCATATTATCAGGGTCAAAATGATCCCAAGTGGGGAATCTGCTGTGATATATGCAGTTTTCCCCTATTTTGATCCACAGAAAGAATTAAGGGGAAGAGAAAGGAGAAACACAATGCTTAGTAGGTGATGAGACTGGGGTTCCAAGATCCTTTAGAGTGTCCCTCAATGGTCCTGGTAGGGAAGAAATGGGGAGCTGCCCTAGTTTTGCCCCCAAACTACAGCCAGTCATCTCCAGCTCCAGATGGGGATCAATGCCACTAATTCCTTTTGGATGCCTCCAAACGCTGTGCCCAATCTTCACCTGTCAGATCATCCCTGGATGGAGAGCTTGGTTCCAGGCATCCAGCAAGTTAAGGTATTTTTCCCGGATCAAGTATGCTTGGTAATACAAGGTCAGGGAAATGTGCTGGGTGACCAAGACAAAGAAAGAAAATGAAAATGGAAAGCAAAAAAAATCTGGCTCAGTGAAAGCAGGCAGTAGAAATGGCATTTTGAGTAAGGGACTTACCTCCTTCCTGGGCTCAACAAAATGTTACCAGTGAGTGGTCTCAAAAGACTCTAATCAAGAAGATCTCAGGTTCTTAGCATTCCAAACAAAGAATTGAGTGGAGACATACAGATTGCAAAGTGGCAGCAAAGTTTTATAGAAGGTAATAGCAGGAAAGTACACTCCCCAAGGAAGCGGGTGGGGGAAGCGGGCTTTGACAAGGCAGCTTAAGAACAGCACCTGTGGCTCAAGAGCGCCAGTGCATTGGTTTGCATGGGTATTTACACACTACAAGGAGTGAGCAGAGAGGTAGGAGATTTTGTTGGTACTCAGGAGTGGCCTTTTGGTAATTGAGAGATGACTGTATGTGTGAATTCACCGTGTTATAATGAGCTGCAGTTCATATTCATTAGGCTGTATTTGAGGGCCCTTGTGCACATGCCACAGTTTGGGTCCAGTTGAAAATGCTATTCCAAAAGGGAAATTTTGGGATCATTCTGGGTAGAGCCTGGGAGATGATCTATGAGGATGTCACCAATTCCCCATTCCTAGTTTAGGTACTTCCCCTGGATTTTCTGCCTCAATATTACCCTTTCCCATATTGAATTGTTATTCAACACAGGAATTATCACACAGGTGGATGCACAGAAAGTGACAGGTATACATACTTTGTCACTACATTGTAAGAAATCCACAGGGTAGTGGTGGTAGCAGTATTTAAAAGTGGCATTTATTTTTGAAAAGAAAAAGTAAGGGTTTTAGACCTTTTAACAGAGCTTTTAAAGACTAGTTAGCAAATGCTTATGATAACAAAACCACCATAGAAATAAACCCTCTTGTATGTAAATTGTGTAGATTGCACAGTACTTCCACATAAATTTTCTTGTTCCATATGTACAGCTAGTGAATGACAGGGCTATAACTGGAACTCGGGTTCTAATTCAGGACAGTTTCTCTTTTACTGGGCTGTGGCTTGTCTATTCTTGCTAACAAGAGTAGAGTTGTTTTGTTGACTATCCAAGGCAAGATTTTTAAGGTGATAGGAAAGGGTTTGTTTTGTTTTTTTTTAACTATTTCTCTCTACTTACTTATCATGGCACCTATTATCTGCATGATTAAAGATGAATTGCTAGGTTTGAAAATTGATAGAGGTGAGTTACAAATACAATCATGCCTCTGAGGGCAGAATGATAAGGTTTAGCAGATGGTAAAGTAAACAGTCTCTGGAGGCCATCCATAAAGAGCCAATAAAAAAGGTACAAGTAAAACTCTTCAATTTCACCTGTTTCCTTATATGGATTGAAAAACTCTTTTAAGAAGGTGTTAAAGATAGAATAAAAGCAATTCTGAAAGTATGAATTTAACAATTCATTTCATCTCCCAGTCCTGGTAAAATGAGGGACGTGTTGATCTTTTTTGTAATTCTTGAGTAAAGGCTCAGACATGACACAGCCCAGCCTAGAACTCAGGTGAATTCTAAGCTGAAGACTTTGGGAGGTTGTGTGCTTGCTTGCTTGCTTGTTGAAGCACAGAGTATTTTTGCTGACATTGCAAGGGATTGCCATGGTAACCAGATAAAGAAGTTTCCAAGTCCTCGCAGTCCCCTTTAAAGGAGACAGATGTCAGTGGGTGTTCCCTTGTAATTCAGGGTGTGTGAGGTTTCAGCTGATCATGTCTCTCTCAAGGTGGTGTTCTGCCCGCACGACTCACCAGGAAGCTGCTACAGCAAGATTTGGAAAGAGGACCAAGTCCTGTGGGACAGGCCATGAGGACACTTCAGCAGCAGTTCTCATTGTTGTCACATGTTACATTCACTGCAGAGCTTAAAATGCAGGGAGCCCTGGCTTCTAATCAGTGGAAGGGGGCAGGGGGAGGGAAGGAGCAAGAGAACAGTAAGAATATATTTTGTTATCCTCCCAGGTGACAGTATTGTGTAGCCAAGGTTGAGAACTCCTGAGCAATTGTTAGAGTAGCAAATTGATAGCTTCCTGTCTCTATGGTCTTGGGCCATCATCATCACTTCTCCAAGCTTTGGGTTCTTCACCTGTGAAATAAAGTAATATAACCAACTTTTCAGATTTTTTTGAGACAGGGTTTTGCTAGGAAGCCCAGGCAGACCTCGAACTTGCAATCTCCTGCCTCAGTCAACTGAGTGCTGAGATTATAGGCAGAATTGTGTCTTAAGCATGAAAGTGCCTGGCAAACACCGTGTCAGCAATATCAGGAGCAATTGAATTAGAACCTCATACGATTGGAAATCTGGAGGCATTTTCTTTTGGATTGAAATCTTCCTTGCTTTTCTCTTCCACTTCAGGTTGCTCAGGTCTTTTAGCACAGGGATCAAGAAAAGAAGCTCTCTCCTTCACATGTCTTTTTCCTTCCATCCTAAACCCCACGTATTTATGACTCTGCATAGGCTGGTCTTCATATAGATCCCTGTCATCGCAACCAAGCTCAATCAATGTAGAAAAGCCAAGCAAGACGGAAAATAGATATTTTCATCTACATTGAGATGCAAGGACTATAGTGGTGAAGAGAGTGGTGGCTGGAGCTCAGCTACTTGCTAGGTGTGACTCTGGACAAGGTATTTACCTCAGGCTAATACGATAGGCTACTATATTATCCCAGTTTTATATCTGTAAAATTGGAGGCATTAGGGTTGTTAGGAAGATGAGCTCTGTAAAGCAGATAAAATTCTTAGAGCAGAGACTGGCACATAGCAATTGCCCTTTAGTCTTACCCATTTCACTTGCATCAAAACGAGCAACTCCTTGACTTCTAAAAGCAAGCAAAAACAAAACCCCAAGCACATACATCTTATCATTTAAGCTCAGACAATGAGTAGACCCCTTGATCTGGACTGTGAGGTTGTATGGTCCCAAGTGTGGAGCCATGGTTTCTATCTTATTTATCCTAAATCACAACTGTTATATTGAAGTCAGGGCATGGGTTATATGTACAACAGTATCCACCAAGTATGGCACTTGTCAGGCTCCAGCCCTACCTCCTGGAGCCAGGTATAAAAAGTAACAGCCAGTGTTCTTTCTCATTCTCACCTTTTTTCTCCTTCCTTGGACCCCTTAGAGATTTGAGCTGAAGGTGGCATTCCACCCAGTCCACTCCACCTCAGCAGGTACACATGGTGTAGGGAAGCCTCTTGGGGAAGAACACTAATCAGAGTAATCATCATCGTTGTCATTGTGTCAGCTGCCACGGAGGGCTGCCTGGACACCAGGCTCTGTGCTAAGCATTCTACAGGCATTTGCTCATCGAAGTCTCCCAACTACACTAAGTTGTAGGCATGCACTTCATTCCCATCTCACAGACTATGAAAATGGAACCCTAAACTGATAAATCAACTTGCAAAGATTACACAGTTGTTAAACAAGGGATCAGAGACTTAAGCACAGGATTCCGTGCCCCTGAGCACCAAGCTATCTTTCAATTGAACTCTGGACCATTTTTCTGTGGTTAGAGAGTCCTTCACTTCCTTCCAGGGATGCAGTCCCTGCTCCCTCCCTCTTTAATGTTGCTCCTCTTCCCCCCAACCCCGATTCCTTCCTTCCCAGTTATGACTGGTGACAGGGCTCAGTCTCTCCATCTTCTCTATAATATTACCTCTGAAGATGACATCATGCCTTATGTGTCACTCTTCTAAAATAACACAGTTTTGTTTTCACAAGAGCTTTCAGGAGATCTAATGGTTTTTCCAAAGAAGTCCACTCATGAGGCAACTCACAGGTACTGTCACAGGCTAATAGAGGCTGTGCTTTGGGTTAGGACTCTGGGCACCTTTCATGTCCAACCCTTACACACAAGCCTATTCCTTCTGACATGAGCTATTTTCAGTACCCATCTGTTCCTGTGCATGTGGCATTATTTAATCAAGAAAATGATTTGTCTCATTTCCTCTTTGGTGTGAAAGGAATAATTTGATAGGAGTAACTCTCCAGAGACTAATGTGCACTAAGAGAAAGAATTTGAGTTCATATCAATGGGGAAGTATTTATGTCTCATGATCCAACTATTTTGCTTCTAGGAACCTTCTTTAGGGATAGGTTCACTCACGTGCTGAAGGCGGTGTCCCCCGCATAAAAGTATGCCTTGTGGTCTTGTTTGAAACCATTCCACCTCACATCAGTAGGGGGATGGCTGAGTGTAAAATGGCATATCTATATGTGTAGAATGTTATAAAGCACCAAAAATGTGATAGAATCATATGTTCTAATAATGGTCAAAGAATATGGTAGTGTATAAGGCAAATTGAAAAAATTATACACCAAAAAGCGCTACCACTGGTTATAATAAGTAAGGAGAGGACCTACTATATATGCATTATGATGGGGATTTTCAAAGAGGTTTTTACTCTTACCCATAATGTTTAAATTGTTAAGAGATTATATTTGCATTATTGTTGACATAATTAAAATGTAATTGATATGAATAAAGACCAAACTCTTTCAATTTTTTCCTTATTAGAACAAGACAGTGAGATATTTTTAAATGAGAGGTATTAAAATGGAAACTTGAGGGCCAGGTATGGTGGTTCATTCTTATTCTTCTAGCTACTCAGGAGGATTGTGACTTGAGGTCAGCCTGGACAAAAGTTAGCAGGAGACCCTAACTGAAATTCAAACTAAAAGCAAAAATACTGGGCATGTGGCATGTGGCTCAAATGGTAGAGTGCTTGCCTAGCAAGCATGAGGTCCTGAGTTCAATCCACGGTATTACCAAAAAAAAAAATGGAAACTTGAAGAAGTGTCTATATTTAGTGCTATGCAGAAGGAAGAACAAGGTGACCTTAGACTAGTCACTTCCCTTCTCAGGGTATCTATTTCTACTCCATGGAATGAAGGGGTGGACCTTATGGGTGGTTTTCTTATGATACTTCTCAGTGCCCAAGGATTCCTCAAAGGTGGACAGAGATCATTTCAAAGTGTGTGTGTGTGTGTGTGTGTGTGTGTGTGTGCGCGCGCGCATGCGCGCGCTGGAGATACAGAATTTGTATGTGTGTGTTGCAGAGACAGAAAGAGATAGAAAGAGATGGAGGTAAAAGCAGAGAGAGGGAGAGGAGTGTGAATTTCTTTTTTAAACCACTTTGTTGAAGTATGACTGACATACAAAAGGGAGGATTTCTAAGATTCCATTCAGCTCAGCTATTCTAAGCAGAAGCAAGTAACAGCAGAAGCTTTAAATTATAGGGTGTGTGTTGCAAGGTAGTGGAGAAGCATCTGACTGAGATATCTCTAACTTGTCACCAGCATGAACGGATTCAGCTTGATCTCTCATCCTTTGCCACACACTGGTACCTTCACACTGGACTCAAGAGTCCTTTATGTTGGGCAGAGCAAACACAAGAGAAGGACCAGGCAACTAACTTTTCTGATGACCCTGAGCCTAGATGCTGAGTTCCAGCGGTCTTCATGGTCCCTTTTCCCTTTTGTACCTGGGGATGGGGTTCCCTCTCCTTAACTTGAAGCCCATGGAAGAACAGAGCCTAACTTCCAGAGGCAGACAGGTGCTTTCTCTAAAAACATTCAGAGATGATCATCCTAGAAGCAGGACAATGGAGGAGTAAAAAATCATATTCAGAAGAGAAGGCATTAAAAAGTGTTGCTAGTTCTATGTAATGCTAGAAAAAATGTATTATTTTTGCCCTCTTCACATAGTGTCTCAGAATTTTTCACAGAAAGAATACATTCCTATGGATTTTCTTCTCAAAGGAAGAACAAAGGCCTGCTAAAACATTGTCTTAGCATTACTAAGACCTGGATTCAAATCCCAGATTCACCACTTTGGTGGTGTGTGTAACCCTCAGCAATAACAGCAGTGGCAATATTAATGTCCTTATGTACCAGCCTCTGTCCTTAACATCACCTATCCTATTTAATTCTCCCAGTGATGCTTGGAGGTAAGTATCAATGCTCCCATTTTAGACACAGAGGCACAGAAGTTCAGAGAATCTAAGAAACTTACCTATCATCTGTACTCTACAAGTGGCACAGCCAAGAATTGAATCCAGATCCAAAAGGACTTCTCTTGACCAGATTTCCTTATCTGCTAACTTCAGTTCTGTCTGTCTTATGACATGATCCTGAAGATCACTTGGGCCAAATTATATGACCATTCTTATAATCCAGAACCTGAGATATGGACTCAATGGTAGATAGAACAAAGGGAAGAGCATTTTTATGGGGGGGAAAGACTTGATTAGCAATACTAAAACACACCTGTGCATGGGATTTTTATGACGGGATCACCTCATTATGGGGAGATGGGACTGTACACAGTCCTCCTGGTTGTATGGAAAGATTTTTGCCACTTTCAAAATGGAAACCCATTTTTCTTTCCTTCAAAAATCTTCTTAAGCTGCACTTTCAGTAGGATGGGAAAAGCATGTTCAGGACAGGTGAAGTTTGGAATTCTGCAATGCACCACTCTGGCTGTGGCCACTGTTTCCAGTGTGAATGTCTCAATGCATTCATTCATTGCTCCTCCAGAAACCAGCAGTCTCCATCCTTGTGTTGCCAGGCAACCAAAACAGTACCTGGATCAGGAGATGAGTAAACTAGTCAAGAAACTCAGAGAAGAAGCTTTTCCTGGTTTGCCTCCAAGATGGAAAGCGGGCTCTCTGGGTCAAATTGCCATGAGAGCTGGAGGGAACTCAGGAACTAGAAAATTCTCAATTTGGATGGTTAAATGAGGCCCGATTGAATGGGTAGGGCATGAGTCTCCAAGGTCACAAAGCAATTCTGTGGCATAGCCAAGAGGACAAGTCTCATCGCCTGAGTCTAGTCCAGTGTCTCATTCCTTGTAAACTCATAGTCATCCCTCAAAAGTCATGTACGTGGCACCATCTTGTGTTGGGCTCTCTGCTTGGTGGTGTGGGGATGTAGAAAACATTTAGCCACAATTCCTATTCAGTCTAAACACAAGATGTGTTTCCCAAAAGGAGTCTGTAGTCCAATAAGGATGAGAAAGTACTGAATACCACCCTCTCCCCTTTTGGACATTGGCAAGGTACTTTGGCATAAACTGTCCTTGATAAATCCTGCATGGAAAAAAACCTGGATTTATTTCATTTAATTTATCTCACAATCCTCCCAAAGTTATTTGACCATGAAAACCTCTTTCCCAGATACCCATCTACATGGATTCTACAGACCTGTCTGGAACTGTTTATGGACTGTCTTTTAGAAATATCCTGGTAGATCTGTGTTCCAGGACAATCTGGCCCTTGTGTGGAGGTGTATTCAGGATATAAGAATTGTTCACAGATGTTGAAGCTTTTGTGGTGTTGCCATGATTTATTGACCTTTCGACTTTCTCCCCAACTAAACTCAGGACCCGTTGTTGCAGGGATCACATTAATTAATCATTGTATCCCAGTGCCTACCTCAACCTGGCTGAAAATAGATACCTGTTACCTTTAAAGATGAATAAATATTGTTTTAAGGTATTGTACTAGACACTGAGGCTGAATAAGATAGTTGCAACCCCTGTTTCCATGCAGTTAAAAGACCAGCAAGCACATATATATATATATATATATATATATATATATATATATACACACGTGTACTCTATACATACATGTCTATGGAGTAACTGAATGACCAGAATAAGTAAGACAGAAAATGACAGGATCACAAATGGGACAAGGCCTAGGAACTTGAAATTTTAATTTAGTTCCTTGGTTACTTCTGATGTCCAGACATTTAGGAACCACTGTGCTGCCAGTCAGAGATGATATCTCTTTAATCGGCCAGCTGAGGTCAAGGCCCCCACCTTTTTACCTGGGCTGTTCCTGTCTCTTATATGTGGGACCTCTATTTTGTTTTATTTTGAGAGGTTTGAACTCAGGAGCTTGCTAGGTAGGTGCTGTACCATTTGAGCCATGCCCCAAGCCCTTTTCACTTTTAGTTATTTTTCATATAGGGCCTTATACTTCTTTTTTTGGTCTGGGTCAGTCCATGATCTTTCTACCTATGCAACCCACATAGCTGGGATTGCAGGCATGGGCCATCACATTCAGCTTGTTTGTTGAGATGAGGTCTCACTAACTTTTTTTTGCCTGGCATGGCCTGGATCCATGATCCTCCCAATCTCTGCCTCCTCTCTATCTGGGATTACAGATATGAACCACTCAATCTGTAATTCTCTGGATTCACTGTCCTTGAAGTACCACACTAACTTTTCTGGTCATGATTTGATCTTCTGGGTTTGTTTATTTGTTTTTGTTTTTTAATTTAAGTTATTTATTTATTTATTTTTATTCATATATGCATACAATGTTTGGGTCATTTCTCGCCCCACCCCCTTGTCCCCCTCACCCCCTCTCTCTCCCCCCCACCCCCTCGATACCCGGCAGAAACTATTTTGCCCTTATCTCTAATTTTGTTGTAGAGAGAGTATAAGCAATAATTGGAAGGTGGATTTGTTTATTTGTGACAGGGTCTTGCTATGTAGCCCAGTCTGGCCTTGATCCTCAACCTCTTGTGTGCTGAAATTACAGGCCTGTGGTTTGCTTTGGTCTTTAAATCGATCCTGAAGCACCATGGTCCTTTATAGCTCCAATTCTGATGGGAACCGTCTCTTTACATGACTCTGATTGGGTCAAGTCTTCTGGTCTCTGCCTCTCAGAACTCCCCATTCAACACCTGCTACTCCCTCATGGTGTAACCCCACATTCCTGGACATACAAAAGTGCCTCTGAAGGGCTTCTTAAAAACACTACAAGGCAAAATGCATTGCTGTTCTAAGGTAGGCTATGTATGCTGTAGAGGTCTGCATTAGTTTTGATGGGCACATTTTATATAAAGAAGATTGTATGGTATTTAAAAAAGAGACTGAGAGCCTTTTTCATTTTGACCCAGACAGAATTTTCTGTAGAAATGAAAAAATAAAATCCCTGATTGACTAGTTTGTGGGAAGCTGAATCATTTTCTCAGTTGGCTGGCAAAAGAGAGAATATATAATTGTGATGGATTTAACTGGTGGATCTCAAATTCTGGCTAGTGAACAAACTTCAGAAGAATCATAAAAAGCTTATTAAAAAAATCACGCTCAGTGCTCACCTGAGATCTTCTGAATCTGGGTCTCCAAAGGCAAGGTACAAGAACTTTTTATTTTTAAAAACATTCCCAGGACGTACTGATATACAGTCTGGATTAATAGATGCTGGGATAATGTGGGTGGGTGGGTGATGAGTCATTTTTCAGCATGGTATGAGCTCATTTTCTCATTAAGTTAGCTCTGACTCTTTCTGTGCCAACTCTAAATCCAAGTTCAGCCGTGTCTATCCCAGGTAACAGTCATAACATCAAGACACTTTCTTACTAATTCTTCCACCTGGTTAACAGCAATGAAGGGTGTTTACAATCGTAGCTGTCAAATACTTGCCCAGGCAGTCCCAGGGCTGGCCATCCCTCCAGTAGTATCCCTGCCTGTGCTCTGCACAGATATTTCTAGGCAAGAGAGAAACCATTTTTCCCTACAGCTGTCTCAAGGGATATACATTTCCTATCATTATAGTTCCTAATTTCCTTGTGATGGGAACATCACGTCAACTCTTATCCAATTTAAACTGTTCCTCTGTTGGCCAACTTCTTTCCCCATAGGGGATGGGGGCTGTGATGAGCTGCCTTCTATCTCTGTTCAGCAGAAGATTGAAGGCTTAGCTTTATTCTCTCTAAACTTCATTCCTGAAGCCTAAATAAACTTTGCCGACACTTTCTTATTTGCCTCCACCAACAACTCTTCAGTAGAATAAAGGAGCTTGCATGTGTCAGTCCATGCCTGCAGTGTGGTAGGACTGGAGTTCTAATGGTCACTGCACACAAACAGCCCTGAGGGCCACACCCTGGTTCCATCTCTGCATAGTCATAGTCCTATTTTAAAAGATCCAGTGTAGCAATCAAAAGAAATCTTGAAGAAATTTCAAACAATGCCTGGCTTTCCTGGAGACCAATAAAAGGAATTCACTTTATAACCTAGAAAAATGTTCTAAAATCTCCACTTAGTCTCCCCACCCCATTCTCTCTCACCACATGGGCAAACCCACCCCTCATGAAATCCCCCAAACTCTCATTAACACCCAAACTCTTCAATTTCTATGTGCATATCCTTTTGGCCTTCCTTTTGGATCCTAGGCCTATCTCTCCATTCACAGTCTTCATATTCTTTTGAATTTGTATCATAAAAACCTTAAGAATTGGAACAGCAAGTCAAAACTAAATTCTGAACAAGTAAAAACAAATGTTCTTTAATGGGGATGGGATGGGAAACACAGAAGCTGAGGCCACAATTATGCCAATAAAGCCCTTCTTCTTTTTGTGGGTTCCAGGGGACTAACATCTACACAATTAGAACATCTATACAGACTGCGGCCTTGCCGACTACCATTGTATAACCGTGCCATGACTGCACCAGGGTGTCCAGATCTGATTTTCCCAATTGCAAACTTCCTTCCTGGGTCCCTCTCCCCTTCTCATTTTTAAGCTCTCCCAGACCCATTATCTACTCATTCTGGTGACTCATATTGTGTTTCTGTGCTCTGGACTGATGTCAACAGGAAAGCAGTGTGACTGTCTGAATCAGCGGCGGTCTAGCTTGGCATATGTAGGTGTTAGGAGGATAGTGCATGAGCAGGTCTCTGGTGTCCATCCTCATGTCCTCACGCTGTACTCTGTAGCCAGAATCTCCAGCTTCTTCACCAGGACTCCTTTTCACTTCTTTTTCTCTTCCAAAGGATTCCATTCTATCCTACATTATTATAATATAGAGTAAAATACTTTTGATATTATTTTTCTTCTATAATTATAACCATAATATGAACCATCATTCAAGTAAGGAATAGCCTTAAGAAAATAATAAAGAGATATGGTTCCATGATACACAAATCTACAGAGCAGACAGGGTCTTCTCTCTTTGACCTTCTTTCTGAGAAGTAAATACAGGGGATATGTACCCCAAAGGCCCAGACTACCTTGTGTCTGCCTCAGCATGTTCTTTAGCTTGCTGGTATTTGTTAAGCCTTTCTTATGTGCCAGACACAGGTCTCAGTGCTTTCCCCCAAATAATATTTTTAATCATCATAATATCTACATGAGTTAGTTGTTTAGTCTTACCATTTCACTGATGTGGGTTTCCAGGCTCACAGCCCTAAAGTAACTTGCCCAAAGTCACTCAGATAATGAGTGATAGAACCAGTATTTAAACCCAGACCACTGCTACAGCCAGTGCTATTAACTATTATGGAATACCTGCTTCTCTATCTCCTAATCCAAGTAGCAAATTGGAATCTTTTCCAAGATAGAGTAATGACCATTATCAGTGGACAAACCATCTCTTTGAAGCCTGAAGAAGTGAAGTCTCAGGAGGGAGAGAGATATGGTAGCTCATACAAGATAGAGATGAAATTGAGACAAGATCTTCTTACTCCAAATACTATTGTCTTTTAATGTTAGGATAGTTGAAGAATTTCTTTGTGAGAGACAAGGAAAATCCTTATGTATATCTGTAGGGGAATTTCCTTAATTCTTTTTATTTTATCAAAAATGACTCCTTTAGGTGAGTCAGCCACCTGTGCCTCATTTTTTGCCTCCCACTATTCTACACTGTGTGGTTTCCCTGTCTTATTCCTCCACAGTGCCCCAGTGAGGGTCCTTACCACGCGGATGAGCTGACTGAATATTTGTAACTTTCCATGATTATATAGCTAGTAGGTGGTAAAAACTGAATCACTGTTGAAGAGATCTGGGAGGAAAAAGGTTTATGGTAATCCTTGTTTACATCAATAGACTACCTTGAAGAGCTGTGGACTGATTAGTATAATAAATATGGACTCCAGTGGTTAAATCTATGTTGCAGTCTTTCCCTTTCAAAGATGCCTTTCATAGCTGTTTTAATTGGATAGGATTAGAGAAGTCTAGCAAATGGAAAGTTTTCCTTTTGTGAGCTCTGGGGACTATCCACCTAAAATGTATCTTCCAGACAGGATGATGTCATCTAGATTAGACAGGTCCTTAGAGAACGATAACATGCTTGCTGTGAGTGAGTCACCTTCCTCTGCATGTCAAAATTAGGCAGAATCAAATCTAATAAACATTGATAGGCCGGAAAGAATTTGAATGAATTCAATGGGGTCAAAGAAATTAAACGTCTGAGGCAGAGGAAGAAGTAACCTGGATCTGTTTCTCCTCTAACTAACCTTGACTTTCAAATAAATTAGGATACATGAGTGAAATAGGAAATATTAAACAATAACATCAGATTACCTGTCTTCTTCCTTCACCCCACCTAATGACTTGCCACAGTATACTGCAGCCAGGTCATTGAATGTACACACACACTTCAGTTTGATGTGATTGTACACTTGAGATGGGATTCTTTACAGAGACTAGTTTTAGGAGCTTCAGCTGTGTGGCTTTGTGGATGCAATTTTTCCTTTCTGTTTCAGGGGCTTGTGTTTAGTAATTTTTGGAACTCTTCCTAAGATTTTTTGAACTGTGTGTGTGTGTTTGTGTGTGTGTGTGTGTGTGTCCTGAAGCACCAGAGATCCATGAATTTTGAAAAGAAAATTTAAGATGCAGAACGATGGTCAGTGAGACTTGTCCATGGCACTGAATTATATAAATACAAATGTGGATACTTCAGTTGGGAGAAAGACAAAAGAAGCCAAACCAATTATTTACACTTCATAAAGATCTAACAACCTTATAAATTATTTATCCATATACTTATGAAAAATGAAGACATACAACCTTAAGAAACAGCCTTCCTAAAGAAATGATAACATTTGTGAGGGAGATCTTGCATCTCTTCTTTACCATTGTGTCTCAAGAGCAAGAATGTTACTTGGCCCAGAATAGATTATTTTTGAGTGACTGGTGAGTTTGATCACTATTCTCAAAGAAGTGAATATAGATTTAATATTCAAGAGTGAGGCCTCTGGAGTCAGTTCCCATATCAGCTGAACTACTTACTAGCTGCATGATCCTGGACAACTCATTTCACTTCCACCTGGTAGGACTATCTCAAAAGGTTGTTGTGAGGATCAAAAAGTTAATATGCAAAGCATGCTTAAACTGAAACTGAAACATTGAAAGTGTTCTATATTATTATTACTATTATCTCTCCTTCCATTGATTTTGTCAAGAATATGCATGAAATATACACAAGTTACATAATGAATAAAATTTATTGAGTTATTATTTATATATAACACATATGTAGATATATCAATTTATCAATTCTTTACAAAAGTCATGGTCTAGATACTAACACTATTTTCATTATGAAGTGAAGAACCCCATAGACACACATAATACAACAGTAAATTCCTTAGGGTCACATAATAATTTTAGAACTTATATTTAAACCTAAGCTCTCCAGAAACCTGGACTTTTATTTATCCACAAGACTAATAAGTCTAGATTATCGTTCTACTGCTTCTCAATATTTTGTTTTTCAATGTTGGTAATGTGGGAGCAGGTTGGATATGGAAGAAGCACTTTCTGTTGGTGATAAGGAATTTGAAGGCTCAGAGAATTTTTTATGTTCAAAATCTTCCTTCAATATTGAGCCACAACAGCCTCACATAAAACAAGGTGAATATCCAATTTTAATCTTTTTCCCATGAGGGTATTAGAAAAGAAGGGCTATTTGTCTATTCTTTCTCCAATTAATACAATTAGCATGTAAATCCAAAATAACTGCTATATATATTTTCCTATCAATCTCAACACAGAGAGTGAAACATTTTATGCTTTTTGGTTTACTGTCTTCACCTTTAATATGATTATTAAAATAATTTTGATAATCCGTTCTTTCATTGGATCTGTAATCTAAATCTGAATGCTGAACATTATTCACTTGATATTCCATTTATTCATTGAACTTAGTAACCTGTAGTTTATGTCCAACAAGATGAGTATGTTTACTGACCATTGTTTGGTTTCCATTTCTCTTCAAAACTGGAATTCTTTCCAAAGAATCCAGAACTGCACATACTATTTCCAATTTTCAGTAGAAGAGTCGAATAACAAAGAAGTAATGAGCTATTATTACTGTTCCAGAAAATAACAGATAATCGTGTAATCAATTGTCTCAGGATTATTTCTTTTCCCCTAGTTTTGACGGCTGTATTTATATTCATATGAACAGAAAAAACACTAACCACATGCTGATAGCTGTTGGGCATGGGCTAAATTACCTGCAATATTGCAACTATTCAGATAAATTGGTTCTCAGTCTGCCAAGTTGTCATCATTTAGCCATATTCCTAAGAGGCTCTTTTTTCACCAGCCAGTGATATCATGTCAGTGGTAAGAATAGCTATAATACATCTTCGGTGAGAAATGTACCAGGACACTTAAACAGTAGGAGCTAATATTTATTGAGAACTTGCTTTATGTGTCAGGACTCAGGCTAGGTTCTTTACTACATTGTCTTACTTAATTCATCCAATGACCCATTACAGTATACATTATTATTGTCCTGATGAACAAACTAAGGCACATAAAAATGAACTGGCACATCCATGGTTATACCTGTTGGTATGAAAATTACCAGCTGGAATTTGAGGCCAGGCAGCCTGACTCCAAAACCAATTTCCCCCTGTCACAACCATCTGCTGTCTTCTAAGTACTCTTATTTCTCAAATCCCTACAAATCGATTTAATAATATTAATTAACCTTCATTTTGTACCAATGATGGTGCAAGACACCAGGATTGTTTAGATTATTAATATATAATATCTGTGCTAAGATACTCATGACTTAGTATGAAATTTGTACTAAAGGCAGAGAGAGTTACAGAAAAGCAAGTAACTGCCTCCAGGGTTGGAAGGGAAACTAGGGCATGCTCTAAGAGAGATTAAGATGAGGTGGCCCTTGATCTAAGTTTTAAAATGTCACAGGAAACATCATGAAGTATGGAACTATATACCACATAAAACAGGTAAGAGACAATCAGCACATTAATTATGAGCATGGAAACTGGAACTGACTTTTAGATTTGAATCCTACCTTTGCCAGGTGACCGATGGCAAGTTCCTTAGCATCTTTGTGCTTTGGTTCCCATCTGTGCAGTGAGGATAGCAATAGGAGTAATTCCCTGATAGTGAAGAGTGAGGGTTAAGTGTTTTAGCATACTTAAAGCACTTGGCTGCAGCAGGGCCTGTGTGCAAATAACTAGTTATCATTCTTTTTGTCCATAACCTTTATTATTTTGATGCTTATTAATTCCTCATTGCTATGTTAGACATCACACAGACTACATTGAATCACATACTATAATTTTTTGAAGCCCCACTCAGTTTTCTAGAGACAGCAACACAGTGACAAAACTCCAATTTCCTCACAAAGCTGATTGGCAAGAAATGACCTTGTCCACTTTCCAAATGTGAAGCCATAGTGGTGCCTGGAGCTGCTCATTCTGTGGAGAAGAATCCTGCCTGTTAGTGCCACTTCCCCTCAACGCATAGTTTTACTGTGGGCCCCAGGCAAGGAAGGAGAGGAAAAGATGGCTTGGTGTGTCTGGTGAGCAGAGGATTAGAGTAGCTGGAATACAATGAATGGGGAAGAATACAGTAGGTGATGATGGTGCAGGGAGAGACCAATCATAAAAGAAACATAATATATACCAAGGATTCTTCAACCCTTTCAGGGGATTAAGAAAGCCTCTTGAGAATCTGCCAAAAGCCATGCATTCTCACCAGAAAAGACCACACTCCTGCAATATTCTGTATAAAATATCAGAGGTTTTGTAGCTACGAACAACCTTTATGTCCGTTGAGATCCCAGATTGGCAACTTCCAGCAAATATAAAAACATATTGGCTAGGAAAAGGGAAGAGAGAAAGGAAGCATTGTAACTTAATAAATTACTTATTTAAAGTAGCTCATCACTCCATTTTATGAATGATGAAACCAAGAGGCTAAGAAACATGCTTTAGGCTAAATGGGTCATAAATGACAAAGAATTTGATGAAGATGGGCTTCACACCATAGATATTATTATTATTACTTTATTATTTTTGTTATTTGGTGTTGGGTTTAGTTTCACCCTGCCAGAAGTACTTTTATCATTAGGTGAAGGGTCTATATTTCCAACCAGTCCAGGCAATCTCCATTTCCTTTTCACTGGCTCTAGCTGAACAACAGAGCAGCTCAGGTTCTAAGTTTCTTTTCCTCCACTGGCTGATGATTGTACCATCAGCCTTTATCTCTCCCAGCAGAGTGGTGAAATACAATCCTTACACGACTGCCAATGAAAGCAGCAACAGCCTTCCCCGCATGTGCTTCCTCTGTGTGGATGCCAGCAGACCTGCTCCAAGACTCTTCCGGTGGTTTTGTATTCTGCTCAAAGGAGTTGTTTGCAAATCATCATCTTTCTTAATTAGAGATCTAATGTATTGCAGCAGCTCCTTTGAACAAGAGGAAGATAGAGACCTGGAAATAAGTCATCACCATTTATCTCAAGGTAATCAGCTTTGAAGTTGCTTGACAACTGATATTGATTTCCTCATGCCTGGAAATCCTCCTGAGAGACGTTTCTAATCTTGGCAGCCCGAGCCTAGTGTGCACTTACTTCTTCACTGACTGTTCCTGTAGGCAATGGCCTGTTGTGCCTTTAGCACAGAACTACCATCTCTGAAAAAACACAAGCAAGAGAATGACGGAAAGGCTCCTCATAGGCCAAAATAAGGAGAAACTGTTGGCAACAGATGCGTTCACCAGCCATTCACTTTCCATTTCCCTCCTCTTGTAGCCCTAGGCAAAAGCTAATACTTAAGATTAGCAACCCTTTGTAGAACATTCTCTAAATGTATTAGTTATAATGTTAAAATTGTCAGTTTTGTTGCCCCTTTTTTTAATGAATGAGGAAATTAAGGCTCAGAGATGTTAATTGATTTGCACAGTGAATGCCAGAGCTGGGAGTTAAAACCCATGTCACTCCAAGTCTGAAATCCTCTACCCTAGGTTACCTCATTTTTCTAGAAATGCATTTGCCTCCCTTGACTTTCCCCTTGCTGTCCTTTTGGAGCCAGTTATGTCAGTATTATTCAGAGAAATGACTCCCTGCTGGTGAAACGAGGCATTCTTAGAAGTCACATCCAGGCAATTACAGAGTGCAGTAGAGCTAGACTGCAACACCACACATGAGTGGTAGGTGTAATCATCTTATCTAATGTGACTCTTTCCCCTCACCCTGCCAGGCACTTGCTACATGAAAGGCTCTTTTGTAGGTGGTAGAGATGAAGTCAGGAACAAGACAGTCTTTTTGTTTCAGATAGCTTATAGTGCAGTGGGGATGTCTGAACCCCTAACAAATAAATATATAACATGATATCAGATACCAATCAGTGAAATAAATAAATGCTGAAATTGAAGGCTTCATGCTCTATGAAATTAATCAGTCATATGAATTTAAAATCTCTTATATGAGGAAGGCCTGTATCCAGTGACATGAAGCCCTCTGCCATATGACATAAATGTTCATCTCTCAAGAATGGTGTCTGTCTGTACACCCATGTTTATTGCAGCACTATTCACAATAGCCAAGTTATGGAAACAGCCAAGATGCCCCACCACTGATGAATGGATTAAGAAAATGTGGTATCTATACACAATGGAATTTTACACAGCCATGAAGAAGAATAAAATGTTATCATTCGCTGGTAAATGGATAGAATTGGAGAACATCATTCTGAGTGAGGTTACCGTGGCCCAAAAGACCAAAAATCATATGTTCTCCCTCATATGTGGACATTAGATCAAGGGCAAACACAACAATGGGATTGGACTTTGAGCACATGATAAAAGCGAGAGCACACAAGGGAGGGGTGAGGATAGGTAAGACACCTAAAAAACTAGCTAGCATTTGTTGCCCTTAACGCAGAGAAACTAAAGCAGATACCTTAAAAGCAACTGAGGCCAATAGGAAAAGGGGACCAGGAACTAGAGAAAAGGTGAGATCAAAAAGAATTAACCTAGAAGGTAACGCACACACACAGGAAATCAATGTGAGTCAATGCCCTGTATAGTTATTCTTATCTCAACCAGCAAAAGCCCTTGTTCCTTCCTATTATAGCTTATACTCTCTCTACAACAAAATTAGAAATAAGGGCAAAATAGTTTCTGCTGGTATTGAGGGGGTGGGGGGGAGAGGGAGGGGTGGAGTGGGTGGTAAGGGAGGGGGTGGGGGCAGGGGGGAGAAATGAATAATAATGAATAATAAAAGAAAAAAAAGATACATACAAAAATAAATAAATAAATAAATAAATGTGGAAAAAAAAAAAAAGAATGGTGTCTGCCATGGGCTGTTCAACCAACCACTACAACTGAGCAGAGCTGTGCTTTCCCCTTGAAACAGGCTTAGTGAGGAAAACCTCCTGGGACTAGAGTGTGCAGGGTTTTCTGGGTGTCTGATGTATTGCTCTTCACCATCAGCTATAGAATAAGATCTAAACCCTAGTAAGGATTAGGACCTTCCTGATCCAACTTGCTCTTCAGCCTGAACTTCAGCCACACCTTCCTTGAACTTTACACCATAGTGCAGAGCTGGCTTTTATTCCCCATCTAGGTACCATCTAATATTACCCCTACAGAATGTTGTTGGCAAAGACCACTCCATTGGAGAGTCATTTACATTTTTTCTCATTGATTTAACCCCACTTCTCTTTTAAGACCAAATCTAGTCATCAGGTCCTTGGAGAAATCTTCATCGTTTTCCCAAAGCTGAGTCAGGTGTTCTCTCCAACATTTCACACGTATCTTTTGCATTCCATAACTTGACTTGCATATCATTTTCTAATGGATTGTTTTGCTGTTACTTTTCTTCTAGAGGGAATGAACTAGTTTTCATTCATCTCCATATCATCACTGTCTAATACATTGGTGTCTAATAGAAATGTATTATAACCCACATATGCAATTCAAATTTTTCTCTTAGCCATATTAAAAAGTGAAAAGAAATAGCTGAAATTAATTTCCATAATTTATTTTATGTAACTCAGTATATCCAAGCATTACCATTTTAGCATGCAACCACTATTAAAAATTATCAATGTGAGGGAAGGGTGGGGGAGGAGGGCGGGGTGGAGAAATGACCCAAACAATGTATGCACATGTAAATAAATAAACAAAAAATAAATAAATAAAGTTTTGTTCAATTTCAATGGAGAAAGTCCTCCTTTTCAGGAGCCAAAAACTTTGCTTTGTCCATTTCATTGTTTTCAAATGTAGAGGTTGCAGTTGTGGGTTGAGGAAGCAAATTTCTGTTCCTTCACCTACTGAAGAATATCTTGGTTACTTACAAATTTTGGAAGTTAGGAATAAATAAAGATGCTAAATGTACATGTGTAGGTTTAAAAAAATTATCAATGAAATTTTACATTCTTTCTATCATATAAAGTCTTCAAAATCTGGTGGATATTTTATACTGATAGCACATCTTAATTTGGAAGCTAAATTTTTTGTCAGAATATTTATCTATGTTTAGATTTCATAAAATATATTCTTGAAAAAGTAGAATTCCATGTCCAAACTCTTTCAAACATACTCTAGTTTCTATAAAAACTGAATTCAATACCAAGACATTATTTTCATTTACTATTCAAGTCTACAGTGACAAAATTGGCTCATCAACTTTAGAAAAATTAATTTGACTTGGACTTTAAAGTATGTCCAATTTGAAGGTATGTCTGTCCATAATATGTTCAGTGATGGCATGTCAACTCAGCATTAATACTGGGTTCCAAATGACATTGTGTAAATTAAAAAGCAGCTTCAAATGTACCAATTGGTCCTGTTGGGTCACAAATCAACTCTTCCATTCCATGAAACTTCAAATTTAGTTTGTTTACATGTAGTGTGAAGTTGATTAGGGAATGTGAATCACACATTTTTTTGTCTTTGATTCAGGGAATTTTATTCAAGAAAATCTTGAATCAGAGTTAACAATAAAGTAAGTTTTTGTGAAACTGTCAATTGATAAATAGCTCAACTTGTGGACATTGTCAAAACTTACAAGATCATTGGTTTCATTGTCTTCTATTTTGTTCCAAAGATCCAGAAGCCAGTAATAACTCAGAACACTTACATATATGTACCAAAGAATACTAGCAAATGTACATACGACATCTTTCACAGAATATGCTTCAGAAAACTGAGGGCAGATAATTTTGATGTATGTCATGCAGTGGAATGAAGTAAGAAAGATAGTATCAGAGTGAGAGAGAAGGAAAGAGAGAGAGAGCGAGTTAGTTTTGGAGGAATAACACCATGTGGTCTGAAGAAAAATGGAATCCAATTGGAGAACATCATGTTAAATGAAAAAATAAACCAGGTTCAGAAAAACAAAGGCCACATGTTTATTTTAAGCTATTTAAATGGAATCAGTCCACTGACAGTGACTAGATTATATGTTAAAGCATAAAAACAGAAACAGTATTTGTATTTGAGAAGTGCGTTTCTATACAATTCAATTCTCTTATGCCATGCAAAGGCAAAAGTGAAGGAGAATTCTACCAAAATAAGAAAGTTGTGTTTACAAGGGGATTGGACTATGAGCACATGATAAGAGCGAGAGCATACAAGGAAGGGGTGAGGATAGGTAAGACACCTAAAAAACTAGCTAGCATTTGTTGCCCTTAACGCAGAGAAACTAAAGCAGATACCTTAAAAGCAACTGAGGCCAATAGGAAAAGGGGAACAGGTACTAGAGAAAAGATTAGATCAAAAAGAATTAACCTAGAAGGTAACACCCACGCACAGGAAATCAATGTGAGTCAATGCCCTGTATAGCTATCCTTATCTCAACCAGCAAAAACCCTTGTCCCTTCCTGTTATTGCTTATACTCTCTCTACAACAAAATTAGAAATAAGGGCAAAATAGTTTCTGCTGGGTATTGGAGGGGGAGAGGGAGGGGGTGGAGTGGGTGGTAAGGGAGGGGGTGGGGGCAGGGGGGAGAAATGAACCAAGCCTTGTATGCACATATGAATAATAAAAGAAAAAGGAAAAAAAAAGAAAGTTGTGTTTAACAGGTAAAATATTTAATTGTTTTCATTTTAAAATTTAAGTTAATAAAGATTAAATAAAAATTAAAATTTGTTTCCTCAGTGACACTAGTCATATATCAACTGCTCAGCAGACACATGTGGCCAGTAGCTACTGTATCAGACAGAACAGGCATACCATCAATAAATATCCTTCAAACGAGTAGATAGACGGGGAAGACTAGAATATAGTGTGGTACAGACAATCTTCTGCAGTTGATGCTGAAGGTGTGATGGAAAAATCCTTAAGTCTTGGGCGAAATGACTGGGTTTGAACTCTGGAGTCAGAGCGCATTCACTGTGTGTGTGTTTGATTTCCCTTCTTTAAAAGAGACTGCTTATAATACTTCACATATTTGCCATGAGGATCAAATAAAAATATTTCTATTTGTAAGTTTTAAAACACAGTCCAAATGCTAGTGTTTTTATCTTGTCTGTGCCAATAGGAAAGCTGTCTCGGGCTGAATGCCACACCATTCAGAAAGCATCCTTGTCCTAGAAAGCAGGATGGCTCCGTTAGGTGTAGTGAGGGAAGCCCATGTCACAGGCAAAGCAGGTGTGGGTACAGTCAAAGCCAGAGAGATGTCTAAATATGGGCAGATCACAATTACACATAAAATTCAGAGAGTAATACTTAACTGATCTTTTTGTTTTCAGGCAGTGGATTTTTTTTTTTTTGAGACAAGATCTTGTTAGGTTAGCTTTGAACTTGAGATCCTCCTGCCTCAACCTTCAGAGTCCTGGGATTACTGAATGCCCAGCTCAAACAGTGGAATTTAATAGTTAACCATGTGGGCCTGGGAGCCAGGCTACCTAGCTGTGAATTCCCAGCTGCTAGGAGCTTTAAACTTCAGAATACAGAATTTAGCAGTTGTATGACTTTGAGCACACTAATGAATTTGCCATGCTTCTATCTTTCATTTGTGAAACAGAGATAACAATGGCACCTATCTCACAGAGTTGATAAAAGAGTGAGATAATCCTGATGGAGTGTTTAGAAGAGGGCCTGCCACATATTAAACTCTCAATAAATAGCTACTGATTAAAGTAACCAAACTGAGTCCCTAGGGGTGGGTTTCTGGACTTCCTTCTTTTTATGATTCCTTTCCTCTTACTTCCTCATTAATCCCTCTGTCCTCCACATAGGAGGAGACAGCACTTCTACTTCCTTCAGAATGGACTATCTGCTAAAACAACTCTTGTGTTGACTTTGAACATCAAATTCATCTTCCAGATGAATTCAGATGTGTTATCATATTGGCAAGTCCCTGTCTTCTTACCTAGTCACACCAAATAACTTCCTCTCAAGAAAAGGAGTAAGAGGAAAAGGCTAATCAATTTATGTATTCACAAATATCTTTGAGTACTTTTTTCATGTCAGATTACTGTTCATGTGTTTGAGAGTCAGCTGTGAACAAAACAGTAAAGAAATATTCCCACCCTTATGGAGCTTGCATTCTTAATGATAGAAGATTCAAAATAAATGCTAACATAGTAAGCACAATTTCAGTATGTCAAAAGGTATAAATGCTATGAAAAAATGAGAAGACTAAGGGAAGTAGGAGGTGTGAGATGAATGCACTGAGTAATAAAGCTAACAGAAATCTCAGGGAAGGTCTCATTGAGAATAGGGTAGTTGGGCCAACTGAAGGAGGTCAGGGAGATAACCACAGGGTATTTGAATGAAGAAGGTTCCTGGCAGAGGGAACCGACACTGGAGTCTTTAGGAGGGTTGGTGTCTGGCCTCTTCAAAGCACTACAAGGAGACCAATGTTCTTGAATGAATCAATAGAGATGAGGCCAATAGCATGTAGATCCTTGAAGGACATTGGAAAGACTGTGAATCTTACTAATAGTAAAATTATTTGGAGATGCAAAATGTGCTATATTGCTGGAGTTACTAATTGCATCGTTCTTTTAAGTCAGATTGGGACATCAAGAGTATCAGTTGAAAATATACAATGGAGAAAAAGCAGCCTCTTCAACAAAAACTGCTGGGAAAACTGGTTAGCAGTCTACAAAAAACTGAAACTAGATCCATGTATATCACCCTATACCAATATTAACTCAAAATGGATCAAGGATCTTAATAGAAAACCCCAAACTCTACAGTTGATACAGGAAAGGGTAAGAAATACTCTGGAGTTAGTAGGTATAGGTAAGAACTTTCTCAACTAAACCCCAGCAGCACAGCAACTAAGAGATAGCATAGATAAATGGGACTTCATAAAACTAAAAAGCTTCTGCTCATCAAAAGAAATGGTCTCTAAACTGAAAAGAACACCCACAGAGTGGGAGAAAGTATTTGCTAGCTATACATCAGACAAAGGACTGATAACCAGAATCAGAATAATAGGAAACTTAAAAAACTAAATTCTCCCAAAACTAATGAACCAATAAAGAAATGGGCAAGTGAACTAAACAGACCTTTCTCAAAAGAAAAAATTCAAGTGGCCAAAAAGCACATGAAAAAATGTTCACCATCTCTAGCAATAAAAGAAATGCAAATTAAAACCACACTAAGATTCCACCTCACCCCTGTTAGAATAGCCATCATCAGCAACACCACCAACAACAGGTGTTGGCGAGGATGTGGGGAAAAAGGAACCCTCTTACACTGTTTGTGGGAATGTAAACTAGTACAACCACTCTGGAAAAAAATTTGGAGGCTACTTAAAAAGCTGGACATCGATCTACCATTTGATCCAGCAATACCACTCTTGGGGATATACCCAAAAGACTGTGACACAGGTTACTCCAGAGGCACCTGTGCACCCAATGTTTATTGCGGCACTATTCACAATAGCCAAGTTATGGAAACATCCACTGACAAATGGATCAAGAAAATGTGGTATCTATACACAATGGAATTTTATGCAGCCATGAAGAAGAACGAAATGTTATCATTCGCTGGTAAATGGATGGAATTGGAGAACATCATTCTGAGTGAGGTTAGCCTGGCCCAAAAGACCAAAAATCATATTTTCTCCTTCATATGCAGACATTAGATCAAGGGCAAACACAACAAGGGGATTGGACTTCGAGCACAAGATAAAAGCGAGAGCACACAAGGGAGGGGTGAGGATAGGTAAGACACCTAAAAAACTAGATAGCCTTTGTTGCCCTCAACACAGAGAAACTGAAGCAGATACCTTAAAAGCAACTGAGGCCAATAGGAAAAGGGGACCAGGAACTAGAGAAAAGGTGAGATCAAAAAGAATTAACCTAGAAGGTAACACCCACGCACAGGAAATCAATGTGAGTCAATGCCCTGTATAGCTATCCTTATCTCAACCAGCAAAAACCCTTGTTCCTTCCTATTATGGCTTATATTCTCTCTTCAACAAAATTAGAGATAAGGGCAAAATAGTTTCTGCTGGGTATCGAGGGGGTGGGTGGGACAGGGAGGGGGCCGGGTGAGTGGTAAGGGAGGGGGTGGAGGCAGGGGGGATAAATGACCCAAGCATTGTATGCACATATGAATAATAATAATAAAAAGAGAGTCAGTTGATCACCACATTAAATTCTCTGAGTTGGCAGAGACTATAAGGCAATTGGCTTCTTTTGCCCATCAGTACTGGAGTTCCTTCCACAGCACTGTTACCACATAGTCACCTTGTCTGTTTTTGGTCACCCTGGTGATGAGCACTCTTTTCTTCCTAAGGCAGCCCGTCTTTCTGACTCTGCCTGGATGAAGAATCTCCTTTTCCTGGCTGACATCTGTCTTCCTGTCATTGCCATCCATCACCTTTATTTCTGCCCCCTGGAGGCCTTTCAGAATAAGCATCATCTCTCTTCTTCAACACACCCATTCAAATATTTGATGACAACAGCCATATCCCTGGAGCTTTCTCCTCCCCACACCAATTGACTCAGTCCTGTGATAATTTCTCATATGACAATTATATCTCTCTCCTTTGACTGGACTCCTGCTCTAGGTCTATTTATTTGATGCCCGAAAGGGAGCCCAGATGAGCCTAGCTGGGAAAAACCAAGCCAGAGTCATCCCAGCTTTACTCTGAACGAAGTTCTAGGTTGGAGTGTGGTGAAAGAAAGAAGTTTTGGAATCAGATAGACATGGACTCAAATCCCATCTCTGCCCCTTTAATGTTGTGTGAGGGGTGTTTTATTCCTTTGAACATTTTGTCTATGAATTAATATAATCCTGGAGATCTTTTGCAAGAGGTGAGTGTATTTACAGTTGCTTGGCACCTTATAGAAGTTCAAAATTATTTCTCCAGGATGTGCCCAAGCTTCCCAATTGTGCATTCTCTGTAGTCCTCAGCTCACCCTGAGTCTTTTGGCTTTAAATAGAAATCCCAATGTGTCTGATACCAGAGCAATCATGACTAATTCAGGACCTTCCTGGCAGAGGGTTTAAGAGCATGGGTGTCCAGCTGGGACCCCCATTCCCTTGGGATCGTTGGGTCCTGCTCCCACACAACATTGTGGGAATTTTACTCTCTGTATCTAGACACAGAACAAATCTATAGGCTCTTTATTATTTAAAAGTCATATTTGGACCAACCAGCCCAAGAGTCCTGTGAGCCAAGATGGAGATTCTCTCCCCTTTATTTATAAAGATACAAGACCTAGAGAGGTAAGGTCATATGGCCAGAGTAGCAATCTTCCTGACGCTTGGTTGTTTAATATAATAATTATGTATTAGCTCATGATTGTGTGGGTTGCACTTTGATGTGAGATTCCTTAGGCAGTTCTTTACTGGGTGGCATTTGGCTCATTCATGCAGCTGCAGTATGAATGGGTCAGCTAAGGACTGGCTGTTTCAAGTTTCCCTATCTGCCTGATAATGTTAGCTATTCACAGGGGGAGGATTCACAGGGGATAAATGGACCATATTTCTCTAGGAGACTAACCTAGGCTGTTCACACAGGCAGCAGTCACAGTTTCTAAGAACCATGAGAGTGGGTACTAATAATTTTCAAATGTTATTCAGCCCATATTTGCATATTTACTACTTTCATGTTGACCAGTGCAAAGTCAAAGGATAAAGACATAGCCTCAACCTCTTGATGGGAGGAGTTTTAAGGTCACCTTCCAAAGGAGCAAGAATACAGGTATAGAAAGAGCTATGTCTATTGTCACAATCTCTTACAGCTGGAAAGTACTAATATGGGGCAGGAGCTCTCTTGATTTGACAGGGATCTGAGAAGGAGCCCAAATAATGCTCTGCTGCTCAAAGTCTTTTCTATTGCTCAATGTATGCTAATTATGATTCTGCATTATGTGCATAGCACATTACAAGTTTAAAAATAAGTTTATGTCCCAGTCCACTGAGAGGCATGAATAAGGACTGGTTGTGAATAGGGAGCAAGAGATATGCAAGTTGAGAGAAGGTTTCAAGTCTCATCTATCTCAACCTAAGTCAGTAAGCATTTACTGAGCATCTACTCTGTGTGATGTACTGTGTATTCATAAATCACATGAATACAAAGGTGAGTAAGTCCTGGCCTACTTGCTCAAGGGAGTCTTAGAGTTCCAGTAGAAAAGATACACATTGAACAAACCCCAATCATAATGCAGTGGGAAAAGTTCTGTAAAAGATTTTCATATGAAGTGTTTTAAAGGCATGCAAGGTATAGTTAATGCTGTATTTGTAGGGTGCAGTCAGAAATGACTATAGAGAGAAGGTTCTGGTGAGACATACAGTTTTATCTGTGCAAAGGCACAGAAGTGTCAGCCCGTACGGAATATTTTGGGAACTACCAGACCATAAGAGTATAAGGAGTGAGGGTGGGAAGCAGTGTTCATAGAGATCAGAAATGGTGTGAGTGACTGAATATAATGCTGAAGAACTCAAAATTCATCCTGAAACTAATGGGATGACGTGGGGGGACTTTCAAAGTGGTAGGAGGGAGACAGAAATGATTTTATATCGGTACAGTAGAATGGACGCAGGCTATATTTAAGAAGGGAAAACCAGAAACTGAGAAAATTGATGACTATTATCAAGAAAAATGTGATGATAGATGGAGCCAAGAGACTCCAAGAAGGATTGGGGAGGAAAGGATGAATTATAAACTGTTTTAGAGGAAGATTTAAGGGGTACATGGGTATGGGAAATGAGGCAGAGGGATGTAGACTCTAACTTTTCTAGTTTGGCATCTAACTCAGCAGAAGCTTGTTCAGTGAAGACTGGCAAAGAAGCTGGTCAAGGGGAGTGAGAAACAGAGTAGATGAAAGAGGGTGGGGAAGGATGGAGAACAGATGAATTTGTATTATGCTTCATTGAAAGACCATTGGGGATTTCCAGAGAAGAATCCAAATCACAAGGTCATTAGATATCCTCATTTAAAGGCCAGGAAAAAGATATGGGTAAGACATGCCAAGTTGGGGGTCATAAGCAGGTAGATAATCCATAAGAATTTGATGGTAATTCATAGAGCAACTCAAGCTAGCTCCAAACAAAGCCATACAAAGAAGTGGTTTTGAATTCCATTGACATCACTGGGAAGTTCTAGAATAGCCTTGCTTCAAGCACATTGAACCCAGAGGCCCCAAGGATTTAATAAAGGACTTATCTCATTCTCCCTCTCTTTGCTCTGCTTCCTTCTGTATGTTGGGATTATTCCAGGCTTACACTTTTCCTTTCAGATTGTGGAAGTGTGCCCTTAACCAGTCACTCATTTGTGATATTTTTTTCATTCTGTCTAGATGCAGAGAACATAGCTTTAGGATTTGTGCTGAGTAAAACCAAGGGCATCCCAGGGACTCCCCTGAGGCTTCTGGTCTTATTCAGTGGATGACCGGCCATATTCAAATTAGACTCTTTCTGTGTCAGATTGGTTCTTGTTCTTTTCTGGGCAAAACTGAGGCACCCTCAAAGAAGTTTCCTGAGGTTTCTGGTGCTACAACACCTGGGTTTTCCACAGAGAGTAACAGAAAAAGGGAGTGTTGTTTAAATACCACCCATGAGGGTCTTGGGTTCTTTATGTCCTATACCTGGACCCTCTTGCCTTCTTTGAGACACCAGATGAATGAGATAGCCCCTGGAGCTACCTTGGCACCAGGGGAAGTTTATCCTCCTTTCAGAATTATCAAGCATCCTGTCTTTATCTTGTTCTTCTGTCCTCTGGAGTCCTCTTCTCCAGACAGTTAATTTCTTTAGAATGTTAAGTACTTCACCAATTGCTGTAAACAGCCCCAAGCTACACATGGAATACCTAACATGCAGATTAAACTATTAATATGGAGGATGAGAGTAGCAGAAGAGACAGTCAAATTTAATTTAATTTTCTCTCCCAAGAAAAGCATAAGTCAGTATAGAGCACTGTATCTTAGCCTCCAAAGGTGCCTCTGTCCACAAGAATTAACTCCTTCCTTCTAGATCTTAGCCTTAACAGCCTTGTTATCTCAATTATTTCTGATATATTTACGGCTAATTCCAGAATTAAGAGTTTAGGTCAAATGAGAGGACTTAAAGAGTTATACAGTTGGCTCTCAGTATATGTGGATACAAACTCAACCACCTTTGGGTTGAAAAAAATGGCATCTGGATTGAACATATATAGCCTTTTCCCCCTTGGTTTTGTTCCCTAACAATACAGGATAACAACTAGTTATATAGCATTTATATTAGTAACCAAGAGATGATTTTAAGTATATGGGGATATTGCATAGGTTCTGTGAAAATACTATGTCATTTTATATAAGGGACTTGGAACATCTTTGGATTTTTGTCCCTGGATACCAAGGGAACTGATTGTCAGTTTCTTTGTCTCAAATAATGGATATAATATCATGGCTCTTAGAATTGTTGAGAAAATTCAATGATTTAATTGTCAGGTGCTTTAAATGTTCCTGGAATATATCAAGAACTTAATTATATGGTATCCATTACTATATAACTTGGTACGAGAAATCCTGGGAATGTATTTTCCATTTTTCTATTCTTAACCCTTAGCATTTGCCTTCTTGAAGCTTTTGTTGAAGTGAGACCTTACACACATAAGCAAGTAAAATATATTAGCAAGTGGAGGGAATCAAAATATATGAGTCCCAAATATGCCATTTTGGCAGAAGAACTATTTTGAGCCAAAGGCATTTGAGATTCAACAGACACAGAAAGAAGCCTTCCTAGTGCTTCCCTTCTCTGGGATCTACAAATGGAAATTTCTGGGCAATGAGGATTGCTATAGTCCCCTTTCTGGGGCAGTTTTATGGCCATGAAGAAGACAAAAAGTCAGCACCGGGATGGACTTGCATAAATCAGCCTTACTCTGCTAGTTTCACCCATATAATCACTTTGCAAGACACCATTCAGAAGCCTAAAACCTTTCCCTTTGTCCTAACACTTCTTCACAAACGTATTGTTCTTTGTTAAGATGCTCTATAAGCCCGAATTCTAACCACTCCTTTGGGTTACTCATCACCAGGTCTCCCCCATGTGTTAACAAACTGTTTTTCTATTGTTATTCTGCCTTTTATCAGTGTAATTGGCAGGGTCCAAGGCATAGAACATGAGAGCGTATAGGAAAACATTTACTTTCCTTCCCTACCGTGTCAAACGGTATGGACCAAAATGAGGTATGGAAGACAAATAAGGAGTGTGAAGGAGAAAGATAAGGATTTAAAATAGGGAGCTAGGAAAAGGGCATGTTTCTAGTGAACATTTCTTTCCTGTTACTTATAGCTGAGGGCATCCTGAGGGTTATGGTGAGTTTCCCAATAAGGCTTTGTTCTTGGCTTGGAGAGCTTGCCATTGGAAATGAATAGGGTTGAGTAATCAGAAGATGACACTACCTATGTGAGTATGAGAACATGTTCAAACTGCCAAAGAAACAAAGAGGTGTGCCAAGCAGGCATTAAGACTGGCCAGGTCACGGGATACCTACTGTGCTGATTCCTTGTCTCTCCTCTATTGTTCTGCCCCAAGACAGGAGGAGTCAGTGCGACCTCCACTAAGTTCCATAACACAGCTGTTTCATGACTGGACCCTTTTAATAAGATTTTACAAACGGCTACAGGATCATGGGAAATAAACACAGGGGAAAATGAGTCTGGAGTCTGTGCTGTACCAAATGGTAGCCATTAGCTAAATTTGTCAAAATAACATCAAATGAAAAAATTACTTCCTCAGTCATGCCAGCCATGTGTGCTCAATAACCACATGTGGTAGCAAAGGCCACTGCCATCATTGCTGAGAGTTTTGTTAGACTGCAGTGCTCTGGGTACTGTGTCACATAGTGACACTACTCAAATCATTAAACATGCACCCAAATTTCCTGGTGACCTCATTAAGAACCAGGATTCATTGATTCATTAGGTTGGGGGTGGCATCTAAGATTGTACATTTCTAATGAACTTCCTAGTGATCTGATTCTGATGGTTCCTCAGACACCCTTTAGAAGCAAGGGCTTAGAGTTTGCACCATGTTCTCCCACACTTGTAGAAAATAGATGGTGCTCAGAGCACTTCTATGTAACTCCTTCTACATACTTCAAGGGTTTTATTTCTCCTTTCAAAGAAGAAGATCTACAAGATATCAACCCCACTGGGACTAAAGACCCAGAAGCCTATATTAAAGACCTGGCTTTAGAATTTACTAGCTGTGTGACATTGAGCAATCATTTAACCTCTCTGTTCCTCAGTTTCCATCAACAAACCAAGAAAAAGAATATCTGAGAATGTTCTCTAAAATGTTATAAAAGCCCTACAAATGTTAACTATTATGTGTACTAGTCAATAGATCTGGTTATAGGCTCATTTTCTCATGTATATCCTCTGTGCTAGGGATCAGGGAATATAGAGATGATCAAGATATAGGCCCTGACCTTGAACTCCAGATTCCTGACTTGATATAGGGCTTTGCAAATGAGGTGTATGTGTTTCATTTTGTAATTAAAACAGATGTTTTATGACGTTAGATGAACTTATATATGAGCATCTATCTGTCTCTTTAACTTGTTGCTCAGTATTTCTTCTGACATTATAGAGCAAGCCTGCTTGTAGTGTTGGGTCTGGGAGCCTAAAGGACAGATGAGTGAGTATCCCATCCTCCGTGGACAGCACTATGAGCCCTGCCCCCTGAGGAGGAGATACAGGGTCTCATAAATCTGCCACTGGGCTGATAAACAGAATGCTCTCAAGGTTGTTTTCCCTCAGTAAGGGGCAAACAGACTAGTTAACGAAGAGAGCCTGCGCACGCAAATCCAGGGCCGTTGGAAAGAGCCCACCTAACCTTTACCCTAACCCAGAGTTAAAGCATCCATAAAAAGCCCCAGCCTCTACCTCAACAGGGAGCTACCGATTTTCTGGGCTCCCTGTCCATCTCTGGGGGTAGCTTTTCCTTTTTCTCTAATAAATCCTACATTGTGTGTTGACCTTATTGTCTCACGAGTCAGTCTGCTGCCTCATGAGCCAATTCTTTGGCCTGTGGAGGCAAGAACTCTCAACATCAGCCTGCAACATTTCTGGTGACCACGAAGGGACACCTCTCCTGGACTAAGGTCAGTACGACTGAGTGCCAAACCAGCAGGCAGGAGTTTGCCTAAGGTGTGACTGTAAGCCTCCAGCGCCCTGCTGGATACTCCTACTGGGGGAAACCCCCTGCTGCGGACTAGCCAAAAGCAGACTTCCCTGTGCCACTCCCTCTGTCTCTCTCTCTCTCTCCTCCTGTCTTCCTGAGGAACTTTCCCTTCACAGTATCTGACCAAAAGCTCCTAGCCAACTTTGGACTCAGAGCAATTCTGGCTCTGGGAGTGTTCTCTGCTCCCTCCCTGTGAGTTGAAACTGAGTCCAGGGTTGATTCAGTTACTTCTTTTTTTTTTTTTATGAAGGCTTTATGCTTTATTCAGGCTTTCATAGCCATCTAGTACATTATAATCTAGTTCCTGGATGGACACTTAACCCATTGCATAACATGATGCTTAATGGAGTTTCTAAAATTAAGTGTTCTACCACTCACATTTTCCCGCTTATTGCCAAAAGGCTTTTTTTTTTTTTACTCTGTCTCTCTTTTTTTTTTTTCATTTTTCTTTTATTATTCATATGTGCATACAAGGCTTGGTTCATTTCTCCCCCCTGCCCCCACCCCCTCCCTTACCACCCACTCCACCCCCTCCCTAGAAATGGCAAAATAGATTCAGTTACTTCTTATGCTACGTTGGAGGAGGCCTGTTTGGTTTCGGAACCTGGTGTTCTTCTTTCCCCACCTGTTGGTACCCACTTCTGCCAGAGGCAGTGACCCAAGAGTGGAGACTTTGTGTGGCTGACAGTGTTCCAGAACCTAGGATGTCAGTCCCCCTTCTGTCCCTGCCAGAAATGGCAGACATACTTTTACTCACATGCTCCCTCCCCAGTCTGCCACCTTGTTTGTCTCTGTCCTCCTTCCCCTCCATGTGTTTACTGGGACTCTGGATTCCCATGGGAAACTAATACCATAGTTTATGACTTTCTTGAGTTACTTCCGCACCTAGTTTGTCATGTCCCTTGGCCCACACCAGGTCTGAGTCGGCTGTTGGGCACCAGCCAAGGCAAGTGCACAGCACAGAGCCACCCCCACCCTCCCCGGCAGGGGTGATGACCAATGCAGGCTTCACACACCACACGTGCGCCCAAACCCCACCCCCCAGCACAGCCCCTGCCACAGCTAAGGCAATCCATGGGAAGATCCCAGCTGGCATCCAGAGTCACCACCACTGTTGCCAGCTGTGTGGCAGTGACCATGACCCCACAGCCACTCCCCCAAAAAGAGATGAGAGGGAAATTCACATGAGCACGCACACACAGGAGGAAGAGCAGTGGTCTGCAGGGGCAGACCTGGTGGGGGTGAGGACTGATATGGGCCTCTGTGCCATAGATGCACCCTAACCCACTCTCCCGCTCCCTGAGGAGAAGAGAGGAAGTGCTTGCACACACAGGGTTGCTGGTCTGACCCACCAGGCTCCCTGGGTGTGACAGTGCTGTCTGCAGTAACTAAGGCAATTCATGGAATGGGCTCAAGCTTGTGTCCATTGTTGCCGCTGCCACTGCTGGCTATGCATGATGATGAACTGTGACCTGCCACCTCTCCCCCAAAAAGAGAAAGAAGGGGTGAAGCAGGCATGCGTGCATGTCCCTGCACACACAGGAGGAGGAGCAGTGGGCCACAGGGGTGGGCCTGGGTGGAGAGGATTGCTCTTCCTGGTGTGGGGGAGGATGGAGACACCTTTCCCAGCAGTGGTGCACCCAGCCCTGCTTTGTGCCTGAGCCTGACTTACCCAGCCCTTAGAGCAAATTCTCATCCCAAAGTTATGGCCCCCAAAAAGCACTAATGTAATCTTCCAGGAACAGCTGAAAAAATGGGTGTTGAATCTCTGAATCTCTCATTTAAAACTTTCTACACTTTTGGCCTCAGCATAAAAAAGTTTCCTCCAAATATTGACACTAGTTGTCCCTTTGTGGCACTACAATTGCCCTGAGACTCCCTCTGAGTACCCTTCTCTAACTCTACAGGCACTTCTCCAAGTGAGTCATCCCTTTCTTAAAGAGGTAGCCTTCCATTTAGCTGCCTGCTTTTGGTGATATAAGGCTAAAAGGCAGGATTTTAGAGGTTTTCACTGTGACTATAGTGTGGCCCAGTCCAACCACTCACTACATTTCCTTCAGTCCTGGCCACAGAGGGCAGAAAGAAATCACAAGACAGGGATGCCTGCTCTCATCAGATCAATCCCCAGTCAGGACGCCAACAAGAGGGGAACTGACCCAGTATTTTTTGTTGTTCTTCTAGATGAGACTTGCCCTCTCTAGTCTTCTGGCCTCGGTACCCAAGTAGTCTCTGCTGGCCTGTCTACTGAAACATTGAAAGGACCTTGACCCTAATAAGCTCAAGGAAAAAACCCCTCATCTTTCTTTGTACTGAGGCCTGATACCAATATCCCCTGGGTGACCAAGAGAAATGGCCTTCAGAGGGCTCCTTAAATTATAATACCATATTCCAATTAGACCTTTTCTGTAAAAGGGAGGAAAAGTGGACTGACATTCCCTATATACAGCTTTTCTTTTATCTCCAGGACCACCCAGAATGGCTCCATAATTGCTATCTATATACTCACACACTGGCTGTTCATTGTAAACCACAGGATAAACATGAGGAAGAAGGACCAAAAAAGCCCCTTATCAGTGACAAGGCCCCTGTCCCTACTGCTCCCTCTACTGCTCCACCTTCTGCCCTGCCTTCTAAGCCACCACAATATTCTGGACCTCCTAATGGATGTTTCCCCCTTCAACAGGCAGTGATAGGAAGAGGGCGAGTCTATGTCCCCTTCCAGTTATCAGATCTAAGGGAGATTAAAAAGGATCTGGAAGCTATACTGATGCCCCAGACCAATACATCCAAGCCTTTATCTCTGTGATCCAAACCTTTGAATTGGCATGGAAGGATATCATGCTTCTCCTGGAGCAGACTCTTTCCTCATTAGAAAAGCAACAGGTCCTAGCCCAGGCCACTCAGATTGGAGACGATTTCCACCTACAACAAGCCCTATTACCCATGGCATCTGAAAATGAGGGAATAAATGTGCCTATACACACAGGGCACAGGCAGTCTTCTTGGCCGATCCACACTGGGATCAAAATGATGAGGGGGATGAATGGCATTGACACTACTTCATCCATCTTATAGTGGAAGGGCTAAAAAGGGCCAAAGTCAAACCTCTAAACTATTCCCAAGTGACTGTGGTAAAACAAGGCCCTGATGAAAAACCCCTTACCTTTCTACAGTGCCTTAAGGACACTATCCAAAAGCATACCACAGTAGACCCAGAGTCACAGGTGGGAGAGTCTCTCCTCAAGGATAAATTTCCAACTCAGTCAGCCCCAGATATCCATAGAAAACTCCAAAAATCTGTGGCTTAAGGGAAAAAGCCACTGGACCAACTAATGTAACTAACCATGTCTGTATACTATAACTGAGACCTCACTTAAAAGGGAGATGAGGATAAAAAACATCATTACCTAATCACAGCTCTAAGGGACTGACCTACCCAACAGGGGCCTACATCCCAAGCTTGCTGCCATTGTGGACAGGAGGGGCACTTCTGCAGGGAACACCCAAAAGGGAGACAGCCTGGATGACAGCCCCTACCCCCACTGTGAACTTGCCCCTTCTACAAAGGTAACCACTGGAGGTGTAAGTGTCCCCATGACAGGTGGAAGGTGGGGTGCCACCTCCCATGGATTGATGGGTCCCAGGGCCTTCTGTCCAGGCTCCACTTCCTGACATCAATGTTGAGGAGCCTCAGGTAACCATAATAGTAAAGAAGCAAAAGGTCATCTTCCTCCTAGACAGTGGAGCCCATTTCTCTGTCTTACCATTCTCTCCTGGTCCCCAGTCCAATAACAAAGTTATCATTCAGGGAATATCTGGCAAGCCCCTTGAGTGCTATTTTACTCAGCCTCTGGCCTGCTCTTGGGGAGACCTCCACTTCTGTCACTCTTTTCTCATAATCTCTGAGACTCCAATGCCCCTGCTGGGATGGGATTTACTATCTCAACTAAAGGCTCAAATTCTACTCCCCCAGGGGACTATCTCTGTTGCCTTCTTCTTCAGGAACAAGTAGATCCCATGGTGTGGACTGATGGAATGACTGTAGGGTGAACAAAAATGGCCCTCCTGATTCAAATAAGACTTAAAGATCCCTCACAGTTTCCACATCAAAAGTAATATCCCCTCAAGCCTGAGGGACGATGAGGCCTCTTACCTATCATAAATTCCTTTAAAAAACAAGGGCTGCTAGTCAATTGCTTCAGCCCCTACAATTCTCCTGTTCTTGCTGTCTGAAAAGGACCAGAAAAATGGAGACTTGTTCGAGATCTCTGGCTCATTAATAAAGCAGTCATCCCCCTACACCCTACTGTTTCCAATCCCTATACTCTATTGGCTCAAATACCCTCAAAAGCCCAATGTTATTCTGTAGTGGATTTAAAGGATGCTTTCTTTTGCATTCCTCTGCATCCTGACAGTCAGCCCCTGTTTGCCTTTGAAGATCCCACAAACTCTTCATAACAGCAAGCTAGCCAATTCATGGTCCATCTGGAACAACATATGGAGCTGGGCTCCTTGGGCACTACCTCTGGCTGGCCCCCTTTTTATGCTCCTTCTAATACTCCTATTTGGGCCTTATATAATAAATGCTCTCCCCAGATTCATATCTCAACAGGTCCAATGGATCAAATTCCAGCTCTTAGTCAAGGAATACTCACCTCTGCCTACATATGAGTCCTCAGTCCAGTTCTATGGGGGGCCTCTGGATACTACATTGGTCAATCCCTGAGACAAGAACCACCACACCTACCCCCCATCACCCCATTGTCAGCAGGAAGTAGACAGACAAGTCATCGCCCCTCTCCCTAACAGCAGATGGGTACTCATCTCAGAAGGGGGAGTGCGTTGGGTCTGGGAACCTAAAGGACAGATGAGTAAGTCAGTATCCCATCCTCCATGGACAGCACTTTGAGCCCTGCACCCTGAGGAAGAGTTACATCGTCTAATTAATCTGCCATGGGGCTGATAAACAGAATGCTCTCAAGGTTGTTTCCCCCCAGTAAGGGGCAAACAGATCAGTTCATCGAAGACAGTCTGTGCATGCAAATCCACGGACAATGGAAAAAGCCCACCTAACTCTTACCCTAACCCAGAGTTAAAGTGTCCATAAAAAGCCCCAGCCTCCACCTCAACAGGGAGCTACCAATTTTCCAGGCTTCCTGTCTGTCTCAAGGAGCAGCTTTTCCTTTCTCTCTAATAAATCCTACTTTGTGCTGAACTTGTTGTCTCACAAGTCAATCTGCTGCCTCACGAGTCAATTCTTTGCCCCATGGAACTCTTGACACTGGTCCACAAGAGTAGTGTAACAAGTAAGATAAGGCATGTACCTATGTACCTGGAAGCTATGCATAGCTTTGCATATTGTAACGTTCAAGGAAAGACAGTCCAGAAACTGATGCTATTAAAAGAAAATCAATGTTCTAATTGGCTTCTTTCAAAACATGCCCTAAAGGGTGCAGTACTTCTTAAAATCTCCCCATTCCTCTCAATTCCTTTTCTCATTTTTTTTCTATCAAATCTTTACTTAAAACAAAGCCTATGATTCTTTCCTATTTATTTGTCCAGTTTTCTCCTCCTGCCCCTCTTGTTTACTCATCCTTTCCTCATTAGCTCTGTCCTGTTACTTCTTCTTCCTCCAGTCCTAATGTTCACAGGTCCTGATCCTTTTCAAAAAGCCTGTGTTCCCTGCCTTCCCACATCTTACAACTTCCTGGGAAAGGAAATGTGGCTGTGGCTCAAATTGCTTCTGGATGGAAACCAGCTCATTCCCCAGATAACAAACACTACTCAGAAACTGAACCTGAAAGCAGAAATTCTTCCTCCAGAGAAAGACGTTTGGTACCCATGCCTTATCTAATCCCCAGGACTGTGAACACAAAGAATATGATCCCATGATTATGCTATGTTATATGGCCCATTCATTTTTTAAAAGGGGAGATGATTCAAGGTGAGCTTGAGCTAATCAAATAAGCTCTTTAAAAGCAGGTTTTCTCTGGTTGGTCATTGAGGAAGACGTCAGAGAAGTGTGCCTTAGCTGCTGTGGAGGAAGAACTAACATCTAAACTGTGAACTGCCTGTGTGGGCCACAAGACAAGAATGCAGGGTTCTCCTAGGAAGTAAGGGAAACCCTGGTAAGGACCTAGGAACCTCAGTTCTATAACCTCAAGGAACTGATTTTGGCTGACAACCTCAATGAGTTGGAAGTGGATCATTTCCTAGAGCATCCAAAAAGGAACACAGCCCAGCTGACACTTTGATTTCAGCTTTGGAGACCCTGAGAAGAAAAGCCAAACAACTGTGTGGCACATCTACTTATGGAACCATGAACTAATTGATGGTTGTTATTTTAAACCTCAAGGTTTCATACTTCTTACCTTGCAGTAGAAAATGAACAGAAGCAGAGGGATAGATAGGTTATGAAAACTCCTAAATGAATGATTTATTTCTGTCACAGATAAAATGTGTTACTAGTCACACAAAGCAAAGGCTTAGACTAAAGGGGAGCCACTGATAGTGAAGGCTGATGGGGGACAGTGGAGGTATCCCTGTGGTCTGGAAGAATAAGATTTGCATATGTAAGGGATGGACCACGAGTCAGGAATGGATGGTAGGGTTTGGTAGTTGGAGAGCACAGGAGCCCCTTTGGGTAAGGAGAGTGATTTAAGCAAAAGTATGTGAGCAGAAATACATTTGAGAGGAGGGGTCCTTACCTTACCTGTCTTCCCTCTCTTATTTTGCTGCAGCCATTGCAGACAACTCCCTGTGAACATGTCATGTACCTTCACACCTTCAGGATTTTTCATACATTCCCTCTTGTGACTGACACTCCCTTTCTTCCTTCATGATTTGTCCTTCAAGACCCAGCTCAAGGGTGTCTACCTATAACCCACTTCCCAGTCTTTCCTGCACTCAGAAAAGAAACTCTTTGTTATGTCAATAATTTAAACTCAAATTCAGTCATTTGCTGCTACTTCTCATTGCCCAATGTTGAGTTTCCTTAATATGGGGGCAGCCTGTTAACCTGCCAGGCTAGCAGCTCCAGTTATATAGGAGCCCCTGGCTGTGGATTTCTAAAGCAGTTGAGACTATGAAGAACTTCCTGAGGCCCCCTAAGGCTTCAGAATTTTCCCACAGAATTCTTGATCATGTTCTGTTTCCTCCTCCAGAAATGTGGGCTAAAATAAGCCCAGTAACTGAAGAAGGGGTGAGTCAGCGCCCTCAGGGTGGAGCAATCGCTGCTCTGCTGCTCCTTGTAAGAAACATCCGGCAGAGCCTGAGTTATTTATGCCAAGAACTAAAAGTGCAAAATGAGCTCTCCAAATGTGACAGGGGTAGGTTCCCATTCTCGATATGGCACAGAGGAAACTCTGTGCCAGTATACAAGGAGTGGCACATAGCCCTCTGACCAGGGGAAGCCTGGTGACAAAGGAGGAAGAGCCTGGTCTGTAACCCAGGTGGCATAAAGCTTATTCCCAGAGTCACTGATTATCAGGCTTATCAAGCTCACAGTGGCTCCTGTTTGCAGTTGCAGAGTAAGTACAGATGATTTTCTAGTTTTTGGCCTTGGCATTCTTTTGGTGTATCTGAGCAGCTCCCTAAGCACCAAGTCTCCAAGCTTATGCTCAGGCTTTGGATGATGTGGGATGTTGAGGTGTTGAAAGGAATTCCAATGTGGTTTACACAGTCATTGCTCAATTGAGATAGGTTCAATCAGCAGCCACTGATGGGACATTTTCTCTGTGTCAGGCACCTGGGAAAATCAACACAGTCTCTGCAAGAACTCACCATCTAGCAGGTGAGACTGTGGATGAAGGTGTAGACAAAAGACTGGCCAACACTACAAACTCCCTTATTGAGCCCTGAATGAAGGATCTTGGCACACAACTCAGTATAGACAGTTCCCTATAGTCCATGTGAAAGTGGGTTTCAGCTGGGGATTCAGCTCTGTTACTAGAATTTCCCCCATCTCAGTCAAAAGTTTTATTAAGAAAGAGGTCAATACAAAATGACCAAAGAAGTCAGAATTCATTTTCTTCAAATGATCTGACATTTTAATAACCATGTAGTTTTCCCCAGACAGTAAGAACAAGGTTGGTTATCATGCCAGAGTTTGCCTGTGCTTGAGATAAGGATCACTCACACACTGTGATGGAGCCTGCACTGAAAATATTTCCAGTCCCAGGTGTAAGAGCCTGAATAATTCCCAAAGAGCTCAGGATACTCCAGTTACACTCTTCCTCTCATACTTTATGCTAGTCAGCACTTCCAAAATGTCTTTAAATAAAATTCTGTCACATCTGCATTATAAGCCATATTTAAAACAAGTATTAAGGTTTAATATTTTAAGTTTTTCAAATATCATTTGAAGGGCTTCATTTAATTTTGTGATTTTTCTCATTGAAAAAATTTTGCCTTTAATCTTTTGATTTGAAGCTTTAAAAAAATAGGCCAAGTTTGTGATATCATACATATAGAAGATGAATAAAACACATTTTACATATAAATGTAGAAAGCAAATACTGTATAACCACCAACCAGGTTATATGGCACTATGTATTCCCTCTTTTTTCATCTTAGCTTACCTAAATTGCATGTTTGTCATTTATAACCATAAGTAAAACACAGCCCATAAAGAACTTAGGGTGCTACCTCTACACTGTCGGTGCTTAGTAGGCACTCAATTCTAATGGTGACTCTCTGATTTATTCAACAAATATCCACTAAGTTCATATTATGTACCCATTCTGTATTAAGCACTGGAGAAAGAAAGGTGTATAGGACATGCTGCCATCCCAGAACCAGTGAGACAGACAGAAAACATGGATCTGAAGTTCATGTTAGTGGAGAGCTCTGGCCAGTGACTAAAGCATGGGAGAGAGTGAATCATCCGAAGAAGAGTTTGCCAGTCAGCACCATGGGAGGAGAGCTGGTTGCTCCAGTGCAGGGAAGGACATGAGTGAAGTGAAGGGGCTCAAGTGAGGAGGCTTGTGTCCATGCATAGGGGGAGGGCATGGTTCTTTGGGAACCAGAGAACCAACAGAACCACGTGAATGCACCCAATGGGGGAAGGGACAGATTATCCTCACAGTACAGTATAAGTTTTGGACTTGTGTAGAAATATATTTCATCATTGTATGTTACAAATGATAATAATCATAATAGCTAGTATTTGCAGAACCTGCCGAGCACTGTACATGCATTGTGTCATTTGGTCACCACAGAAATTCCCTGGGATTAGTGAGAGATGGTAGAATTTAATTATTATGGATTTAAATATTATACTCAGAAGCTAGACTATTATGAAATCCTGGCTCCACACTTCCTAAATGTGTAATTTTAGGCAAGTAACAACCTTTCAATGCTTCTTCTTTTTATCTTTATAATGGGATAGCAAAAGTACCATGATGATGTGATTGTAGACAGGATTAAATCACATTTTACCTGTGCAGTGTCTGCACATAACATCTGTCCAACACACAGTGTTCAATGAGTCTTGCCTCTTATTGATCCATTTCATGGAGGAAGAAGCTGAGGTTTGGGGAGAGATGGTTGTGTTTCAAATGTCCCACAGGCAGTAGTTGATTATTCTAGATTCCAACCCAGGACATCTCACCACAGAGCCTGACCTCTTCCCCATCAACCAGCCTGGTTTGGTTGCTCAAGTGTGGCTTTCATTCAGGTAAACTTTTGACCTGCTTAACTCCTTCTCAAGTTGAAAAACCATTTTTCTCAAAAAGCCCAACCAGAAGAAGATGAGAAAATGTTAATCTATTTTAATATTAGTGATCTTTAGGAAACTGCTTAATTAATTAATGGATTCATCAAGCATTTATGCACTTGACTGAGCCCTCACTAAGTGTTAAATACAGCATTTTGTCACTTCACATAAATTGTCCAGGTACACTCCACTAGTAAGTGATCATGACTTCCCTATTTTATACATGGGACATTTATGCTCAGAGGAGGTAAATAACTTGCCCAAGACCATGCACTTGCTGTTGACTTTCCCACATCCTATGCATACCACCTGCAAGGGAAGACCTGGTTGGCCTGAGTTAATCACAGAAATCATACCTCAGTTTCCAGTGGGAGAACCCAGGCATTAGCACTTTAGTGTAGGGCATTCTGCTGGTCTCAAAGATTAGTTCAGAAGCATGCTTAAATTTCTACCAAAAACATACAAGTGAAAATTTTCTGGAACTTCTGCAAATATCCTCCCCCCTCTTTAGAGAAAGCATCAGCAGGAGGCCATCTCACACTTTGATATCATTGTGTATGAATTTGAAGTCTGGGGACATTGCAGCCATTGACCTAAAGATGAGACAAGGGCAAGGCTGGGCATAGCCAGTAGAGCTACTAAATTAAACCAATCATGGAGCTTCTAGCTATGAGGGCCAGGAGATGTCCTTATTGCTCCAACCAGATTTCTTCACAGGCAGCAAGGTAAGGAGCTGGGTGTCCAAGTCCAAACTGGGAATACCCAACTCCATGCCTTCCTACTTAGAGCCCAGCTGCAGATGTGGTTCATCTACTCAAGTCGCTTGCCATCTGGCAGGACATTTTTGGAATTCTGTTATTATGGAAGATTTGGTCACCAGTCACAATGTCAAGCTGAGGGTGGTCTGAGTCATTGTTTTTCTGTTTGTCTCATTTTTCCATAATACGAATGTATTACTTAGATAATAAAAACAACAACGGGAAAATTCCATGTGAGACAGAGGTAAACAAAAAAGCTGTGCTAAAAAAGACAGGTTATGTAAGGATCAAGCTGCAGGATATGTGTTTAGCAAGTTTTAAGGAAGGCTCAACTGGATAGGGCCAAAGACAGAGTGAAGCACACGGCCTTTTATTACTCCAACAAGTGCTAGTGACGCTAGAGACCTAATAATTAATTAGGGGGAGCTGATTGTTATTATCAAATGACACTGATTTCTGCAATGAGTGGGTAAAGGCTGGCTTCAGGGGTGATGGGGAGAGGTGCTGAGACTCCTTTGAACCTATTTCTAGAAACTTGGTTTCTCAAAACCTCTGCCTCTTTGGTGGGTTTCTTTTCTGCTCCTCCACAAGTGTCTCTTCTGTGCCTCTGATTCCCTAGAACTGACCTCAGCCACCTCTTCATTGCTAAGTTATATCATCTTGCTGGGCTTTGCCAAGGGCATTAATAAAACAGCTCCTGTGATTATAGCCACACAAAGGCAAACAAGGAGAAGACCATGATGCAGAAAGCAGAAACCTGCTCTGCAGCTGGTGCAGAATCCTGACCCTTGCAGCCCGAAAGGCTGCATTCTTTTTCCTCACTGATTGGATTAATTTCAGCCTCCCTCCAACCACGTGTACCTTCTGTTGTTTTTAACCTTGAAAAACGTCATGGCAACCAAGCTCAGAGAGATCAGTGTCTAGAGTCTGACATATGTGTTTGCATCCCAACTCTGATGCTTGCTTGAACTCTGATTTTGAGAGGGTCCCTTCAGGTCACTTTCCACCTCTGTATGGAGCTGGGATGCATTAAATGATACACCAGAAACATTACAAAAGCATGAAACTACCTGGGCTTTTGGAGGAAGAATGAGGCAGCAAAGCGAAAGATGCCTTTCTTTCTTTTCCTCCCCGGGGGGAGTGTATATGGAAGAGTGATCCAGTTTAGCTGACAGACAGTGAAAGGCCCAGAGACACATGGTGTCCATTGAGCTGGAATATAAAATATGGGAAAGGGACCAGGGGAAGTAAATTAAAGCTGGAGAGCTCAGGGTAATCCAGAGAGTTCAAAGTCATAGGACTTAGCACATTATCCTAAAGGAAATAAGGTGCTGCTGGAACTTTAAGCCTTTTAAGCAAGGGAATAATTTGACTAATTTATGTTTTTAAAAAACTTCACTTTGCCTATGTAGCGAATAGAATGCAAGGGACAAGGCTGGAAAGGCGCAGCCCGGTTGGGAGGCTTGTGAGTAGGCGAAGGAGTGGCTGCCTAAACTAAGCAGCCTGGGGTGGGCATACAGGAAAGTAAAATACCGTACCCTTGCCAGTTCTGTGGTTTTAAGAAAGTTACTTGACATTTGTGAAGTCACTTCCCCTCAGCTGAGTCAAGTCTCAGTTTTTTCCACTGTTTATGGAGGACAATATCTGTATCCTAGAATTATCAGGGGATTAGATGAGATGTGCACACAGCATACATCGGTATGCATCTGTCATATATGGGGCACTGACAAGAAGGAAGCAATTGTTATCATTAGTGGTGGAAGGTGAAATCTTGAAAACATCACAAGGTTCATCAGGAAATTCTGCTTAAGTGAAAGAAATAAGCAAATATACAGTGAGCACAAGAGAAGTCTTCTGGCTTAAAAATACAATGGTCCATGTGAAGAAGAAAGTAGAAATGTAGGAAGGGTCTTTATCTAAACAGGCCAATATATGCACTTGGTGAGTTCTTCTAAGAGTGAGGACGCAAAGAGATGAATTCAAAAGGTGGACAGGTGTGGTAGGCTTGTTGGATCCCATTGGAAGAGAGTCAGGAAACAAAAGCTTGCACACTGCCCAGGTTTCTACAACAGCTATTTTTAGTTCAGTACAAAAACCCTACAGAAGAAGTAGCACAACCTCTCACCCTCATTCTCTTTGCTTTTGTGCTCCCTGCCATGAAAATTAATCATCAAGTCAGGAGGGTGAATGTTAAAACTGGTCAGAGGAAATAAAAATCCAAGAGTGATAAAGATACAGAGAGAGAGAATGTTTTACTCTGCTAAATCTATTCAAGTCTCATCACTCAGACAAGTGACATGTGGGGATTCATTTCAAAATTGGATTTAAAAAATTTTTTGCTAGTTTTAAAGGAATGTATCCTCATTATGAAACTCTCAAACTATCAGTAAGGACTATTTTAGGCACTAACTATATGACAGGAACTTGGCATAGCATTTGCTGTGGTTTGGATCTGAGATGTCCCACAAAAGCTCATAGGCTGAAGGCTTGGTCCCCATGCAGCAGTGTTCAGACATGGGGTGTTTGGGAGGTGATTGCATCATGAGGGCTCTGACCTTGTGAATGGATTAATCCATTTTATGAATTCATATCTCTTTTTATTTTGATGGTACTAAGAATTGAACTCAGGGCCTTGTGCTGGCTATGCAGGTGCTCTACCACGTGAGCCACACTGCCAGCCCTAAATTCATATCTTAAAGCGTCATTGTGAGGTGATAGAAACTTTAGGAGGTGGGACCTAGTTGGAAGCAGTAGGTCACTAGGGGAATTCCCTTGAAGAGTTTTGTTATGTTCTGAATATGAAATGTCCCCCAAAAGGCTTTTGTGCTGGGGACTTGGTCCCCAGCTGTTGGTGCCATTTTGGGAAGTTCTGGGAACTTCAGGAGGTAGAGCCTAGCTTCAGGAAGTAGGTCACTGTGGATGGTTCCTTGGGTGTGTTTCCCCCCCACCCCCGGTCCCTTCCTGTCAGTCTCTCTGCTTCCTGTCTGCTTTGAGCTGAAGAACCTCATCTGCCACATGTTCCCACCACCATGATGCTCTGCTCAAGAGCATGGGACCAAACAACCATGAACTGAACCCATGAGCCAAAATACATCCTTCCTCCCTTATGTGGTTTTTAGCAGGTGATTTGGTCACACAGTAATAATACATGTATATTTTGTCCCCACCTGCTTCTTTTCTTGCTCACACTGTCTCCTGGCCACTATGAGGTGAGGAGTTTTGTTCCACCACGTGGGTCCTCTCATGGTGCTTTGTTTCACCACAGGCCTAAAAGCAAGGACTGAAACCTCAGAAACAGTGAGCCAAAGTAAATCCTTTCCCCTTTAAGTTGATTTTCTCAGACATTTTGTCACAGCAGTGGAAAGCTGACTAATACAGTATTTATGAGTTTATACGTGTCTATGTCATTTATTCATCACCCAAACTTATTGTGTAGGAAATACTGCTTGCTCATTTTATGGCTGGTGAAACTGAGGCCAAGACTTGCCCAGAGTCATGTAGCCAGCTCTATGACTTGCTAGTTTGAGCAAGTCACTTAACTTCCTAAATCCCAAGTCACGCTGTGCGCCTCAGTTCCTCTTCTGTAAAAAGGGGACCTTAACAGCTCCTACAGTTGTGAGGATTAAATTAGTTAAGACGTACTAAGGGCTCCCCATAGTACTTGCAGCATAGTGATACTATTGCTAGTGGCTGTATTTCTATCCTCTTCTGCTAGGACAGCATAACTTATCCTGATGAAGTCTAGTAGAGGGAAAAAAGTGAGTTTTTCAGGGAGAAAGATCTGTTCTGAGGAGTAAAGGATCTCAATGCCTGGGGAACACTCAGAACTGTGCCTGCAAAATAGCCATTACTTAGGTTGATATTCAGCAGTTCTTATCTATAAATTCCAAACACAAGCTCCATAGTGCTGCTTCCTGTCATATTATTGTACCTAAAACACTCTCATCATCCAGAGGCAAAGATTGCTCATAGTTCCATGTGTACCCTTTCACACTTGTGAAACAATTGTGCAAACTTGCTTCCTTTATGCAATATTCACTTTTAATTGTCCGTTCAAAAGAGTGAGTGTGAATCCTGGTTTTGTGATCTTTGGAAGGTTCTTTGCATACATCTTCCTTTTCTTCATTTGCAAAATGAGAATAATAACATCTGCTCACAGAGTGCTGGTGAGGATTAGACCTTGTAATAGAACCACATCACATAGGTTTGAAGAAGACTTGGTGACTTAAAATAGTTATTCCACACAACAAACAGAATCACCTTATAAATCAGATTATACTGCTTCTGAAATTTTTCCATTGCCTTGGGAATTCAATCAATACATCTTACGTTGGTCTGTGGGAAGGGTTTTGGTAGCCTGAAAAAATGCTATTTCCATTTTCTACCTGAGGTCATATGGGAGAGAGCTACAAATATATTTGACAAACTTGTTTAGAGTATGCAATTTAAATCTGTGGGAAAGGAAGTACTAAGGACTGAATTTTGCCTCCTGTCCCCCAAAATCCTATGTTGAAGCCCTTCCTTATTTGGAAGAGGCCTTTTAAAGAGACAATTGAGGTCAAATGAGGTTCATAAAGGTGGGGCCTATTCCAGTACAACTAGTGTCTTAATAAAAACAGACAAATACCAGGAGGTGATGTAGAAGAAAGGCCATGTGAAGACTTGGTGAGAAGGCTGCTATTTGCAAGACATGAAGAGAAACTAAACCTACTGACCCCTTGGTTTCAGACTCTCAGCCTCCTGAACTGTGAGAAAGTAAGTTTTTGTTGTGTAAGCATCCAGCCCGTGGTACTTTGTTATGGAAGCAATAGGAAACTAATACAGTAGGCATGCAAAAATAGCACCTAATTTATTATTTTGTAGAATTAATGTACATGAACAAAAGACAGCACTCAAGAAATAATCTTATTTTCCAGATGCCTGGGCAGAGGTGGACAACCTCAGGGTCCTTCTTAAAGGGCTTGTTCATGTGAAATCCATGGCAAGGAGAAAAATCTGCCATCTATAGGTGCTGTGATGCAGAGACAGGAAAGGCTGGGTTTCAGCCCATTTTCTAAAAGCCAAATGTATCCAACTGTATCTGTCCCAGCAATATACCCAAAGGAATCTTTGTCAGGATAGAATGGAGATACCTGCATATCCATGTTCACAAAAGCTCTGTTCACAGTAGCCACATCATGGAATCAGCCTAGTTTCCCATCACTGGGTAAGAATAAAGAAAATGTGGTACATATACACAATGAAGTATTATTCAGCCGTTAAGTAGGATGAAATCATGTCATTTGCAGAAAAATAGATGGAACTGAAGATCATCGTGTTAAATGAAATAAGGCAGACTACAAAGACAAATATCACATGTTTTCTCTTATGTGTGGAATTTAGGAGAAAAGACATGAAAGTAGAAGGTGGACAAATAGAGAATAGGAAGAGAACCAGTGGGAGGGGGATATGTGGATAATAAAGGAGGGAATAAATAAGATCAAAGTGCCTAACATACTAGTATGAAAATGTCATGATGAAACCCAACATTTTTTACAATTAGTACACACACACATCAGTTACTCTTCCTTCTTAGGAAGGTGGGTGAGATACAGCCTAAAAAATGTGACTCCAGGTGAGACTCTTCACATGGGAACATGGGGAGTAGGGGATAGCATTTTCCTGTTAAAAATCTATAAATCCTGGCACATTCTTTCTCTTGAGTCTCTCTTTTCATCTTGTCCCCCTCTTCCTGTTCAGTGTCTAGGCATGACATTTCAAAGAATGTCAATGGCAGGCAAAGTTACTCTAACCCCGTTGGAACAAGATGAAAAAAATACCACAAAACAGTCAAATGTCCTGACTAATGTGAGTGACTTCTGCTTGTTTTCCAGCTACAACTTTAGTCTTGCTCTTTTCCTATATATAAGGTTTAAGATATTTAATCATGATATAAACTTTTTGGATTTTTTAGAAAACAAAAGGAAATTTTGAACTAAGGGCTTCATGCTTGCATAGCAGGTACTCTTATCACTTGAGCCACACTTCAAGTTCATTTTGCTTTGGTTATTTTGGAGATAGGGGTCTTGTAAACTATTTGCCCAGGCTGGTCTGAAGCCTCCATCCTCACAATCTCAGCCTCCCAAGTAGCTAGGATTATAGGCGTGAACCCCTGGCACTTGACTAGCCCTAACATGATCTTTGATTACTAATCGTCTGTAATCCAGAGCAAAACTCCATTTCCTAAAGTTCTCCCCCAAATCATCCAACCATAGTCATATCCCACAATAGTCTTTTCAAATACTTGCTGAATGAGATACCCAATGGTACCTTTCTCACTGCAATAAGTAATAAATTCAACTTATCCAACTTCAGATGTGTTCTTGGAAGTCTGACAAATGAGTATTTGTAGTCTAAGAACACATCTGACTCCAGACTCATCTGGACTCAGGAATTTAAAAACATAAGGACCCTGTCTTTCTCTGCTTGTTTTGCATTGAGCATCCTCTTGTGTTGGTTTCTTCCCCAGGTAGATCTCTCATAACAGGTAGATGCCCACTGGCAATCCTAACCCATCCTTAACAGCCCATTATGCAAAAGGTAGAGACCTGCTGTCTTCCAAAAATCTAAGTTCAAAACTTAAGACACTCTGATGGTTTTCCCTGATTGGTTTAGATGATCATTGATGCCATAGAAGTTGAGGTGCATTGACTGGTCAGACTGAGGCATATGCTCTAGAAGTGGGAAAAATGTTTCATGAATTCCAGCCCTGTGAAGGTCACATGGAGAGGGAGAGGATTGCTTCCTGTATCAGCTAGAGTTCCCTTGGGAGAGTAGAAATTCTCCATAAGAATTATGCAGTTATCTCATTATAAGCAGTGAGGGATTTAGTATAGAGAATTTGATGCTTAGAAAACTGCAGTAAGAGGCATAAGGAAAAATTAAGGAAGGTCACAAATAGTTTTCAGTTATGGTGCTAGTTTTTAAGGAATTGGGAAGATGGAGGACCTCAGGAAACTGGGCAATGACCACAGCTGTCTTCAGTGTTATGGTGGGTAAGTCACAGGGTAATGCTAACAGGCTACTCAAAATTTCACATCAACTAAAATATTGCTTTCCTACAGGACAGTGGTCCTAACCCATCTGTCTATCTACCATCTACTCTATCATCTATTTACCTGCTTAGTCTCCTACCCACTTATCTCATTCTGATCTTCCAAACTTCTGTGAGCTCCTCACCTTTGCAGACTTCAGCTCTCAGAGACTCTGAGATATTTAGTTCACATTCACAGGTCTGGGCCTATGATATAGGGAAGGACATAGAAAGGAGAAATGGCACTGAATTGTGACAGAGAATCTGGTGCAGCTCCTCAGCGTAAGGGACTAGATAAACGACGCATCTGCTGCCTTTGGTGATAGACACTGTCAATAGTTTTTTAGGTTATCACTTTTTTAACACGTAAGGGATAAAAGAAAGGTTAACTTTTTAATAGCTTTGGGGGTCTTGAAGGCATGGGGGAGATGGGTAGTGAACAGGGTACAGGAAGATATCTTCACTTTCAAATAGAGGAGGAAATGGAAGTTAGTGAGCTTCATGGAAATTCAGGGAGAGTTTATAGGTGAGAATCAAGAAAATGGAAAGCATAAAGATTTTGGGGAAAAAATCAATGATTACAAAGATTTACCAAGAACAAACCATACAAAAATCACCTCGTTTGTTTGTTTGTCTGTGAATAAATACTTGAGGGGATTTCTGGAGACATAGAGTGTGTGGATTTTAATGTGACATTTACTAAAATCTCTTTATGTCTTTGTGAACAAATGGCAAAATGTTGATGGCATTACTGCTAAGTAAGTCATAGCTAAATAGCTGTGTCCTGAGAATGCTGACTAATGGGCCATGGGAAAATAGTCTCTGTTAGGGAGTTCTGACTTTGATTTTGTCTAGTTCAACATCAATGAGAGCATTGATGACTCTCTAATCAAATCTGCACCAAGGCTAAGAGAAGAGCAAATGGATTGTGTAATGGAATCAGAGTTCACCAAACCATCAATAGTCTGGCATGAAGGACAGAATGGGACAAATTGAATTGTACTAGAAATAATCTAGAACATTACCAAACAGCATGGTGAGGAGGAAGTAAGAAGGATGGTTTAAGAGCAGAGTCTTTGAGAAAAAAAGACTCACGTCTATTGCAAACAACCTTAGACTATTGGATCACATTGGCTGTCAAAATAATGAGATGTCACTTCAATATACAGTTATAGAATTATTTTGGATAGAATAGTGCCAAGCACATAGTATACACTCAAGAGATACTGTCTAATGTTGTATATGAATTCATGATTTTCCTAGAACACTATGTTGAGTTACTCATTCATGCATTCATTCAATGAATAATTTTTGTGAACCAGAGTCAGGTTCTGGTTTGGTGCAGGGTACACATTAATTAACAAAACAGACAAAATCTCTGCTGTGGGGGGACTGAGATATTAGTTCAGCACCAAATATGTTTCAGGTACTCTATTTAAGCTGTGAAGATGAACACAGCTCCTGCCTTCAAATTCTTAATAAAGAAACAGATATGAGCAAATAATAACTGCCCAGAAATGGTATATGCCACTAATACTCCAGAAAGAGGAATGTTTGCAAGAGAGCTACGTATGTTGTCACCTGAGCCATGCCCCAAGTCCTTTTGATTTTAATTTCTTTTTCATATAGGGTCTCACCCTAACTTTTCCTGGGTCGGCTTTATACTGCAATCCTACCTCTGCCTCCTTAGTAGCTGGAAATACAGTCATGTGACACCAGACCTGGCCTATTTGTTTACAAACAGGACACATGTGGGTTGTTTTTTGTGTATGTGGTTAACAGATATTTGCCTAATTGTTGTTTACCTTGAGGAGTTATCCAGAGCAAGGCACTGAGAACTGTGGGCAAAACTAAAAGTTTTGTAGAAGATAATAGTGAAGAAACTTGGATTTTATTTTTAACTTAGGGATGAGAAATCTAAGGGGCAAGGCCTGCTTAAGAGGCATGCCATATATGAAAAGTTGCTGCATAAAGTGAAGAATGGACATGAACTGTGTAGCTGTGATGAATGGCTTTAGGATGTTTCAGAGAAATGGACGTGGGGTTACACAAGGAAAAGTCTTTCCAGCAGTCCAAGCTATTTACCTCTCTAAAGATATATTTATGAAGTAGGAGATTTCCTGTCATTGGAGGCAGTCAATGAGAACCCAGAGAGACCACTTTCACCTTGAAAGGAAGAGCCATCCATCAATTTATGTTTTGACCATGAAGGACATATTTAGTCTTGGGATGCTCCAATTTTATGAACTTCCATATGGTGCATTTTTTAATTGTCCCCATGCATTGCTGTTTTGCATTATGTGTGTAAATCAGTGCTTACTTCACTCAAGCATGGAATTTCTGAGAGCCTGATAAAAGGCTAGGTGGTATATTGGATAAATAATAGATTTGAAAGTTGGTCCAACACCAAAAAAAAAAAAAAAAAAAAAACCAAACCTGTGCTCCTTTGCTTTGGGGCAGGCTATTCACCTTCTCTACAACTGAACTTCTGTATACATAAAATGAATGTAATAACATTTACCTTATCTGTGGTATTGCTGTGGGGATAAGATATAATGTGTAGGGTAAATCATATTGAACAGAGCAATACATGAAATAGATGTACCTTTAGAGTAGTTATACTTGTTCCAGTTTCATATCCAGCCACCCTTTGGTACTTGGTGATGTTGGGTGCAGAGTTTAGCTCTACAGAGATACTTGTTGGGTTAAAGCCAAATGCTCATTGCAGTACTGTGGCCCAAGACAGAGAATCACTGGTTCTTTACCTCAAAGGGAGGAGGTTTGCTCTGAATTTTGCTCTCTGCTCCCTTCTTTGCATTACTTTCTCCCTGGCTCTTTGGTGCTCTTCATTGTAGGTTCAGATGCTTGTGTTTGAATCAGTGGACCCTGAGCACCCTCTAGAGACGACAGAGGGATGTGCCCCTTTTGAGAATAGGTGAATTTTTCTCACTATGCAGTTAGTTATTGGCCTAAGTGAAACATCCCAGGAGCAAGTGGGATCTGAAGGAAGGGAACAAGTAAGTGGGGGAATCCAGCTTTCATAATCCACCACTCCTTATTACCTCTCCCTGCTACCTTCTCCTATCCATCCAGTCTCTGGGTGGCCCTGAAAACAATGAGCAACCTAGGATTCAGGAAAAGAATTCCCTTTTATTCCAGAGCACAGGTGGTACTCTGAGAACTTGTTTCCATAGGATCATAACTAATTTCCAGTGACTCTGATCCAGGGATAAAGTCATTAAATACGATGCTGGCCTTTCCTCCTCTGACCATCCAGGCAACAGATCTTGCTCATTCATCAGTAGAGGGGAGGAAGAAGCTACCAGAGTTCAGCAAGTCACACAAAGCAAGTTTAACTGTAATATTTTTCAAATATTTCATCTCCAGTTCTTTCCATAGCCAACTTTTTAAAAGTTCTGCATCACCTCTGTTCCTGAACAAACTTAAAGAAAAACTCTTCTGTAACTAACACAGAGGAGAACACAGTGACACATAAGAGAATGAGGAATGGGTTGGGTATGATAAAGCCCACTTGAGAATTGTTATGCCTTGGATAACTAGTAAAAGACATTGACCAACTAACTGAAAAATCAGAATGCTTACCCCATTCTAAAAGGAAAAGATGACATAAATTTCCTAAAATCACAGAGCAAGACATGGAGGGAATTAGAATATATGATGCTCAGAATCATGGTTTTTGCAGGCAGAACAATTCATCTGAGTTTAGACATGACTATAATCTACATTGAATAATTGAGCTGGCGTGTGTGTTAAGTGTGCCCTTCACAAGTCTCATAGGAGTTTCAAAATAATTTTTAAAAATGTCTTTTTTATTACCTCTACTACATAGAAGAGAAAACCAAGACCCAAATTTCACTATTAGTAAAGAGATATATAGAATTTGAACTCTTATCTTTGTGGTTCATATCACTTCACCTTAATCTTTGTAATGTATTTAACAAATGCCATATTAGGTATGTCAGGGGATAAAAATAAGTAGATGATTCAACCATTCTCTCAAAGAGCATGAAATCCACATAGAGGAACTCATTATCATGAGGAAGGAAATTATCTGAACAATCTGAGCAGGTGGTCTCTGTAGATTAAATTACTTCAAAGGGCAAGGAGTTAATCCTAGTAAATAGAAAATGTGAGCCCAGAATAACTAGAAGTCAGTGATACATGTGCATGAAATTTTATATACATGAAATTATGCATATAATTTGCTTCAAGATATCAGAGAGATGCCAAGGTAGTGAGTATTTAAGGAGTCAGTATCATAGAAAGAATGGAAGTGCAGAGTGATGAGATAAAGATTTGGTGAAATTTTATTATTTTGGTGTTAAAGCTTTTTACTGATGCATAATTATTGTGCATATTTATGCTACAATATTATTGGGCCTGGAGAACATTATGTTAAGTGAAATGAGCCAGGCACAGAAAGACAAACACTGAATTATTTCATTCATATGTGGAATGTCTTTAAAAGAGGCGGTCTCTCGTAACTTGAGAGAGTGGAGTAGAGCTTACCAGAGGCTGTGGAAGGAAGAGGTGGGTCAATGCTTAGCTGATTAAATGTGCTTGGCTGATGATTGGGTAGTTGAGCAGAGCTTTTCCAGAATTACAGGGATAATGGGACAAAAATTGGGATTTGGTGACCACAAGGTGGAGACTCTCTCAAACACTGAAAAAGATCAGTAAATGATTGGATTAAGATGAGCTGCCTTAACTCTCTTTGCTTGACGAAACTGAATGCCAGAGGCAGAAAACATTATCTAGAGAGATTTTCTTAGTCTTGGCACTAAAAGCATTGATATTTGGGATCAGATACTTCTTTGCTGTGGGGTTTTACCTGTACTTGATAGTAAGTTTAGCAGAAACCCTGGCATTTATTCACTAGATGCTGCTAACAGCCCTCATTATTTGTGAAAACTGAAATGTCTTCAGACACTAGTGAATGAGTACAGGGAAAAATATTGGCCTAGAGTCTCCATTTATTTTTAATTTATAACATTTGGCATTCAAGTAAAAATAGTCATATGTAGAAATGGTGGTAATTTCTTAAAAATTGTGAGAAGAAAAAGATAGAATCACATATATAGGCAATACAAATACTGGAATTATTACATGTGGTTGTTAAATCATACTTTATAACATAGTTAAGAAATTAAACGGCACAATGGAGAATGTCAACAGATAATCAGAAACAAATAAAATGTAAGCTTTAGAATTTGAAATGCAATAACTAGTATTAATAACTCAACAGAAAGTATAATAGCAGTGAATAAGAGGTTATTGAACCAAAAGATTTACTAGAGGAAAGTCTACATAGTGAAGCCCAGAATGATAAAAAGAGGGACACACACAAAATAAAAGCAAACATGTCATATATGGGATACAAAATTTAACATATGCATGTTTGATCATGAAACAGATGCTAATCTCTCTTTCCAGATATGAATGGTTTAGTAAATGAACTAGGAGTTTATAAAGAATAGAAGCAAATATTGGGAAGCTGTTACCAAAGGTTGGTGAAAACTTCACTGAAGATCTGAACTTGAGCTTAGAATGTATGCCTGAACCCGCAGGCAAAGAGTAGAAGACTTACTGTCTCAAAATGTTTAAGTATAACCTCTGACCTATCATTAATTGAACAGGTATATGTTTACTATAGTTAGCCAAACAAAGTACCATTAACTGGTGACTTAAGGCAACAGAAATTTATTATCTCTGTTCTAAAGCTAGAAGTCCAAAATTGATGTGTTTGTAGGGCCATGCTTCCTACAAAGCCTCTAGGAAAGCAGTCATCTTTGCCTCTTCCAGCTCTTGGTAGTCCTGGCTTATGGCACCATAACTCCAATCTCTGCCTCTGTCCTCATGTGTTTTCTTGCCTCTGAGATTGTATTTGTGTGCAAATTTCCCTGTCCGTATAAGGACACTAGTTATATGGCCTTATTTCCAAATAATATCACTTTCTGAGATACTGAGAAGTTAGAGCTTCAATGTATGTTTTTCGGTGGCAATTCAATCCATAACAAACTATTAAGAAAGGAGTAATAGAAGAAGTGCCTATGATCAAAGTATATTATATGTGTATATAGAAATATCACAATGAAACACCTCAATTTGTACAATAAATTAATGCTAATAAAATAATTTTTAAAAGATATGGAAACCCAGTGGCACCCCCCAGGAATCTAGGCTTAATAAAAATAAGAAAATTTTAAAAATTGAGCATAGGTAGCAGCCACACAAATCTGAGAAGAGTGATTCTGTAGACTAGGTCCAAGAAAATTACTAAACAGGCAAACAAAAATCTGAAATAATAATAACCCCTAGAGGAGATCAGAATCCAGAGTTGCTATAATGTATTTCTACAATTTCTAGCTTTCAAAATAAAATGTACAAGATGCAAAAAGAAACACGAAAGTGTAGTTTATAGAGAGAACAAAATAGTCAATCAGTACTGTTTCTGAAGGGCCCAGTTGTTGGACTTAGGCATCTATTGTAAGTTCAAAAACCTGAAGGAAATCATGTTCAAATAACCAAAGGAAAGTATGATTACAATGACTTGGCAAATTGAAAAATATGAATTTAAAGCTAAGAATAGTTTTAAAAAGAACAAAAATAAGAAAGAAATGAGTGGAGATATGAGGACACCATGAAGCATGCTAAAATATGTATGGGGAGAATCCTAGAAAGAGAGTAGCTAGAAAAAGAAGCAAAAATACATTTGAAGAAATAATGGATAATGTGCTCCATATTAGATAAAAAGCATTAATTTATAGATCCACAAAGCACAATTAATTCCAAGTAGGATAAACTCCTGGTTGTGCTTCACAACCAAGCACATGAAAATGTGTCAAAATGCTAAAACAACAAAAACCAAAGACAAAGATAAAATCTCGAGAGCACCAGAAGAATAATTACTCATCACGTGTAAAGAGGCCTCCATAAAATTAACAGCTAACCTCTTATCAGAGACAATGAAAATCAGAGACTATGCATTGATGTATTTAAAGTGTTGTAAGAAAAAACTCCTATAAACTAATAAAGCAGAAATTTTATATTCAGTCCATAAAACTATCATTCAAAAATTAAGGCTAAATAAATTCCCAGAAAAACAAAGGTTGATGAAATCACTGGTCACACAATGAACTTAGAGGATATATTACCAGAAATCTTCAGGCCAGATGTAGATTATACCAGATGTAACTGAAATTTGCATAAAGAAATCAGGGGCAATGATACAGTTGATTATATTAGCAGCAGACATCCTTAGTATCAGATTGTGCTATAGAAACACCATTTTCCACTGAAAGAAACCAAACCTTCTTGGATAAATGACTGGTTCTAATTTTTGAGCAGGAAATTCACAAGGTCTGGAATATTTAAATATGTAAATGCACATTAGTCTGGAATATTTTGTCATAGCAAATATTGGGACATGTTAAAAGTGTTCAGAACCTAAATATAAGGAAGAAACTCATCCTGGTCAAAGACGAATTGATTAGAGCTTCAGCAAGGACTTCAATGGATTGAAAATAATCAGATGTATTTAAATCCATAGTTAATAATCTTAACCAAACCAACCAATCTCATTGATCACATTCAGAGGATGATGAGCTATTAATTAACATTAAAGCTTGTTAACTGGAGGGAAACGATCAAGGTTTGATCCTAATATCCTCACACACACAAACTTTACCATGGTTTATCCAAACAGTAGTGGAGAAGCATACACTCAGAGAATTATTCTGAATAATAAATATAGAAGTTCTAATAGTTAGAACATTATCATTTTAATCCCCCAATAAATTAATTGATCTAGAATCTGAGCTTTCATGGCTCAAAGGGAGAAAATCAGATATTATGTTCCCCTGATGAATAAACTACCCAGCGCTTACAATCCTGACAAAGGGATTGAACCTCTATTTGATAGCCTTTGAATCCATCTGTCAGTTTGTAGGAAATATAGAAGTCAAATGAACATGTCAAGCTATAATCAACAAAACCAGACTGTGAGAAACTACAGATTAAGTAGGCTGAGTTCTTCAACTGAGTTGGTGTAAGCAAAAGAAAGGTATGGAGAACCTGCTGATTAAAAGACATAGAAAAAATTTTTTAATATTAGCAAAATAAAACTATGATGTCGAGAGAGCCACACTTGGATGATTAAACAAGTACTGTAAGGAAGTGATTACTTTTTTGTTGGAGGAAGAAATGATGAGTTGAGATGGGTAGGAGGGAGTGTTTTAAGGTAACTGAAAAGTTCTATTTCTTTACTTGGATGGTACTCACAAGGTGATTGCCTTTTCATGACAGTTTGATAGTACATGTGTGTTTTATTGTGTAAGAAAAAAGTAATGCTTTTCTCCTCATAAAACTCATGGGAGAAGTTCAATATATGGACGTCATTATTACGATTGAAATAATTCTAACTCTTTACTCTACAGTAGGCTGTTGTTGCTTTGAAGTGAGTTTCCAAATTCCACCTAGTAAAAGCTGCTATCACATCCACAGAGCAGAATTTGGTAGGGAGTACCACTGTCTAAATTTCATGTTCCAAGTCTAAACTTGAGTTCAAAGAAAGTTCTTTGGTTTGACTGCTTGTTCCGGGTACAAATAATTGATTTGTGCGTTATTTCAGACTCTTGAGTAGTTTGTGTTCCCATTGGCTTTGGTCTGTGGGTCTATTCTCAAAAGCACATTTGGTCTGTGGGTCTATTCTCAAAAGCACATTGGACTACTTTCTTTCAGCTTCTACTTCTCAGTTTAGCAGGCATTTCATTTCTAAATAATAACAATAAGTCCACAGCACTCAGGAGGCTGAGGCAGGAGGGTTGTAAGTTCAAGGCCAGCAAGACTCTGTCTTCAAACAAACAAACAAACAAAATGTATAAAAGTCCATATTATAGTGGGAAATGAATGGATTGAATGTTCTGCTTCCCAAGAGTTGAATTAAGTGACTTTAGGCATTATTGGCTAACCCATGTGAGACTTATTTCACATCTGGAAATAGTTAGAGTAAAACTTTTTCATAGTACTTGCATGGGACTTAAAAAAGAAGATATATGTACAACAATTCTTAAACATAATGGCATAAAATACATCATAGTTACTTTTGGAAGTTTCATATATAAGTATTAACACATTAAATAAATAGTACCATTTATCATTTATTTACTTAAATAAATAGTCAATTTATAGTAGCTTTCAAATTGCACTATGTATATCATAAGGATAAGAACTCAGTCTAGGACTGTTTAATCTACACTGAAATTACTGTCTGAGAAAGGTTTTGCATAATCTTTGATTAGGTTTGGAGAGCAATGAAAGCTGCTTGGTTTTCTCTGTCATATAAGCTGATGCAGGTTTAGACTTTCCTGTCACACCCTTGAGGCACCAGCCAGGGTTGTAATCTTCCCACTCTGTAGTCCAGACCAGCCAGGGGGGACTGATGTACGTTGAGCAAATGCTAGGATATTAACTTCCCTTATGTCTCCATCTAACATAAAGGTAAATACTTGAAGAGGTGATTTCATGCTATGTAGTCATCTCATTAGGAGGAACCGGTGACTGTAACTAAATCTCAGATTTGCTAGTCTGTACACCAGAAAGTTTCCATGCTGACAGCATGCAGCCCAGGAAGGAGAAGAAGAAGGACTTGGGGATAAAGGTGAACAATGGCTGGTGCAGTCCTGATGGAGTCTGTGGAAGTGATGATGAGGCATTTGGACAAGAGCTGGACACACAATCCTAATTAGAAAATACAGATGTTGATCAAAGTTAGTTGTCTTTAAGTTCTGGGTTACCATGTTTGGAAGAAGAGGAAACAGTAAGTCTAATCAGCACAGGCTGCTTCTTACTCTCTATTTATGCAAGATTTAGTAGGGAAAAAACAATGCTGGACATAGGAGAATTGAGGAAATTATGTCTGTTCAATAGCCTTTTATTTATTTATTCATTTACACATTCATTTCATCATCAGGCAGTTGGTGAAGGAAGTAATTATTAAAGCCCTAACTAGGTTCACAGAGATAAAATATTTAAGTCCCAGCTCTTTTTCTTATTAGCTTTCTTGACTTTGGCATACCTTTCTAAACTTCAATATCCTTTTCATGTAAAAAAGTAAGTTTTCCTTCTCATAACTCTATAAGAATATATAATGCGATAATGTTTATAGTCTGTGCATGTTAGACAACACATAATAGTTTTTATTAAGATTCAAATTAATACTTCAATAATCTTTTATAAAGTTTTCCCACATGAAGTAGATACAAAGATGAATAACATCATTCATAGCCCAGGACAAAGAAGTATTTATCCATGAAAAATGATGTCAACGTGATAAGCACAAAGGAATTAACAAAATGCTAACACTCAGTCAAGTTAACTTGACCTTTATATTAACAAAGGACATAGCTTACATTATAACCCATATATACCTGACTACAGAACCCACGTGCTTTGGATCCATGTAAACAGAATCCATGGGATTTGTCTCTTCCCAGACTTCCTTCAACCACAAATGATTTCTCTTTGCTTTCTCATTCCAGATGTCTGGATATTGGCTATATTCATCTTAATAGCGAATGTTACTTTTGTGTTTGTTTGGTTTTTTTGAAGACATATGAATTTTATATTTTATTTAACTATGTAGCAGATTGATTTTTTCTTATTTTTTATTTTTTATTTTATTCATGTGTGCATACAATGTTTGGGTGATTTTTCCCCCCTTCCCCTTGCCCTCTCCCTCACCTCTCTGCTCCCTCCTTCACCCCCTGCCCCCTCCCTCTTTCCCCTACCCTCTCATTATCAGAGAGAAACTATTTTGCCCTTACTCTAATTTTGTTGTAGAGAGAGTATAAGCAATAATAAGGAACAAGGGTTTTTGCTACTTGAGATAAGGATAGCTATATTGGGAGTTGACTCCCATTGCTTTCCTGTACATGCGTGTTACCTTCTAAATTAATTTTTCTCAAACTAGCCTTTTGTCTAGTTCCTGGTCCCCTTTTCCTAAGGCCTCTGTTGCTTTTAAGTATCTGCTTTAGTTACTCTGCGTTGAGGACAACAAATGATAGTTAATTTTTTAGGTGTCTTACCTATCCTTATACCTCCCTTGTGTGCTCTTGCTTTGTCATGTGATCAAAGACCAATCCCCTTGTTGTGTTTACCCTTGATCTAACGTCTGCAAATGAGGGAGAACATACGATTTTTGGTCTTTTGGGCCAGGCTAACCTCACTCAGAATGATGTTCATCCATTTACTTGTGAATGGTAAGATTTCATTCTTCTTCATGGCTGCATAAAATTCCATTGTGTATAAATACAACATTTTCTTAATCCATTCATCAGTAGCGGGATATCTTGGCTGTTTCCATATCTTGGCTATTGTTAATAGTGCTGCAATAAACATGGGTGTGCAAGTGCCTCTGGAGTAACCTGTGTCACATTCTTTTGGGTATATCTCCAGGAGTGGGATTGCTGGATCATATGGTAGATCTATGTTTAGATTTTTAAGAAGCCTCCAGATTTTTTCCCAGAATGGTTGTACTAGTTTGCATTCCCACCAGCAGTGTAAAAGGGTTCCTTTTTCCTGCATCCTCACCAACACCTGTTGTTGGTGGTGTTGCTGATGATGGCTATTCTAACAGGGGTGAGGTGGAATCTTAGTGTGGTTTTAATTTGCATTTCCTTTATGGCTAGAGATGGTGAGCATTTTTTCATGTGTTTTTTGGCCATTTGAATTTCTTCTTTTGAGAAAGTTCTGTTTAGTTCACTTGCCCATTTCTTTATTGGTTCATTAGTTTTGGGAGAATTTAGTTTTTTAAGTTCCCTATATATTCTGGTTATCAGTCCTTTGTTTGATGTGCAGCTGGCAAATATTTTTTCCCACTCTGTGGGTGTTCTCTTCAGTTTAGAGACCATCTCTTTTGTTGAGCAGAAGCTTTTTAGTTTTATGAAGTCCCATTTATCTATGCTATCTCTTAGTTGCTGAGCTGCTGGGGTTCCATTGAGAAAGTTCTTACCTATACCTACTAACTCCAGAGTATTTCCTACTCTTTCCTGTATCAACTTTAGAGTTTGGGTCTGATATTAAGGTCCTTGATCCATTTTGAGTTAATATTGGTATAGTGTGATAAACATGGATCTAGTTTCAGTTTTTTGCAGCCTGCCAACCAGTTTTCCCAGCAGTTTTTGTTGAAGAGGCTGTCTTTTCTCCATCATATATTTTTAATGCCTTTGTAACAGGTAAGTTGGTTTAGTTGTGTGGCTTCATATCTGGGTCCTCTATTCTGTTCCACTGGTCTTCATGTCTGTTTTTGTGCCAGTACCATGCTGTTTTTATTGTTACTGCTTTGTGATATAGTTTGAAGTCAGGTATCGTGATACCTCCAGCGTTGTTCTTTGTACTGAGTATTACCTTGGCTGTTTGTGGCCTCTTGAGTATCCAAATACATTTTTCAATATTTTTGATGAATGTCATTGGAATTTTGATGGGAATTGCATTAAACATGTAGATTACTTTGGGGAGTATCGACATTTTTACTATGTTGATTCTACCAATCCATGAGCATGGGAGATCTCTCCACTTTCTATAGTCTTCCTCAATCTCTTTCTTCAGAAGTGTATAGTTTTCTTTGTAGAGGTCATTCACATCCTTTGTTAGGTTTACACCTAGGTATTTGATTTTTTTTTTGAGGCTATTATAAATGGAATTGTTTTCATATATTCTTTCTCACTTTGTTCATTATTAGTGTATAGAAATACTAATGATTTTTTATGTTGATTTTATATCCTGCTACCTTGCTATAGCTATTGATGATATCTAGAAGCTTCTGAATAGAGTTTTTTGGGTCTTTAAGGTATAGGATCATGTCGTCTGCAAATAGGGACATTTTGACAGTTTCTTTACCTATTTGTATTCCTTTTATTCCTTCTTCTTGCCTAATTGTTCTGGCTAGGAATTCCAGTACTATGTTGAATAGGAGTGGAGGTAGTGGGCATCCTTGTCTGGTTCCTGATTTTAGAGGGAATGGTTTCAGTTTTTCACTGTTAAGTATAGTGATGACTATAGGTTTGTCATATGTAGCTTTTATAATATTGAGGTATTTTCCTTCTATTCCTAGTTTTCTTAGAGCTTTTATCATGAAATAGCATTGGATCTTATCAAAGGCTTTTTCTGCATCTATTGAGATGATCAAAAGGGGTTTTTGTCTTTGCTTCTGTTAATGTGGTTTATTACGTTTACTGATTTTCGTATGTTGAACCACCCTTGCATTCCTGGGATGAAGGCTACTCGGTCGTGGTGAATAATCTTTTTGATGTGTTGCTGAATTCGGTTTGCCATTATTTTGTTGAGGATTTTTGCATCAATGTTCATTAAGGAGATTGGCCTATAGTTCTTTTTGGAGATGTCTTTGCCTGGTTTTGGGATAAGTGTAATATTGGCTTTATAAAATGTGTTAGGTAGTTTTCCTTCCCTTTCTATTTCGTGGAACAGTTTAAGGATAGTTGGTATTAGTTCTTCTTTAAAGGTCTGATAGAATTCAGCAGAGAATCCATTGGGTCCTGGACTTTTCTTTTTTAGGAGATTCTTGATTTCTGCTTCAATTTCATTTTGTGTTATAGATCTAGTCAGGTGATTGTTGTCCTCTTGGTTCAGTTTTGGATGATCATAAGTATCTAGAAATTGTCCGTTTCTTCAAGATTTTCAAATTTAATTGAATATAGGTTCTCAAAGTAGTCTCTGATGATTTCCTGGACTTCCATAGTGTTTGTTGTTGTCTCACCTTTTGCATTCCTGATTTTACTGATTTTGGTTTTTTCTCCCCACATTTTAGTCAGGTTTGCCAGGGGTCTATTGCTCTTGTTTATTTTTTCAAAGAACCAACTTTTTGTTTCATTAATTCTTTGTACAGTTTTTTTTATATCTATTTCATTGATTTCAGCTCTTATTTTTATTATTTCTCTCCTATTTGTTTTGGGATTTGCTTGTTCTTGTTTTTCTAGGAGTTTGAGATGTATCATTAGGTCATTGGTTTGAGATCTTTCAGTCTTTTTAATATATGCACTCATGTCTATAAAGTTTCCTCTCAGGGGCTGGGATGTAGCTCGGTGGTACAGCATTTGCCTAGCATGCGTGAGGCCCTGGGTTCGATCTCAGCACCAAAAAAGAAAAGACAAAAAAAAAAAAAACTTCTTCCCAAAGTTTCCTCTCAGGACTGCCTTTGCTGTGTCTCATAGGTTCTGGTAGGTTGTGTTTTCATTTTCATTGATTTCCAGGAACCTTTTAATTTCCTCTTTTATTTCATCAATGACCCATTGTTCATTAAGCAATGAGTTATTCAGTTTCCAGCTGTTCGCATGTTTTTTGTCTTTACTTTTGTTGTTGAGTTCTAGTTTTATTGCATTGTGATCAGATAGTATGCATGGTATAATTTCTATTTTCTTATATTTGCTGAGGCTTGCTTTGTGCTCTAGGATATGATCTATTTTGGAGAAGGCTCCATGGGCTGCTGAGAAGAATGTATATTGTATAGAAGTTGGATGAAATGTTCTGTAGACATCAACTAGGTCCATTTGATCTATGGTATGTTTTAGATCTAGGATTTCTTTATTGATTTTTTGTTTGGATGACTATCTATTGATGATAGTGGGGTGTTAAAGTCTTCCATGATCACTGCGTTGGAATTAATATATGCTTTTAGGTCCTTCAGAGTATGTTTGATGAAACTGGTGCATTGACATTGGGTGCATATAGGCTGATAATTGTTATTTCCTTTTGGTTTATTTCCCCTTTTATTAGTATGTCATTTAGTTGTCTTAGTTGTTTCAGGGTTTGATTTTGTGTAGCTGAATCGATGTTACTCTCTACTTTCTTGCCTTTTCTTCTTCTGTGGTTTGATACTGCCTGCCTTTTTCATGGTTATGTTGGGTTTCACTTTCTGTGTGCAGAATCCCTTGAAGAATCTTTTGTAGGGGTGGCTTTGTGGTCATATATTGTTTTAGTTTCAGCTTATCCTGGAAGACTTTTATTGCTATTTTGAATGATAGTTTTGCTTAGTAGAGTATCCTAGGGTTGAAGTTATTTTCATTCAGTACCCGGAAGATCTCACCCCATGCTCTTACTGCTTTTAATGTTTCTGTTGAGAAGTCTGCTGTGATTTTGATGGGTTTACCTTTATATGTTATTTGTTTTTTCTCTCTTACAACCTTCAATATTCTTTCTCTAGTCTCTGTACTTGTTGTTTTAATGATAATATGTTGTGTGGTAGTTCTATTTTGGTCAGGTCTATTTGGAGTTCTGGAGGCTTCCTGTACCTGTATGGGTATGGTTTTCCCTAGATTTGGGAAATTTTCTGTTACTATTTTGTGGAATATATTATGCATTCCTTTGCTTGCACCTCTTCTCCTTCTTCGATGCCCATGATTCTCAGGTTTGGTCTTTTGATGAAGTCAGTGAGTTCTTGCATATTCCTTTCACAGGTCTTGAGTTGTTAACTAATAGTTCTTTGGTTTTTCCTTTAATTACCATTTCGTCTTCGAGTTCTGAGATTCTGTCTTCTGCTTGGTCTATTCTGCTGGATTGGCCTTCCATTTTGTTTTGCAGTTCTGTTTCGTTCTTTTTTCTGAGGTTTTCCATATCCTGAGTCACTTCCTGTTTAATATTGTCTATTTTTGTCCTGACTTTATCTCTTTATTTATTGTGTTCTTTGTTTCACTTTGGTGTTTATACAGTGCTTCTATAGTCTCTTTTATTTGTTCTTGTGCTTTTTCAAATTCTCTATTTTTGTGGTCTTGGAATTTCTTGAGTGTCTCCTGTACATTTTTTTTGACCATATCCAGTATCATCTCTATAAAATTCTCATTGATTACTTGCAGGATTTCTTCTTTCATGTTGTTCTTGTGGGCTTCATTGGGCTCCTTGGTATAGTTTATCTTCGTTTTGTTGGAGTCTGGATCTGGGTATCTGTTTTCATCATTTCCCTCTGGTTCCTGTACTAATTTATTATTGGGGAGAAAATTGTTTTCCTCTTTTTTCCATCTTCCCATCGTTGCCCTTGCTTTTGTTACTGTCCCCGTTCTGTGTGTAATTCAGTATTGTCTAGCTTGCAATAATAACAATGGTGATATCTAGAATGGAAGGGTGAGAGGAGAGTGAAAGCAAAGAAGGTAAAGAAAAAGGGAAAACAAAACAAAACAAACAAACAAACAAAAATCAGAGCCAAAGAAATAAACAGGGAGAAATAGTGTACTAATCAACAGTAAGTTAAACAGGCATTAGAGAGACAGAGAGAGGATAAAAAAAATCCCCAAGTTCAAATGCAATAAAGTTTTTTCAGTCTTAATAATTTTGGCGTTAGTCCTTCAGCCTCCCATTCTGGTGTTGGTGTCTGAGAAGTAGTTCTATCATTGTCTCATCAAAGGGAAAAAAAACAAACAAACAAAAGTTCAAATGCAATACAGTTTCAGTTAGTCCTTCAGCATCTATTCCTAATTCTGTCTTTGCCTCATCAAAGGAAGAGAGAAAAAAAAAAGAATCTGGAGATAGCTTTGTGAATGTCTAACTGAGGCTGCAGCTCACCTGTCACCTACTGACAGCCAGCTGCTGCTGCTGGCTTTATTTATTGTAGGTCTCAGGAATGAGCTTTACATTTACCTAGCCCCACAGGCTTTGTTTATTTAGAGTTCTCCCTGACGCATGCTCCTTTTGTTTTCTCCAGTAGACAGCCCTACCTGCCTGTTGCAATTGCAGTCTTTTTTTATTTACAGTTGGCATGGGGAGCGCCCCTCCCCCACTCTCCGATGGAGCGTGCCACACTTTAGCCACCATTACAAGCCTTCCCCTCGCCAAGCACACTGGGGGAGGTGGCACCACACCTGCCTTCTCTGGCTGGCTTGTTTATTTACAGTTTGCATGAGAGAGTGCCCCTCCCCCACTCTCCGGAGCTCAGGGCACTCCACCCTCTTTGCTACATGTCTTTTTTATTATTCAGTTTGGGTTTTTTTCTCTTTTTTCCCTGGGTGGAGGTCAATCTGCCCAGGGGGCTATGCTGATCTGTCCAAGTGTTGTCTGTGGGAATACCGTGTGCTGCTTATCTGCTCACCTGGCGGTCTGCCTCTCCCAAGCAGGGTAGGAGCTGCCATCTGGCGGCATGGGAGCCCTCCTGGTTTCTCCATTTAACATGAAGTGAGGCTGCTATGCACGGGCTGGGGGTGTGGAGGTGTCGGCATTTTGCCTATTCTTGGTGGGTTTTCCTACAAAGCGTATCTCCAGCATCTCTCCAAGATTTTGCTTTAGGAAGCACACTTTCTGCTTCCTCCATCTAGTTGCCATCTTGGAATTCAAATGTTACTTTTGAATAGGTGGTACATACTGGAGTTTTGGAAGGTCCTAGAAGGCCAGATCTTCAAGGACCTCTGTGTGACAATTTACCCTCACCTTTTACATATTTTGAGATGTAGGTCATTGGAGGTATGCCCTTGAAGGGAATATTGGGACCTCAGGCCCCCCCCTCCCATCTCTTTATTTCCCAGCCACCATGAGGTGAGCAGCTATGATCCACTATTGTTCCCCACTGAGATGTTCTACCTCAGGCTCAAGCTTGAGAAAACCAACCATCTATGGACTGAAACCATGAGGCAAAAAAGACTTCCTCCTTTTAAGTTATCTACCTTAGGTATTTTGTCACTGTGATGTGAAACTGACTAACACAATGCTAGAAGATGGAAATCCAGGGCTGGATTGACACTTCAGGAAGTCATTAAAGAGTCAAAGTGTCTCTATATTCATGACTGTCCAGATAAGAGATCTGAGGTACTTTTTGGTGTGTAGTGAAATCTCTACTAATTGACCTGAATATTAGATAGGTATTAATTTTATTATTTTTACTGTACACACATTTTATGTGGAGTTTTTATTTAGGATATGTTTTATGATTTTAAAAAGATAAATGGTTAGCTTAGGGCTTTAGTTTTTGTGATTAGTGCATGATTGATACTGTTATTTGCACACCAAGGGATAACAAAGGGAAGACTAAAAGATGAAAGGAAAAACCAATAGTACAGAAGATCCAGTTGAGTCTTCCTTTGAAGACACTTCCCAGAAGCTCTTCTCATTGGGCAGCATGTTGCCATATAGCTGCTCCTGGAACAAAGAGAGGATGGGTTACTATGTATTTTAATTGGTTCAATGCTACAACAAACAAAGTGGTCAATAAGAAAGATTTGCATATGGGGAGTCAGTTAGCAGGTTTCAAAGATTAAGTGTGTTTGTCAGCTATGTCTGACAAAACAAAATATCACAGACTGGGTGATTTAAACAAGAGAAATTTATTTTATTACAATTCCAGAGGCTGGAAAGTCCAAGTTCAAGGTAGCAGCCAAATTGGTTCTGGGTAGAAACTTCCTGGCTTGCAGATGAATGCCTTCTAGTGTTTCCTCACATTTTTTAAATAAGGCCACAGCATAATCTCACTTAACCTTAACTTCTTCCTGATACCTTATCTCCAGATTTAGTTGCAGCAGGGGGTTAAGACTTCAGCATAGGAATTTGGAGGATGTATGTGTGTACAGTTCAGTCCATAGCGTTAACCAAGGAACATAACCATACTTCCGGTCTTCTTCCACTCCACCCATAAAAATATCCTCCCAGGAAAAGGAATGGTGTTAGGTATTCACATTTCAGTTAGTCTTCAAGGGACTTTATTGTTTCTACAAGGAAATTTGTTTTATTGCCTCTATCCTCAGTAAACCTGAGGGGAGGACCAGGAGGCCAGCCTATTGCTTCCTAAAGAAGAAATTTCAGAAATGATTTAGAGATTCAGTGGGGACTAACCTGATGCTCCCAATATCAAATTCACCTGACCCCCACATATTTTTTTTCTGATTTTCTGAAACACCCTCATCCTATCAAGCTCTGATACAGTAGTGGGATTTGGTTCTTTGCAAACTGAATTTTTCTTTTTTTACTAGATGGTTAATTGACTTTTTTATTATTATTGTACTGGGGGTACATTGTGACATTTACCAAAGTTCTTACAATATATCATAGTTGATATATTCTTATAATATATGATAGTTGAATCCATCATTCTCCTTTATCCCCTCTCTCCACACTCTTGGAACAGTTTCAAACAGTCTTAGTTTTCTATTTTCATACATGAGTGTAATATTTCCACTGCACTCATCCTCTTATACCCTTCCCCACATTATCCTCTCTCCCATTGGTGTCAATACCTAGACAGGAACCGTTTTATCTTCCTCAATTTTTACCTTCTCCTTTTTTGAAAAAAAAAGACATTTTGTTTGTATAAGCTATACAGGAAGTTTCATTGTGACATTTCCAGGTATATATGTTTTATAACCCAAATTGGTTCATCCCCTCTGTTTTTCTCCTTTCTAACTTAATCCTCTTCTGATGGCAATTTCAACAGGTTTAGAAATTCTATATTCATTCTTGTATAGAAAATACATAAACTATATTCACCTTCTTAACTTCCTTCTTTTACCTTCCCTCTCCCATTAGTGATGTCCCCTTAGGGTGACCTATTTTTCATAATATTGCTTGTATTTGTATTGGGCCTATATTTCATATATGAAAGAAAACATATGACTTTTGGCCTTCTGAACCTGGCTTACTTCACTGAAGATGATGTTCTCCAGTTCCACCCATTTACCTGCAAATGACAAAATTTCATTCTTGTTTATGGCTGAATAAAATTCTATTGTATGTAAATACCACATTTTCTTTTTTTATATTATTTATTCATATGTGCATACATTGTTTGGGCCATCTCTCCCCCACCCTCTTTATCTCCCCCCACCCTCCTTGCTTCCAGGCAGAACTTGTTCTATCCTCTTCTCCAATTTTGCTGAAAAGAAAACATAAGAGATAATAAGAAAGACATAGCATTTTTGCTAGCTTGAGATAAAGAAAGCTATACAGAGAGATTCCTAGCACTGCTTCCAGGCACATGTGTATTACAACCCAAACTGGTTCATCTCTACCAGACCTCTTGACTACTTCACAGTCACCTTCCCATAGTGGCCTCTGTCAGTTTAAGATTATTAGCTCCTCTACAGTGGGCACATCAAGCCCTTTCAAGTTTTGGGTTTCCTATCTTTCCCTGTTCCTCCTGTATGTGTTCTCTCCTTAGTGTGTGACCCATGTCCAATAATATTACTGCATTTGTTTTAGGTCTAAAGTCTACATATGAGGGAAAACATACAATTTTTGGCCTTCTGAGCCTGGCTAACTTTGCTTAAGATGATATTCTCCAGTTCCATCCATTTAATTGCGAATGACAAGATTTCATTCTTCATGGCTGAGTAAAATTTCATTGTGTATAAATACCACATTTTCTTAATCCATTCATCGGTAGTGGGGCATCTTGGCTGTTTCCATAACTTGGCTATTGTGAATAGTGCTGCAATAAATGTGGGAGTGCAGGTGCTTTTGGAATAATCTGAGTTGCATTCCTTTGGGTATATCCCTAGCAGTGCTATTGCTGGATCATATGGCAGCTCTATTTTTAGTTTTTTGAGGAACCTCCATATTGTTTTCCATAGTGGTTGTACTAATTTACAGTCCCACCAACAGTGTACGAAGGTTCCTTTTTCTCCACATCCTCACCAACATTTGTTGATGGTAGTATTTTTGATGATATCCATTCTAACAGGAGTGAGGTAGAATCTTAGTGTGGTTTTGATTTCCATTTCCTTTATGGTCAGGGATGCTGAGCATTTCTTCACGTGTTTTTTGGTCATTTGGGCTTCTTCCTTTGAAAAAGCTCTGTTCATTTCATTTGCTCATTTCTTCATTGGGTTGTTGATTCTGAGGAGTTCAGTTTTTTAAGCTCCTTGTATATTGTGGTTATTAATCAATCCCTTGTCAGATGTATAGGTGGCAAAAATTTTCTTCCATTCTGTGGGCTGCCTCTTCAATCTGTTGACCATTTCTTTTGTTGTACCGAAGTTTTTTAGGTTCATGTAACTCCCATTTGTCAATCCTTTCTCTTAGCTGCTAGGTCATTTGAGTTCTATTTAGGAAGTCATTGCCTAGGCCTATTAGTACCAGTGTGTTTCCTGCACTAGCTTCAAATTTTCAGGTCTTATATTAAGGTCCTTAATCCTTAAAGTGAGTTTATACTTATAAAGAGCAAAAGACGCAGATCTAGTTTTAGTTTTCTGTATGCAGATATCCCATTTTCCAAGCAACATTTGTTGAAGAGGCTGTCTTTTCTCTGTCATATGTTTTGGGCACTTTTGTCAAACATCAAGTGAGTATAGTTAGGGGACTGATATCCAGGTCTTCTACTCTGTTCCACTGGTCTTCATGTCTGTTTTTATGCCAGTAGCATGCTGGTATTTTGTTGTTGTTGTTGTTATGGCTCTGTAGTATACAAACTGACTTTATCGTTTGCATGTTTCTTGGTCCATGCTTTTCTCAATTAGGCAGTCTTAATTTCATAGACTTTCCTGCATTCTATACTGTAGCATATCTGTGACGGGAAATTTTTTGCTCAGCAATTCAGACTTTCAAGAACAGAGGGGAGTACTAACAATCCTAAACCATTTTAATTTTCATAGAGCAAGTATCCAAAGAACACAATTTCAGTGGCTCCTTTTCCCAAGTCTGCTTCATTAAGCATGGATTGCAGGCAGACCTTGTCCTCCTTCTGCAGGGACACAATGGCAGTTCCAGAAGCATGTTTATAGCTGTCTTTAGCTTGGGCTTGTTTCTCTCTGATCTGGATGCCATTCCTCACAAGCCTTATCTTTACAGAACTCTGAAACAGTATAATGTCGAAGCCAAAATAGTACAAGCCAGAGTTGGGAGCAGTTGAACTTTCCAGTGGTCAGGTCAAAATGGCCCTGCTGATTGTACACAGATTCTTTAAAGACAATGCACTGGGAAGGCTTCAGGAGAGGATCACTTAGCTTCATAGCAAAAGCAGATTTTGGTGGAGATGGGCATTTCACAGTATCTCCGGTAGGACCTCTTGGTCCTGGTAGTCCTGGTAGTCCTCGAAGACCTGGAATTCCTGTACTCCAAGACATGCAAACAGAATAAAGAGGAAATTCTGAACTCATGTACTTTATGATTGGAAGGTTTTTCTGTGTCTTATATCCACTCTTTTTAGTTACATTAAAGGTTCAAATTAAACACTTACCAGAACATTTTTCTTGCCTACCATAAACTTGGAAAAGTTCTCTGCTCTATACATTGGAAATAGTATCATCCTGTGCTTAATTTTATCCTACCAGTGTATGGGGTGGGGTACATGAAACTGGAATTATCCTTCCTCCTCAATTCTTGTTCCTTATTGAAGTATTAGATTGTAGGTAACACTCAATATATTTTCTAAATGAGTAAATGCATGAATTGTTTTATTTAACATATCTCACAGGGAGAACCACAGTTCCTTCACTATAAGCCTTTATAGCTAAAAAACACCTTCTGTAGGAACTGATGGGAAAAAGTCCAAAACTCATATCATCTCATAGCTAAAAACCCACAGATCAATGGCACTAAAATACACAAGTACAGTGCAGTTACTGGTGGATTTTGAAACCACAGTGATACTCTTTTACTTGTGCGTCTGAATTCTGGATGAAGAGCCAGAGGTTTACAGGTCAATCTGACAGAAACCATTACCTGAGGGATCAACCTGTCTTCATTTATCCAGGTGACAGAGTAGGTGCTCAGGATAAAATGGAAACTTCCTGATTCCCAGCTTATTGGTATCTTTCCATGCCCCTCCTTCCCCTGATTTTTCAGGAATCACTCCTACGTTCATGTAAAATTTGTGCTGCCACATTATCACAAAAATCAGAGTGACACAGTCAGGCACCCATGGCTCACACCTGCAATCCTAGCTACTCAGGAGGCAGAGATCAGGAGAATCATGGTTTGAAGCCAGCCCCAACAAATAGTTTGCAAGACCCTATCTCAAAGAAAACCATCACAAAAAAAAGAGCTGGTGGAGTGGTTCAAGGTGTAGGCCCTGAGCTCAAGCCCCAGTACTGCAAGAAAAAATAGTGACGATTTGTAAGAATTTGTCTACTGAAAGGCTATTCAAGAGGTTTTTCTAAAACTAACTTTTTCTATTTAATTATCTTGATAATACATTCAAGCTTGTGAGCATCATCAATAGCTTTTTAAAGAACATAAAGTTATCTTATTTCCCTAAATACACAATTGAACTTAAAATTTTATTTAGTCTAATTTTAATTTATTCCTTCCTTCCTTTTTCTTTCTTTTTAAACAATGTTTCTATAAAGCTTAGACTAATCTCAAACTCATGATCCTTTTGCCTCAGCCTCCCAAATACTGGGATTACAGAAATACACCACCATACCCAGCCCAAATTTTCTCTTTTAATCATATTGAAATATTTGCAATGTCTGTACTTGTCTGATTTTGCCCCCACAAAATAGAAATTTCAAATTGTTTGACCTACTATAAACAGAAACATGTAAATGGAGTCCCCATATTGGATAAATTTTCAAAGTGCAACTTCCTCCAACCTAGCTTACATCTCAACAGAATGTCAGGAAAAAGATGAATGCATGCTGCTGACACTTTGACCTTTAAGAATGTCCCCAAATTTCTTTTGAAATTTGAATCCAATGCATGTTTTGTCCTTGTCTTTTGCATGTCATGTGTGGACAGTAATCAGAGTTGTAGTTTTGGGTCTCCAATCCAGTGGTACATCAAATATCCTGGGGAAACATTTTTAAATATTTAGGTTATTTTCAAATTTCTGATTCAGTAATGTGAGAATCAGCTAAAGTTGTGTCTTTTCTGTCAAAATAAGATACTATATACCGTAGCTATCATTGCATATATGCCAGCTAACTTCCTCAAATTGTTGCCTATGTGCTTTATAAAATGTTGCTTAAACTTACAAGGCTCTTGTTTTCAAACATTCTTAGATAAATAAGTTCCTGTTATCACCAGATGCCTTGTCTTAAAAATGCTTGCTTAAAATGACTAGTTGCTCAGAAGAATTTCCTTTCTCCCCTTGCTCCAAGATCTTTTGCCTCACGTGTCTCCTTTTCAAATTAGCTAATCGTGAAGATTGTGAAACCAAACCTGTTCAAATCAGGGTGAGAGGCCAGACATGCATTAGAGTTAAAAACCAGGCAAATTTCCCATTCAGTGTGCATGCTAACAGGACTCTTTGTCGGTGGCACACCATTCTGCAGAAGTAAATTTTGCCTTGCCAATTGACTTGAGAGTTGGGTCAGCTCTCATGACACCCCAATATCCTGAATCCTTTTCTAACAGTAATTATAGATTGAGGTCTTGACATTCTGCCATACAATCAGAGTTGAGGAACATCCCATAGTCTGTGAAATGAAATGTGTTACCTCATCCATCTTTATTATGAGAGTCACTTGGAAGTTTGAATGGTTCTATGAACACAACAACCAGAAATAAGGAAGCAACCAGAAGAAAACAGTCTCCCCTGGTGCACAATTTGGTCCTTTGGGACCAGAGGGCCTATGGGTCCTTGGAGACCTGGGGGGCCTTGAGATTGGCAGGGTTCAGTCTTGAGATCAGACAGGGTTGATGTGATAGACATGACCAAAATCCAGGAACCTAGAATTAGGGATTGACAGTAATGGTTCACACAGACTGGAAGAAGGTGCTGTGGCTCTGAGGCATTACTTTCCTGATGATGTCAGATGGGGTGCAACTTGTGACAATCCCAAGTATATATTACTTTGTCCATTCATATCAGTGCTGTGACTGGGCCAGAAAAGGTTAGGAAGGTTCCAAGAACATTATCTTAGGTGAACTGAACCCTTTAGATGGTTTGGAGACAAGATAAAGGAGACCTGTTCATCTTTCCTATTGGTGATACTGGGGTTGAACTCGGAGCCTTGAGTTTGATAGTCAAGCGCTGTACCACTTGAGTCATGTCTCCAGCCTTGATCTTTGGACTCCAATGTTCCTACTTCAAATATAACTTCTGTTGGCATAGGTAGGTTCTGACAGGCACATTTTAATATTTGTTCTTGGTTGTGATAATTAGGCATTTACTATCCACTTACATAAGCATTAAGATGGCTGGGAATGCTACTGAACAGAAATGTCTATATACCTCCCTTCATATATTCCTGGTAAATTTTTTTTAATTTGTCAGACCACAGTTCAGATATAACTTATTTGGAGAAAACTTCCCTGCCATGTTTAAAAGAAAATATACATACCACTTCTGAATTACCTGTATTGCTTCTACTGATGAATTAAAACAGTAGAGTGTGTTCATTTACACCTCTGTCTTCTTTAGGGCATGCCAATCTCTATGTTAGATTGAATTCTTGGTTGCAATTCTCCATCTGTCTTTGCATACATACCCATTCTATGACCTCCTCTTGGGTAATTTCTCCTCTGTCCTTCAGTTTTGGGATTGGCCATAAGACTTCTTTTGGTCAAAATCATGTGGCTGGAAATCAGACTTTGAATTTAAAGACTGTGCCCTTTTCCATGTCTAGCTTCTGTCCCTTCAACTTGGGGCCCACAATGACTCAGATTAGAACACAGCTTCTCCAGATGACCAGAGACCACAGACTAAAGCAATGTCCTGAGCTTACCTTCAGATTTCTGAGTATAAATATTAATGGTTTAAGACACTGAGATTTTATTATGGGCTTCTTGAAGGCTATAAGGGTGTTCACTCAAGAAACACTTATTGAACCATTAGGAAATCCATGTGTCTGTGTGTTTTACATTCTATTACAGGAGCTCCAAGTCTGGAAACTGGAAAGTAATTTTACTTTAGTGAATGAATGTAAAACCCATGGTAAATATTCATCTTCTTGTTTTTCTCCCAAGGGATTTTCAGTGAAATTCATTTATTGTCTTTTTTCCCCCTAAAGTACTAAACTACTAAGCTAGTCATTGCCAATGAACTTTTTCCTTATCCCTGCCTGCATTTTAAACATGGCTTTTTTTTCATATGCTAGGAACAATTCTATTCCTAAATGTCAAAATCTTTACTCAACAAATTTCTAAGCAGGAGCAAGTCAAGTGAAAAACCTCAGTAGCAGTGAGAGTGAATACATAGAGAAATTGCCTAGTTTCATCTCAGTTTTACCACAGACAAAATGGGTGATAACCATACCTAGCTAAGAAAATAGTATGGAGTACTTGGATGTTTAATAAAACATCCAGCATGGTGCACACAAAAGGCTGATTCCCAACATGAGGCTGCTTTGATCTTTGATGTTCTCATGAATATACATAGGTTCTAGGAATTTTCACTGATTGGCATCATTTTATTCCCATAAATGGAGAAATGTGATCAAAGCCTACACTTGGACTTAAATTGAACAAAAATATTCCACCAATAAATACAAATTCTACAGAAAATTGTCCCCAGACAATTGGCTCTGCATGTGGGCATAAATGCTGAATTTATTCAGCTGTTGTAGCAGATTGGTATGAAGTATAAGCTTGAAAGTATAATTTGTGTAACTTAATACATTAAATGATAAGTAAACCAACAATCTTATTCTTGGCAAAAACATGGCCCTAATTCTGATTCTGTTCATAACTTACAAAATAGGTCAAACAAGTCAATCTATGAGAGTAAATAAAAAAGTTAATATTAAAACAATCAAAAAATCAGCTTCTCAAAGTCAGACATGATTTCAAACATCTTAGTTCTGACATATTCCAACTGGGTAACTTTGGGAAATTACTAAATTCTCTGACTCAACTTCATAGAAGTTTTATGATTCCAACTTACATTGCAGAATTGCTTTGTAAAGCAAGAGTATGGAGTTATAAAAGTACTTTCTATGATATGTGACACATCCAAAAATATTTATTCATTGTCCCTTTGCCCTTTTTCCTACTCCCTACCATCTAAAGAGACCAGTATATAGGGTTGGGTACAGGAATATCTTCATAATCAAAAGTTATCTACGGTTTATGACATAGAAGACTTGAGTCATCTCAAAACTGATTTTGAGATGGTTATAAGAAAATTCCAAGTGGTCAGACACTTTCATGTCACTTATTTCATCCTTGTAATTTTTCAGACTTCTCTGTAAAGTAGGGAGAGATTCAGCATTACATTCTTCATTGGCAAGAAGGAAAAATCAAAGCCACACAACAAATGAGTTGGGTTTCTTTAATATTGTTTTAGAAGATTGAGCTTGTTCTGGAACATTATTGTCTTGATTCTTAGATGCTTTCATTTAACTATGGTCTTGGCATCTCTCCTGATTTGAAATTAGCATGAAATGCTTTAAGTGTTCAATCTAAAATATTGCCCACATTTCTGCCCCAAACACACACACACACACACACACACACACACACACACACCACTACAAACACACATTAAGACACCTGCCCACTCATCATTCAAATACATTGAAAGTACACAGCATAATATAACACAGGTTATCTAGTAATAACAAAAAATTTAATCATTTCCTCTTAGATATTATAATCTTGTCCTTACCATACATTGTATGAATTTATTGAATTCATTGTAAGGCACTATTGAGGAATTCTTCAGCTTATTTCACCCAATGTTTCTATAGGAAATATTCAGAAATTATTTCTTCCTGCATATGTTGTAAATCCCTAAAGAAAATGCATGTTTGTCATTTGGACAACATGACTTACACAAAAGGTCATGCTTTCTATTCTATTTTTGCCCCCCAACAATCTCAGATTCAACATTCCAACAAAAGCTTAAAAACTGTGTAAGTGTATACACTTTCATGGTCACTTGATCTTTACTATGCTTTTTTTTTGCTTTTATTTGTCTTTTGCTTATTTCTAATTTTAACCCTGATTACATTCTCCTATCTCATTTTTCTAATGCATGTAAAATACTTCAAATATTCTGTGATCTGATGTGAGAGGGAGAAAGAGAAGATTGAGGGGGAGAGAGAAGATAGTGCATAGACAGAGAAATGAAAACAATATGCAGTGAATTTGGTTTTTAAATTAGATACAATTAATGTTATGAATAATAAACTTTATTATCTTATTATAATTAGTAAAATAGGGTAGAAAAGAATAGAACAGGCAGGAGACAGTCAGAAAATGTGTGTGGGAGAGAGAAAAACGACCCAGTCCAGAATGAGGCACAGAAACACTGAGCTGAATAGAGATGAAAATCATGGCAGAATCGGTGGTGGATGGAGAAAAGGGAAGAATCTTGACAGGTATTAGTGGGACTTGTGCTGCGATTTTGAGTGTGGGCATCCAAGTATTATTGAAGTTGAATATATATTCTAAAGGCACATTTATGGGATGTTTCATCATTGACCTATCTGTCAGGATTCTTCTGAGAGTTGATAACATAATAGCTTCCAGTCCTACCCACCTTCACCAGTGGTAAGGCAGAAATGAAATCTGTGTTCAGACAAAGTTATGGGGATAGAGTCTCACAGATTGGATACTGTGACAAAACATTTTACATGAAAATCAAGAGAAAGGGCATTGGAGCAATATGAGAGTGACAGAAAAGGCTAGGTGGTTAGCTGAAATCAGGCAGGTGGTTAGGACCAAGAGCCCCTAGGAAACTTCCATTACAACTTGAGCTGCCAACAAACAAGGGAGATGACACCATCACCCTAACAACCCACTTCCCTCACAACCTCCCACCCCCAGAACCCAGGTGGGTGAAAAGGACCTAAATGAGAACAAGTGAGACTATGGTCTGATCAGAAGGTTGCAAGCACAGCCTACCAGAATGCTGCTTTCTGCATAACTAATTATCGTAGAAAATGAGCTACTCCCAGGAGCAAACAGGTTAAAAACCCCCAGACCCAAAGTTCCGGGGCAGCCCACTTGGGACCCCTCCCTGCCTCTCTTAATAAACTTCTTGTCTATACTCTCACCACCATTGTTATGAACTGCATTCATTGCACTCATGAGACAGAGAACATGGCATGAGTGAGGAACTCCCTGCCACTGAGCTATGAGAGCTAAGACCCTAGCCAGTGTGGCAGGCCCTGATCTCACAAAAGCAATATGAGAGAATTGAGTGGATACACTTACCAACAATTCCACTGGAGAGAGCTCTACTTTTTTGCCAAAGCATTCTGATACTATGGGAGGAAAGCCACTCAAATTTGGCTTCTCTGCTATCTTGTTTTTGTCTCACTAATTTTGATGTTGAAACTTGAAGTTAGATGATTTGCTGAATTCATTTCTCTAACTATTTGGTCTTCTGGTCTTTGTGGAGGCTGATGCCCTGACATTCACAGGCAATGTGACCCACATATTTCTGGCCAACTTTACTTGAACAGGTCAATGCTTAGCTTATGAACACATCTTTGTCTCTTATGTGGTGTTTACTTTCCCAGCTCATCCAATGGAACTCACTCCCAATATCCCAGTATCAGCAAAATATCAATGATAGACTAGTAAGAGAGGAAATCTGACTTAACAAAACCTAGATAAAACCTACATCTAACATTGACTTACTGGTGGAAACTGGAGGCTTTCTTCCTAAGGTTGGGAACCAGGTAAGAATGTCCTCTTTTACCACTCCTATTCAACATTGTACTAGAAATTCTACCTAGATCAGTAAGACCAGACAATAAAAAAAAGAAATATAGATTGGGAAGGTGGCACATGCCCAGCATCCTAGCATTTGGGGGGCAGAGGCAGGAGAACAGTGAGTTTGAGGTTAGCTTGGACTAACCTCAAACTGTTTTTCTATCTCAAAGAAAAACAGAAAGAGAGAGAGAGAGATAGAGAGAGATTGGAAAAAGGAAATAAAATTGTCTTTGTTCATAAAAGACATGATAGTCTGTGTAGAAATCTCCCCCCACATAAATAAAAATACCCCTACAAGAGTCCTGAAACAAACGAATGTAGGAAGAGTGCACGAGATTGCATGACATTAGGTCAACATGTCAAATCAAGTCAATTGCTTTCCTTCCTACCAGCAATGAACATTTGCAATTTCTATATTTAAAAATAATACCACTTACAATAGCACCAAAAATGAGATACTTGAGTTATAAATCTAACAAAATTTGTACAAGATATATATTAGTAAAACTATATGATGAAATTCCAATTTTAAAAAATCAAAGAAGATATAGCTAAATAGAGATATATTCTATCTTCATAGATTGGTAAGTTGAATAGTATGTAGATAATTTTTCCTAACTTGATACATAAATTCTATGCAATCCCAACCAAAATCTATCTCAGCAACTATTTTAGGGATGTCAACTAATTGATCTAAAAGTTATATGGGAAGGTGAAAGAACTACAGTAGCTAACATAATACAGAAGAAGAAGAAACAAGAAGAGGGAGGAAGAGGAGGAGAAGGAGGAAGAAGAGGGATGTTGGAGGACACAGACTGCCCAATTTTAACACTTACTAAAACTACAGCAAGTAATATGGTGTAATATACACAGAAGGATAAATACATCAATGGAATAGAATAAAGAACTCAGAAATATATATACATATATGCAATTTACTTAACTTTGACAAAGAAGCTAAAGCACTTCAACAAATTGTTCTAAAACAGTTGAATGTTATATGTAGAAAATGAATCTAGACACAGACCTTACATCTTTCACAATAAATAGCTCAGAGGGAATAAAAGGAAATGCAAAATTAGAAAGTTCTGGAAGAAAATATAGGAGATCATCTGAGCAATTTGGGGTAGTAGGTTTTAAAATATAATATCAAAATCATAACCCATGAAAGAAAAACTAAGAAGGTTGGATTTATTAAAATTAAAAACTTTTGCTTCTCAAAAGATGTTAAGAAAATGAAAAGCCCAGCCAAGACTGACAGAAAATTTTTGCAAAATAAAATGTTGACAAGATATTTGAAGAAATAAAAGCTCAATAAGTAAATATGCAACCCACTCAAAATGAGGGCAAAATATCTGAGCAAACTCTGCACCAAAGAAAGTTTAAGACAGAGAATATCATATATAGATGCTCAATATCATTTGTCAAAAGAAATTGGAAATTAAAGCAGCAATGGGTGCAAACCTAGTAAAATAGCAAAAATCCAAAAAACTGTCTGTCTATTTTTTGCCAAGGATGCAGAGCCGTGGATCTCATTCATTACTGGTGGGAAAACAAAATGAAGACCCTTACTTTGGAAGATAGTTTGGTACTTTTTTTTTCCTCTAAGTTTGAACAGCATTGATTTTACCATAACAGGATAAAGTGTAGACAAGAAGATGGGAAAGAAAAAGAGAGAGACATTTCCCATTCCTCATGCAGGAAATGGGAGCAAAGACTCCAGTTGTATTTTCTTACAAAGCTAAACATAGTCTTATTATGCTTGCCTGACATAAACAACTTAAAAGGAGGACCAATTTATTTCAGGTGTTAGTTCCTTTTCCCACTATGGGGAAAGGTATGGCAGAGCAGAGCTGATCAATTCATAGTAACCATGAAGCAAAGCAAAGTGCATACAGGAGACTAGGACAAGGTACAGCCTTCCAAGGACATTTTCCCCACTCCCCCAGTGACCTGCTTCCTCCAACAAGGCCCCAACTCATGCTTTTCACCACCTCCCCAAAACTCCATCAAGAGATTAATCCATTGATTAGGTCAAAGCCCTCAGAATCTAATCATTCCCCAACCAATAAACTGGCAACCAAGCCCCCGATGCACGAGTGGTGGTGAATACTTGCTATCCATACAGTAACATTATTCAATTCAACATTTACACTCCTCGGTATTTATTCAACTAATTTGAACTTTGGGAGATGAAAGGAAATCAACTGAACTGGTAACTAGATGGAAAAAAAAAAAACCAAGCACTTATTCTTCCTGTCTTGTGTGAATTTCACTCCTGGATGATAAAAATAGATGAGGTGTAGAGTCTCTTTATCAAAATAGTCCAAATAATTAACGAAAAACAAGTGACGGAATTAGATTTTAGATTACCACTATTTTGAACAGTAATAAATTAATGCTTATAGGCATGTAGCAACAGCACCTGCTAACATCACAAAAAAGGACATAATACCATCTTTTTCGTGTTTCTGATTCTGAGCTGGAGTCTGGATTAATCTGCTAATGTGCAGGTAATGCAGAGAGCTCAGGGGAATATTTTGCTCTGCACAATGGCACTGCAATCAACAAAAGCCAGGTCATATTTTAGTTGACACTAGTTGCAGTATTATTTTTCTCATTGTATTTTAATGGGTATTTAAAGAACTGACGTATGAGTAATGGTAATGCTAGGAAGATGTTTTTCTGTGTTGTGTTCACGTATTAACAACACTAATCGACATGTCTCACATATTGGCCTTCAGATAATTGTGGCAATTGTTTTCCCCATAATTATTTGTCACAGGGCCTAGACAGAACTTTTTTTTTTATCTTATTCAGGGAAATGGTTTCCAGGCCTCTGATCTGAGATTAGATTTAGCAAATAAGTGGCATAGAAAGTTGTAGGAGAACTACGAAAGGCACACTCATTTAAATTTCTAAAAAACTGATGGAAAACATTGTACGTGTTTATCATGTACAACATGTGTTGGGCATATGTGTGTGTATATGACGTGTAACTGAATTCTAGTTAAGAAACAAATGCATTGGGCTTGGGGGATGTAGTTCGGTGGTAGAGCACTTGCCTAGCATGTGTGGAGCCCTGGGTTCCATCCCTAGCACTGCAACAAATTCAAACAAGCAAAACCAAACCAAAATAACAACAGGAACCAAATGTGTTGCCTCACATGGGACTTTTGTGGTGGGAGGACTTTACTATTACTCTTTCTGCAGTTTTAAACCCTGTAGTGTCATCAACATGCTATAGATCTCTTGAACTCATTCTCTCTCTGACAGCAGTTACGTAGCTTTTGAGATCTGGTTTCCCTGTAGCACCAGCTACAGGTATTCCTGACAGAAAGTGTGGATTTAATAAAATATTATGAACTTCCTAGTCTAAAGTCTGAAGCCAGTCAAGGTAGATGACCTCAAATTTTGCTTTGGTTGAACATTAATTGTGCTGTAGCCCCAGGTTAGACTGCAAGAGCATATTTAAAAGTTGGGGAGAAGTCTGCACTCCTTGTAAGAAGTTCCTGCTGCAGTGAAGCACTGACAGGGTCTCAAGCGTCATGTTCATGACCTAAGCAACACTGGAACCTTCACAGTGGGAAGAACCAAATCTAACTATCTGAGAATGACTGGTAGGGACCCGCTACAAGTGGCAAGAGTATCTACAAGTGGCAAGAGTATCTGATCCTATTCCCTAGTCCCTAGAAGAGAGTGGACTGGGAATAACCAGTGTTAAAAGGAGCCTGAAAACCCAATATCAATACTGTTGATATCTCCGATTAAAGCATTAGGGGTTATCAATATTATCAACATTGAGCTCAATATTACCAACATTTGGGGAATTCCTGCTCTGGGGAATAGGAAAATATGTGAATAAATGACAGTCCAGGCTGCTTTTTGTTCTCTGCTTAAATATAAGGCTTGCTTGTAAAAATTTATAACAAAAACAAGCAAATTTAAGGAAAAAATCTGAGACTGAGCACTGTGAGATATAATAGGGCAGGACTAGGTATATACAGTCATTCATTTAAAACTCATTGAAATAAAGGTCTAGACTCAGACTAGGATTCAAATCCTACCTTTATTTCTTTCAAGCTCCGTGGTTTGAGGTTGATCATTATAACATTCTGTATCTCAATGTCCTTATCTGTAACTGTGGGAGAAGAGCTAATTTCTTGCTCAACTTTAATAACTAGCAGCCTGCATTAATGAAAACGCATTTGGTAATTTGACATTATTAAGTACTCATTGTATACTGTGGACTCAGAGGTGGGTAACACAGAGATGTGAGTGTAGTCACAGTTACAAATCAATAATGACAGAGGAGTTAATAAAGATCCAGCTAAAATGCAGAGTTTAACATAGTCAGTTTCTTGATAAGTGGCAGAGTTGTCATTGACTCCAAGTGTATCTGAATGTAATTTTGATAGACCAAGCTTACAATGTAATTTTTGATAGCCACACAGGTTGCATGAGCAAACAAATCCCCTTTTCTTCTTGTTCTAGATGTGTGGAGACTGGTTATATCTGTTCCTATGGCAAATGTTTTGAATGATCAAGTTGGCTGCTATGGACCTGCAGAGCATTCTGGATCTTCAGGATATTCTGGGCCTTTAGGACCTCCAGGACCTCCAGGACCTCCCAGACCTCGAGGACCTCCTGGACTCCCAGGTCTTAAAAACAGGAAATCCTTTTCTTCTGTCTCTTAATTTCCCTTCCCACATTACCTTTGGGTGAAATGTCCTAGTCTTCATGGGACTAGATCAAGTAGAAATTGAAAGAATCCAGAGGGAGGGATTCTGGACATAGCATAAACTCCACATATGCTCCTTTGACAGAGTGCCTACTAGTCCATGTCATAGTTCTTAGGACTATGGACTCTGGCCTAGTTATTTAAGGCAACAGTGTTTCATCAGTGTAAATCAAGGTAGAGAAAATGCTAAAAGGACTCTTGGTTGCAAGAGGTAGTATTATAGATCAGGATAGTCTTTCTAGTCATGAGGAGAGAAAGGGCTCAAAAAATCTGAGTAGCATATCATATCTGCAATAAGTGCATTTGATCATAAAGACTGAACCAAAACCCAGTGTAGTAGCACACACCTGTAATTCCAGCACTCAGATGGCTAAAACAGAATCACAACCTTGCCTCAGAAAACCAAGAATGAAACAAAAACACTGAGGCAAGTCCAGACAATGTGGGAAAGGTGGTGCTCAGTTATCCCTAGGCAAGCTAGTGTTCTAATTCCACCTAGACTTTGTAGTGGTCCTAATGAGTTTCTTCCATTTCCAGGCAGGCTCCTGATGGAAGAGTCAGAGCCAAGTTTCTACGGGAATGGTCCTCAGATCAGTGACAGCAGCACCTGAGTTATTTCTAAAAAATCAAATTACAGTCTCTACCACAAGTCTGCTCTGTGAGAAACTCCAGGGGCAAGCAATCTGCATTTGAGCAAGCCATCCATGTGATTCTGATCCACAGAGCTGTGCAAAGCAAGAAGGCTTCACCCATTGCTGCTTGCACAACTGAGGCTGCCAAAAGGGTCCCCTGGGAGAGAGGGTCATGTATGTTGAAAAGTTTCTTACAGGGCCATTGTCATCACTGAATATTCATGGGTCCTTATCACGGGATCAAATGTACGAGGTTAGTGATACAGGGATTCACGTGTCCTCACAAAAAGGACTCATTCTCTTGAATTCAAGGGTAGTGTCTTCAAGCAAATGGCAGACCCACACAAACAAGAGTGGGAAAGATCAGTAAAGCAATGGCATGCAGAGTTGTCACTATCTTTTCATCACTGTATTTTGCCTAAACTTCTCCAGAGAGCAAAGACCATAATTCCAAACTTTGAGGCCAATGATAATTGTAATAGCTGACATAATATTTAACGCTATTTCAGGGACAGATCATTTAGTTGAGTTTCATAGTTGAGCAAACAGATCCTTATAAATGTTAAGAATCAGTTACTGTTAGTAACTGATAAAATATTACTTTACTAATTTCTTTTAGAAGCCAAAAATTTACTCTTGTAGCCAAGGCATCATCTTGTATAATCATTCTGATTGAGGTCTAGCTTGCTCAGATAAAAGTAAAAGAAAAATCCTTGTGGGAAGGGATGAAGGTGGTTAGTGGGTAACAAGGTAACGTAACGTGCTCAAAGCATCCCATTACGAAAAACCAAATCAGTCCTGGGGTGCTCAGTACTGGCCCAAGTATAACATAGCATCACTTGGAGTGTCTGCTCCAGGGAAGGATAAGCACATAGGCTCAGGAACATGAGGAAAGAATTGCTTTCTAGGGTACGTTGTATTGAGAGCTGTGCTATTGTTTCCGTTAAACTGGTCCCCTGCCCTTAATGCCAAATCACAATTTACAAATAAGGAGAGCAGGATTTTGAGGAAAAGGACATAAGATTTATTATTTGTTAGACAAAGAAGATGACAGGGAGAGTTAACCTCTCAAAGCACATCATCCAACTTCTGAGTGAATGTGACCACATGCATGCTCACCATGGCCGCTGGCCTTGATTGTCCAAGTGTCTGGTGCCACTTCTCTGAAGCTGTATGTCTTGACTGGCAGGTTTACTGCTCTGGTGATCAGAGAGATATGGGGTAGAGAGCTGCTTGGCCTAATTGAGAACAAAGGTTGTTAATCTTCGTTACTGGATTCTCCAGCAGTTAGATAAAGAGTGAAAGAAAGTTAATTTAATCAGCAAACAGAATAAACTGTCCAGCAGGCAAACTGTCAATACAAAAAGCTTTTATCCTTTTATGTGGTCCCTGTTACATTTTCCTCATTGTCAATTTATTGCTTCATTTCTATGGAAAAGGGGTATTGTAATCATCTAACTATTTCTTGCCTTTAGTTAATTCCTGGGCCCAAGTAAGGAGTCAGTACTCTTCAGCAAAACCACCTTTTAAGCCCCTGTTATAATACTGTATGTGAAAACTGGAAGAGGGATTGGAACTCTGAGACACTGAGGTATAGAGAGAACAGCACAGACAGCAGCGTCTCTCAAATGCTTCTGGAAGGATACATGTCCCATCAGGCACCAGTTTCTCATAGATGTTTTTGTGTTCCTCTTAGGATTTACTAGACCTCAAGGTTTTCCAGGATATTCAGGACCCACAGGATTACCAGGTGCCACTAAAAACTGCCCCTGTAGAGAAAGGTCACCCTTCTTTGCAAAACTCAGTGGAAGTCTCCCTTCACCTTCCAAGCCTGTCATCTTCACAGAGATCGGGTACAATGACCAGAGGGACTTGAAAAAGGACACAGGCATCTTCACCTGCAAGATTCCTGGAAATTACCATTTCAGCTTTGATGTCCAGCTTCATCACTGCAAGGTGAAGATTGAACTGATGAGGAACCAAACCCAAGTCTTAGAAAAGCATCAGCTCTCCAGAACAGAGTATGAAAATATTTCCAGTGCTACAATCATGGTTCTCAGTAAGGGGGACAACATGTGGCTAGAAGCAGAAGTGGAAACCAAGGAAACAAGTCAAGCAGAAGTCATGATTTATTTTTCAGGTTTCCTGACTTTATTCTAAAACTCTGAGCCTTCTGTAGTTCTTAGCCTGAAAACAAATAAAGCTGGTTTTCATCTTTTGAGATGATGGATTTATTTCTTTTACTATCTGAAAGAGCAAACTATATAAAATAAGGTATCTTTACTCTCATTTAAGCTGGGCTTTGACCATGGTGTCAGAGTTAGGAAATTTACTTATTCAAACAATACCATCATCACAACCAAGAATATGCTTAATTACTCTACCCAGACTGCACTGCACAGACCCCAGTCCATATACCTTCAGAAAATGTACACAATGTACTCCTTCCACCTACCCTCCATGTGTTCCATACATTTGTAGAGTTTTTGTGGGACTGGAAACCTTATTCTCTGCTCATTCTTTCTTGCAAATTGTTTCCTGTTATTTACTTGAGGGCTCTGTCAAGCCTGTTCGCACTGCTGTAACTTTATATTCCCAATAATATGGGGCGAATTGATTTTGACCATTTCTCATCTACAGCATGAGAATAACCTAAAACATTGTACTAGAAAAGGCAACAACAATTGCCATAATGAATATACCCATGTCTCTCGTTACTTAATATGTGTATGAGATCCATAGTTATTTCTGAACAAATGGTGAATCTCCTTGTAGAGGGAGGAGAACCAAAATTGTTTCTTCTTGAATTTGGAAGTCTTCTTCAACACATGGTTCAAGAGTCTCCACACTCAAAGTAGCAGAGAATAAAAGGATGTAGGTGGTGACACACAGGAGAAAGCTATGAGCAAGAATTAATACATGAAAATGCCTTCTCAGGCCTGAGGGGAGAGGAGGTAGCTTCTGTGGCTTGATTTTCTTTTTTGTTCTCTGAAATCAGGCTTTCCCTCTAAATTTGGCTGGCATTTACAATGTTAGTATTGAATTGTATTTTTCACATTTTTATTAGGGTGCATTAATTGTACAAAGTCTGACATTTCTATACATGTATACAATGTACTTTGATCATATTCACCTTCTCCATCACCCTTTCTTGGCTTCTCTTCTCCTCTTCCTTTCATATCCCTAGTAGTTATGCTTTTACTTTCAAATCCCCCTTACAAATCCACATATGAGAGAAAACATGTGAGATTTGCTTTTGTGTTACTGGCTTATTTAGCTTAATATCCTGATCTCCAGTTTTATCCATTTTCTTACAAATGTCATAATTTCATTCTTCTTTATGGCTAAATAAAACTCCATTGTGAACCAGGTGTGGTGTCCTACACTTGTAATCTCAGTTCTTGAGAGGCTGAAGCAGGAGAACCATACGTTCAAAGGCCAACAAGGCTACACAGCAAGTTGGAAGCCAGTCCATATATAGCGAGACCTTGTTTAAGAAATTCTCCATTGTGCATGATATACCACATTTTTATTGATGGGCACCTAGGCTGAGTGCAAAATCTGGCTATTGTGAATTGTGTTTCAATAAACATGAGTGTGCAGGTATCTCTACAGTAAGCTCACTTGATTCTTTTAGATCTATACCTAGGAGTGGTACAGCAGGAGCATATGGCAGTTCTATTATCAGTTTGTTGAGGAACCTCCATACTGATTTCCACGGTAGCAGCACTAATTTACATTCCCCCACATCCTCAATCAAGAGCATTTGTTTTATGCTTTCTTGATGATAACCATTATGACTGGGGTGAGATGGAATCTCCGTGTCATTTTGTTGTTCTTGCTTTCTTCCTTTCTTTATTTCTTTTGTGTTAGAGACTTTATTCATGAATAACTCAGCAAGTATATGTTGAAAACCTACATTTCCAGATCTGGAGAAACCAGACAGACACAGCCCTGCCTCCATGGAGTTCACCATTTAAAATACATCAGGTCAAGCAGCAACTCTTAATCCATTATGAGCCTTTATTTCATCTTTAAAGATGTCCACAGATACTGATTTCCTTTGTAAGAGCAAATAACATGTAACATCATTCTTTGGATTCTCCCACAGTGTAATGTGAACTTTTTTTTAATTGTTGTGCTGGGGGTACTTTGTGACATTTACAAAAGTTCTTAAAATATATCAAATATATCATAGTTGAATCTCCCCTCCATCATTCTCCTTTATTCTCCCCTCCCCCCATCCCTGGAGTCATTTTGACAGGTCTCATTTTTATACATTTATGTACATATGTACAAAGTATTTGTACCATATTCACCCTCTATATCCTTTCCCCACATCCTCTCCCTTCCACTGGTACCAACTCCCAAGACGTTATGTTGACAAGGCCTACACTTTGCTTTCTCTAAGTGCCTCTGCTACTTAACACTGCATCAAAATTTTGTTTTCCCTTTCAGTGTTCTCCAACATATGCTCCACAGTTTTGTCCAACCAGGTGACGTTTTCTGTGACACTGTGCGACAGTTTTCTGTTCAACTTCACTATTGCTCTTTGTTGCTTTCCTTCTTGCCAGACCCTGGTCATCCAGGTAAATGTCTTCCACTCTTCCATTAAAGCTATTTGGTATAGGACATCAATTCATACACATAATGGTCCAAAAAATTCAATTTTTGATTCATTGATAATAAATGAAAAAACTTCACTTGATAAAATAATTTAAAAAGCTAATTGTTTACTAAAATATCATCTGATATCATCATTGGTTATATATGTAGGAACCAAACTGTAAGTGTGCAGTTCAGATGGTAGCAAGCAAACTGCCACCTATGATCCATAATCCTTACACATTTTGAACACAAAGAAAACTGTATAAGATTCAGTACGTTTTAATTTTCCAAATGTTCTCAGAAAGAATTGCCAGAGTCATCCTCCAGGTACAAAACACAGCTGGATAATCCACTTGTAACAAATGAACTCCCTACTTGTATTGTGAGGTAGCAATTAACAGCTATATGACCTTCTGAGCTGTTTGTGCCCTCCATTTATAAGCACTCCTTCTTCACATGAAGAATAGGAACAAGAAAGAACAGGGTGTCACCTTTCATTGTTTCATTGACTCTTGGTGTTTTCATAGTACCTCAAATGCCTGATTTCAATTTTACAAAAACAAAACAAATACCTATATTTATTCTGAAAGATAATTATATGTTCCAAATAGCAGATATTAACAACTTCCAAAGTAATCTCTAGGATTAATTCACAGTTCTGAACCATTCTTTAGAAAAAACATTTCCAGCATTGTGCAGAATTCATTCCTATTCCATCATTGGTAATAATTGCACTTGTAGCTGCAGGAAGCTTAAATTCTTTTGCTGCAGACCAAAAATCGTATGTTCTCCCTCATATGTGGACATTAGATCAAGGGCAAACACAACAATGGGATTGGACTTTGAGCACATGATAAAAGCGAGAGCACACAAGGGAGGGGTGAGGATAGGTAAGACACCTAAAAAATTAGCTAGCATTTGTTGCCCTCAACACAGAGAAACTGAAGCAGATACCTTAAAAGCAACTGAGGCCAATAGGAAAAGGGGACCAGGAACTAGAGAAAAAGTTAGATGAAAAAGAACTAACCTAGAAGGTAACACACACGCACAGGAAATTGATGTGAGTCAACTCCCTGTATAGCTATCCTTATCTCAACCAGCAAAAACCCTTGTTCCTTCCTATTATTGCTTATACTCTCTCTTCAACAAAATTAGAGATAAGGGCAAAATAGTTTATGCTGGGTATTGAGGGGGTTGAGGGGGAGAAGGAGGGGGCGGAGTGGGTGGTAAGGAAGGGGGTGGGGGCAGGGGGGAGAAATGACCCAAGCATTGTATGCACATATGAATAATAAAACAATAAAAAACATTCTTTTGCTACAAACTTTGACCTTTGTGAAAGGTATACTCTCAGGAACACTGAGCACTTTGTACAGTAGCCAAGGGACTGACATCAGTGTGATCTTATAGGGAAACTTGGACATGGTGGAACTGGCCTGGACAGACATCTTACGTTAACTTCACCCAGCAGCCCCACTCCTTCATTCCTCCTGGCATACTTGGTAACCATGGGAAAATTAAAGCAGTGTCAGTAAGAACGTAGCATCCAATGAGAAGATGATAGAAGATCAAAGAAAAAGCCCGCTTTTTTGTTAGGACATCACTTATGACTTGGTTTAATTATTTAACTAATTAAACTGTGGCCTCACATTTCTCCAAGCTCTCTGCCCTTGGCTTTTGCTTTTGTTTTCCAGACAAGCCTAATACCACAGCAGTCCACAGAGAGTAAACTTGACCTGGATGGGATTTACTCTGTTTATCCTTTCCCCCAGAGTTTTGGCCCCAAGAGATAATCACATAAAAGCCCACATCTGGCACCAGGATCTTGATGCTTCAACTAATGAAATGACACCCTTTATCTACCCATTTGCAAATACATGAAATAGGAGACTGCCCCCTCATACAACTTGTACCAGTCTCCTACCAGTCCATTCTTAAGACAAAAGTTTATAGACTTTTTGTAAGTATCTCTTGAATTTCTTTCTGAAATGCCTAGCTGTGGAGTCTAAGACTAGAGCGCCTGTCACCGTTCACTCTACCAAGGCTCTAATTAAATAGAACATCACCTTTTTAAATATTTATCCCTGATATTTAATATTTAACCACAAAATAGATTCAGGTTACCTGCTCTTGAGGGCTCTGGACTTCAGGGTGGGTATGTACATGAAAAGTCCTAGACCATTTTTAAATTTCCCTTTCAGCATATCTATTATTGGAGCATCTCTCTCTCTTTCTCTCTCTCTCTCTCTCTCTCTCTCTCTCTCTCTCTCTCTCTCTCTATCTATCTATATCCTGGCTGACTTGTCTCTGAACACTTATTCCTATAATTAACCACATAGTAGGAGTCATCACAAATAATTTTCTTGACAGGAAGGAAGTCAAATGCAGAGTCAAAGCTCAAGAATGAGCATATTTCCGAAGAGAAAATTGTGCAAGAGGAAGCCAATATGAAGAACTAGACCTTATATTGCTTGAGATGAGAGAAAGGTTTTGTCTTCTTCCCATGTGAGGTCTAAAATTCTTGCTGGACAGAGTGCTTCTTGTCAGGAAGAAGGCCTGCTAGGAATGCATATTCTGACATGAGTTGCTGCTTTGGGCCAGGCTGTAAAGAAGATGGCTAAATTAACATGCATATACCCGATGTAGATTTTCTTCTAAATTTTACATGATCTTGCTTTATCTTAGTGAACTAAATCTTAACTCTAAGCCTCATAACTTAGTGAGGAAAGAGAATAATTGAACCTCCATAATACATGGCCTGAAGTTGGAGACATGTTCTGAGGGTTTTATCAAGACACTGGAAGATGCCGGCCTTAGCCAGGATCATCTGTCTATTCAAGTTACTGCTAAGCTGTCTGCTATGGTCTAAGTGTCCATGTGTCCTTAATCCATGTATGTGAAAGCTAATCTCTAAAGCCGGCATGTGGAAGTGGAGCCTCAAAAAGGTGATTAGATCATGACTCATGGGACTTGTGGGACTAGTGTTTCCATAAAAGAAACCCCAGAGAGCTGGCTCTAGCATGTAAGAACACAGTAATATGATACCACCCTTCAACCAAAAATGGGCTTGCACTAAGACACTGATCAAGCCTTGATGTTGAACTTTTTGGTCTCTCAGCAGAGAAAATAGATAAGCCATGTATGCCAGACTTCTGACTCTTAGGAACTATGAGATAATAAGGGGCCCATGTGTTAGCTTAAAATTTTCATGAAAACAATCAAGAATCCAGGAACTGTACCTTTCATATTTTTCCCACTGCCTTCCTTTAATTCCTTAGCCTCTGTCTTTGCCAATACCAAGGCAAACCCCCAAGCTAGAACGCCCAACAATCAGTTCTGGTCCTATTCTAGAGGCAGAAGGTGGTATATGGGAACTATATCTTGGCTTGGACTATGGCTAAGAGCAAGTGACCCAGACAAGAGCCTAACTACTTCATCAATCCAGGCCCTAGTCTTTACCAGGACTTACTCCCACAAGAGTGGCAGTATGTACCCCAGTTGGAATACTGATGTCTAAATCCTCTTTGGTTAAAACTAACTAGGCATTGACCTCAAGACAGAAAAGAAAACAAATATCTATTAAAATCAGCTAATCAAATCAGCCCGGAAACCTTTCAAAATGAAGTTCTTGAGATGAAAATAGAAGCAGTAAGAAGGTTCATGGTTGTACAAGTTGGCTTCAGGGAGTTCCATGGCTGGAGAAGGAAGAAGCACCTTCTCTTGGGAATTACAGGAAAGAGCCTCTACAAAGATGAAACCATTGAAACACCTTTGTTCTGCAGCCTGATTCTTCTCTAACCTTTTAGAACACTTTTTATCATATGATTTCCATAATAAGAGTGATAATTTACCTTAGCACTAAACAAATAAGTATCCTTTATTCTAAAGTTAGGTTATCAGACAAATGCTTAAGAGAAAATATGTGAATATTTCTTAATATTAAATAAGGCCACATTGAGAAATCTCAGTTTATTGATTTATGAAATGTAAGGTAATAGCAATAACCACTCTTTCCCTCTCTTCTTTCTCCTTCTGTCATGTGTTAAACATCCACAATGAGCTAAGAAATAATGACTTCTGAATGTTTCTCAGCTTGGAGGAAGTAGATTTTTATGAGCCTTGATGTGAATGCACAGAAATGCTTTTCTGTCTGCTTTTTTTGGGGGCAGTACTGGGATTTTAACTCAGAGCTTCATGGTAGCTAGATGGGCACTCTAGTACTTGAGCCATACCCCCAGCCCTTTTTTGTGTTAGTTATTTATCAAATGGTGTCCTTCTTTTATGCTCTGGGCCAGCCTGAAACAATATCCAACAAATTTTTGCTTTCCACATACCCAGGATGGCAGGTGAACACCTTCATTCCCAGCTTTTTATTGGGGTCTTGGTAATTCTTTACTGGGGTTGGCCTCTAATGGCGATTCTCCTGATCTAAGCCTCTTCAGTAGCTAAGAGTACTGCACCCATAATCCACTGTATCCAGCTTCCTTTCAGTTTTGAGAAATTATGAGCCCTTGGCTTCAATTTTGCTAAGTAAGGGGAAAGGAATATGGCACTTGACTTGGGTCAAAATTCAAGTGAGTGGTACTCCCCAAAAGAACTCAGTGATCAAAAATTTTAGAATGTAATGTTATATTTTTAATTGGCAAAAAATAAGTCCCAGATAAAAAAATAACCATTAAAATACAGGATATTTTAAACCATTTATGTGGCTGTACATTTTTACTGTTGCTCACTGGTATGGTTCATGGCACAACCAGTTATCTGAAGTTTGGGGATATTTGCAGAACTGGCAAACAGATGGTTTGGGGAAGCACAGCCAAAGAGGCAAGGTATCCATGACAGCACTCACACACCACAGATCCTAGTGGTTACTTAGGGGTTCATGGCCAGAAGTGGGTGGAGAAAAGTGTCCCAGCTAGAATACCAATTGTGCCCACTTCATTTCTGTTAAAAAGTAATCAAGCTATTGATCTTAGGAGTGCTAGTAAGTCAAACCTTTAAAGAAATCAGTAAGTCAGACCTAAAGTTTTTGACAGTGAAACTGAGAAGACAATAAAGACATCACAAAAGCTCAGTAGTTGTGCTGTCTCTTTTGAACACTGGAATACCAAAGGAGGAAAAAGAGTGTTCTCCATGGGAGTCATGGGTAAATATCTTAATTAAATGCCAAATAATACTTTCCATTAGTATCCAGTACTAACTTTTCTACAAAATTTTCACTTTTTTAATCTAATTTTGTTCTTAGAACTTATGGTATATGTTTTGTAACATTAGAAAAAAGGATAGACATCATTTTACTGTTTGTTATTTCAGAAAAGGGGGAGTAAGAATAGAAGCTAAGCAGAATATAGAAAACCTGTGGGAGAGCAGATAAATGACAAGAAGATGGAATAGATGGACAGGGAAGTAGATAGGCAGATAGATAGATGATAGAATGACAGATAGATGATAGATAGATAGATGATAGATAAATAGATAGATGATAGATAGATAGAATCAGCTATTAAATAACCTCAATTCATTAAGGTATAAAGATGAAATAATAGCAACAATAACCACACACTATTGAGCAATTTCCCTGTGCTGATCACTGTTTGAAGACCTTCCTACGTGGTTTTCACTTGGTCCTCATAACACTCTCTGAAGTTGGTTACTCTTTTTGTTTTACCTTTACATCTCAGTAAATAGAGACAAAGTTACCCATCAAATTTGAAGATAGGATTCAAAGTCCAGAATCTGTGATGATACTTTTATGGATCCATTTCCTACCCCTAGTTGTGCTATAAGGTACTCTCTCATTGTTATGTGTGGGTAGCTATCAGTAGTATCTGACTTGATCATTTTCTAATAAACTGACTTTATCACTGACTATCATTTTCTAATTATTCAAATGTTGACTCAAAGCTTATCTGCTTGTCACTAGTCTGAGGCTCCACTGTTTTTAGGGACAGGGGGGTATGTTCTCTTCTTTCACATCTTATTCCCTTTGCCCTGCAACTGCTCCACTGACATACATGCCATGGAGCAGGAAGAGAGGAAAGGGTGAGTGCTTGTACTCTGCTTACGATCAGGTGGTTGCCCTCTGCTTTGGTTTCAAGTGCTGACATAACTCACCGTATAAGAGTTGCTGTGGGTAGAGAGAGCTCCTGATACAGCGGGAAGAGAAGATCCTATAGGATCTTACATCATGTCCTGACTGATTCCAATACTCAGATCACCTACCACTTGTCAGATGAGTACACAGCTTTGCCCAATGCTATTGTGGTCTCAGCAATCATCCAGCACTGTTTGCTTACTCTTCTACAGGCTTTCAGCTACCTGCAAGATTCATTTTCCATAATTTTGTGGAACATTGGGCAAATCACAAGTGTGCACCCTCCCCACTCTGCCTGGTCCATTGTAGCAGCAATTACCTCCTTCCATTCTCTAGTCTACCCTACAACTAGAACAGCAATAGACACATTTCCTGAGGAGGACCACAAATTTCACAGCTATTTCTTTCCTGCTAGTCCCCCTTTAAGCTAAGTGAAGCCTCCCATATGTACTCCACTGAAGATTCAATATAGTTATTGTAATTCTTTTCAAATTTTGATTACATTTAATGAAATTCTGCTTATTTTGATAGTAATCTTTTTTCTTTAACAGGTGATTTGATTTATCTGGAAAATTATCAGAAAATGCAAATGACCTCAAGTAGCCAAAGCATTTCAAAAAACACAGAAACAACACAAGAAATTTAACATTATTTAACTTCAATCTAGATTAATCAAAAAAAGATTGCTATTGGCATAAGACAATATAAATATCAATAAATTAAAAAATAGAGTACAGAAGCAGATACACACTTAAATAATCAGTTGATTTTTGAAATGCATGAGCATAATTCAAAAGGAAATACAGGTTTATTGAAGAAATGGCCCTAGAATAACTAGATATCTGGACATTTAACAATTAACACTGATTCATACTTACCTTACATGAAATTTAATTTGAGATGGACCATAGACCTGATTGTTTAGATTGCATTTTTATGTAAAACTTTCAAGAAAAACAAAGAGAATATCATTATGACTTGCTAATAAGCAAAGATTTTTAAGACAAGGCATAGAAAGCAGAAATGATAAAAACAAAGCCAAATAAAATAATGATGACTTTATTAAAACTCCTTCTCGAGTGACATATTATCTAAAACTTAGTGGATTCACAGGATGTATTTATTATCTCCCTGTTGCTGTGGTCAGGAACTAGGTCTTGTATGGCTGGGGCCTCTACTTCAGGGTCTCTCACAAAGTGCAGTCAAGCTGAGGCTGAGGCTGCAGTCAGCTCAAGGTTTACCTGGGGAAATACTCTGCTTTCAAGCTCATGTAGTTATTGGAAAGACTGAGCTCCTTGAGGCTTGTTGGACTAAGGTCTTCAGATCCTTCTTGGCTGTTGGCTGAAGGCAACACTCAGTCCCTTTTGTATGGGTTCTCCAACATGGCAGCTTCTTAAGTTCTTAAGCCAAGAGAGCAATAGTGAGAATACAGGCAAGGAGAAATTCCCATCCTTTGCAACCTAATCATGGGACCTTCTTATGGCATGTCTTTTACAAAAAAAATTCCTCAGAGGGAATGAATAAATCATCCTAGCACTTAACCAAGAAATAACTTTCCCCAGAAGACAGACCCTCACACAGGAAAAACAAAAATTTTTCTGGATAACAATCACAAATACTTCCCTATAAGAAATAAAACTGTGGACTTTTAAGTTCTTTGGATTGCTTGTGTGCTTATTTTTTGACAAATTCTTGAGGTATTCAAGGGGCATAGTGATAAACCTCAACTCCTGATAAATGGATAAATAGATGATTAGTAGATAGATAAATAGAAGATAGTTACATAGATAGATAAACACACACCAGGGCAATGTGAGGCAGTGTCTATGATTACCATATTATAACATTAACTCTTGTCATCATTAGCATTTTTCCATTTAAATTTCATACAGAATAGGCATTTTTCTTTCAGTAGATTGTATAGCCTAAAAGTATCTCTGTAAAAAGATCATTGGATGACTGATCACTCCTCACCTTAAGAATGAAGCTGGTCATTTAGCCAGTTGCATTTTGTGGACAAGTATCATGAATTGCTTGACACCTCTGAGAGGTGTGTCTCCATACAGAGGAGGTACATGCTTATTGACGAAGGTTAACAACTGACCAAGGGACCATGTCTCTTGCTTCTCTGATGCAGGCATCTGGATTTTGGCTCTGCCAGTGCTAATGCCTGTGCTGTGTTCTGGAGACCAAGATGATCCTGGAACTTGTGCAATTCCAGAACCTCCAGGGCCTCCAGGACCTCTAGGTCCTTATGGTGATCCCGGGCCTACAGGTCAGCCAGGTGAGAAATATCTTTCTTCAACTTTGTCCTAGCTCTCTTATCATTTGGTACCAATGACTTAGATAAATGAAGGTCCAAAGTGACCCTGGTGGACTGAAATGATCACAACAAACCTCTTTGCTAAAAACCATGGGACTGGGGAGTTCCATCTTGTTCCTCCTCACCTCTTAGCACACAAAACTCCTCAAATACTTTTCATGGTATTTGTGAAATAAATCCTGACTGTACTGACTAGTGCTGTCCTTCAAATGATTCCCCACACATCAACCAAACACAAGTGACCCGTTTTAAAAAAAAAAAAAAAGCCATACAACTTAAGGTGCCAATCGAGTCTGGGAGTCAGATGAAGTTGGCTCAGCTTTAGGCTGCAGACCTGCTGACCTGGCTCTGGTGTCTAAGTGGAGAGCTCTTGCTGGGATTCATCCAGGGGGTTCAGGATGAACAGAAGCGGATCCCAGGGGTACGTGTTTCTTTGGGGCCATGAGGCCTCCTGAGCCGAGGCTGAGGATTTACACAGCATGAATTCTGTGTGCATCCCCACAGTCAAAGAGAGTCACAGGCACAGGCCAACCTCAATGAGCTTGATGTACACTTCACCGCTCTGCTGGTATTTCAAGGTCAAGAAGCAGATAGAGGGAGTGATAGGCTGAGAACATCATCTATCACACAAATCTAACAAACTAAAATCTCTGAAAGTACATTAGGGCATTGTATGTCTTGAAGACCCCAGATCGCTGGGACACACAGTGTAGAGTATCTCCACGAGGTGTGGCTATGGTGGTTTAGTTTTTAAGTAATTTGTCTGTGGCTGTAAACCCAGTTAGAGGCACATGTAGGTACTCTGAGTTCTGTGCCCAGGATTTTTTTTTTAAGAATTAAGATGACAACTTAAAACTAATATGTATTATGCCCTTCCTCTGTGCCATGAACTGTGCTGGGCTGATTGTAGGCAGCATTTCATTGAATATCACACATCACTACAACGTCATAACAAGAAAACTATGCAATTTGTACCCACACATTGTACAGGCATGTGAAAGAAACCAGGGTGATTCTTTCCAGAAGTGACTATTACATACTCCTAGGCTGGTGTAGCTACATGGATCTTCGTAACACACAGACAAGTCCTCTGTGATAAAGTTTTGAGACGGGGAAGCCAATATGTGATCTCAGTTAAAACACTGTAGCTCAGTGCTTCAGTCTTGTGTTCTTCAAGGTAGAAACCTAATTCCTAATAAAATGCATTTCCTATTTCAGCCCGGAAAGCCCACACGAAGTTAAAGCACTTTCTATCACTCATACCTCAAACAGAAGATAAGAACCATATTTTAATTAGCATGGTTAATAAGTGGCAAAGCCAAGTTAGATACCAAGTCCTTCCTTTATTGGGGAATAAGGAAGGATCAAAGTTGGAATATGCATGAGAGTTTTATTGCATCCCATACCACATTCTTAGTGCTTATATTTATGCAAGAATATGTGTGCTATACCTGAATATTTATCATTCCTCTTAAGAGCAGCCTGACTGATATCATGGAAAGTACATTTAGCCAGGAATCAGGAAATTCAAAACCCTGCCACAAACTAGCTGTGTGATTTTTATAAAAAATCACCTCACTAGGTTATCATTTATTTTTAACATTAAAAAAATGATATTTGGACTCCATATGAAGAAATCAGTTGTGTCCCCAAAATGGCCTTTTGAACTTTTAAATACAGAAATAGTCATTGTATCAAATTTCAGATAAACCTACATTTGTAGATGAAATTATCTGAAATACTACTATTTGTTCCTTTAATTCACATTCATCCTATGAAACATGTTTGTGTTTGTCTACTGGTAAATATAAGAAATGAGAAGTTAATATTAAATAATAAAGTCAAATTTCATGACCAGCTCTGGCATGGTGGCTCTTGCCCATAGTCTTAGCTACTCAGGAGATAGAGATTGTAGAATCATAGTTCAAAGCTAACTCCAGCAAAAAGTTAGCAAAAGCCCATCTCAATTAAAGCTGAGAATGGTGCACACAACTGTCATTCCAGCTACAGAGGAAGTATAAATAAGAGTTCAGTCCAGCCCTGACAAACATGTGAGACTCTCTCCCAAATATAACCTAAAAATAATAAATGGCTAGGGAGTAGCTCAAGTGGTAGAGCACCTACCTAGCAAGTATAAGGCCTTGAGTTCAAACCCCAATACTTATATATATATATTTTCTTTTATTATTCATATGTGCATACAAGGCTTGGGTCATTTCTCCCCCCTGCCCCCACCCCCTCCCTTACCTCCCACTCTGCCCCTCCCTATCCCCCTCACCCCCTCAATACCCAGCAGAAACTATTTTGCCCTTATTTCTAATTTTGTTGTAGAGAGAGTATAAGCAATAATAGGAAGGAACAAGGGTTTTTGCTGGTTGCTAACAGGGAGTTGACTCACATTGATTTCCTGTGCGTGTATGTTACCTTCTAGGTTAATTCTTTTTGATCTAACCTTTTCTCTAGTTCCTGGTCCCCTTTTCCTATTGGCCTCAGTTGCTTTTAAGGTATCTGCTTTAGTTTCTCTGCGTTAAGGGCAACAAATACTAGCTAATTTTTTAGGTGTCTTACCTATCCTCACCCCTCCCTTGTGTGCTCTCGCTTTTATCATGTGCTCAAAGTCCAATCCCATTGTTGTGTTTGCCCTTGATCTAATGTCCATATATGAGGGAGAACATACGATTTTTGGTCTTTTGGGCCAGGCTAACCTCACTCAGAATGATGTTCTCCCCAATACTTATAAAAAACAAAACAGTTGATCCAGGCTAATATTCTAATGTTTCTTTTCTGCTTTGCTGCTGCAAGTATTAATTTAAGTTTCATACTGCATACTTTCAGACCTGTGGGTGAAAATGATAGTTTGTTTTTATTTCTACACAATTTGATTTCCAATATTAAACTTGTTCTTAGTACATAGATGTCATGACCTCACTTAATATTTTGTTATGCAATGCTCATCACAGATCTTCCCTGCTCTACTCTCATAATGCTAGCTTAAAGATTTAAGGCAACATTTCCCTTAAAGTGTCTGTGAAGATTTTTTTGTTTTGTTTTGTTTTGTATTGCAGTGCTGGGGCTTGAACTCAGGGCCTACACCTTCAGCCAATCCACCATCCCTTTTTTGTGAAGGGTTTTTTTGAGATAGGGTCTTGAGAACTATTTGCCCTGGCTGATTTCGAACCAAGATCCTCCTGATGATCTCTGGTCATTTCCTGACAATATCTCAGAGTCCTGCTCTCTCTGCTCTGTAGTGGAAAGACAAGACAGTCTTGTCCTAGTCATGTATAACTCCCAGGGTTATCATAAGAAAAAAAAATGCACAGATATAAAGTGGTGCAGAAGAACATTTTCTCCCTGCCTCTCTTGTCTTCTCTGTCTCCCTCCCTTCTAACTTCCTTCATTCCTTCTTTTTTTCTCACCTTTATTCTTCTTTCCTTCCTCCATTTAATAAACAAGTAACAAAAGCCAATTCCAGGTCGAAAATAACCTGCTGACATTTAGATACAGATTTTTATTACAGCCCTCAAATAAACACCTGAAGCCAAGCTTGTACTGCATAGTGACAAATGTATAACTCTGCACAAATGCTTAGAAGACAGTGAAAAATTTCCAACTGGTGTAGATAAGGAAAAGGTAATGACTGACTTGTCCTTAAAGAATCAATAAAGATTACATGGAAGGTCACAGGTAGAGATGGGGCAGGAGCCATGACACAGAAAATCACCTGCTTGGGAGTACCTCATTATAGGCTTTCTCTGTCTTGATGTCTAGGACTTTCTGGCTTGCCAGGACCTACTAGGCCAAAGGGGCACCTGGAGATATTAGGAAGTGTAATACCAGACAAACATCAGATTTTGCAGTGAAGCTAAATGACCTGCTCCCAGCCCCATCCCAACCCATTGCCTTCAAGGAGTCCCGTATAACCATCAGAGCCACTTTGACCTGGCCACTGGTGTGTTCACCTGCCCCCTCCCAAGACTCTACCACTTTGCATTTCACCTGGAAACATTCCAGAGAGCTGTGAGGAATGGCACCCAAGTCATGGAGAGAGGAGCAGAGGCCAAGGATGGCTATGAGCACATTTCAGGAACTGCTATCTTACAGCTGGCAGAGGGAGACAGGGTCTGGCTGGAGTCCAAGCTGAACCACAAGGAACTTGAAAAGGAAACTATTCAAACAATGTTTTTTGGGTTCTTGATTCTTGAAGATTAAGAATGCCTGGATTTATCTGTACTACCCTCTTCCTCAAAGTGTCTAACTTTAAGGACAGAACATTTCTTTTCTATAGTACATTTTCAACATGATATGTTTATATTAAAATGTGTGACAAAAAGCAATATAGAGTGAAAGCAGATCACTGGAACTGGGAAATAAATATCCATTAGGTTGTCAACTAATTCTTATTATGTTGAAGTATGTTTATCAATTTGAAACTAAATTAAAAAATCATTCAAATGATTTTTTGACAGGGATGTCAATGGATTTTCACATACTGTACACACTGGGTAACTCACATACCTATCAAAATACTGAGCAGTATTATCCACATTCCAAATGCTCCATTCTCCAGCCCAGTGCTTCTGCTCACTAATCCCCAAAAGGGCATTTATTACTCTGATGTCTAACATTAGGGCATGCTGGGAAGTGGGATGGGCTTTGAGGTTTATTTTACACAGTTTTATATTTGAGGAAATCATCTAGGTTTTGATATTCATTTATTCATTCTCCTTATTTCACTATAAGAATAGGTTCTAGTCTGTGCTATTGTTGATGACCATTTGGTTTGTTTTCAGATTGGGGCCATTGTAAACACTCTTACTGCGAAGTAGGAGTGAAGTAGATATCGTTTTGTGTACATAGCCATTACTTTCTATTGTGTCAATATCAGTAAATGGAATGAAGGTCAAAGAGCCTGCCTCAGTTTAGTTTTAATTGGCCCAGCAAAACTATTCTTATCAAGTTTCATTCTTATGAGTAGAATTGAGAATTTGAGTGACTTCACATCTCTATCTATATTGGTTATTACCAATTTAAATTTTATCTCAGCCACTTGCTGTATGATAATTTGTCGTTATAGGTTTTTTCATTTTTTTCTTTTTTGAGGTATTAGGGATTGAGCTCAGAATTTCAGTGTTTGCTAAGTACGTGCTCTGTCACTTGAGTTCCTTTGCTTTTACTTTTCTTTTTCAGAGAGACTCTCGTGCTAATGTTGCCCAGACTGCCCTGGAACTGCAATCCTCCTACCTCTTCCACCCAAGTAACTCAGAATATAGGCTTGAAGCCCCATGCCCAGCCTATCATGATAGCTTTAATTTGTGTTTCCCTCAAGATTAATAAAATGATCAACCCATGTTTATTGGCTATGATATTATCTGCTTTAATTACCTAATCTAGATTTTTCTCATTTTTCTATTGTGTTATAGATACCTTCCTTGCACATTTGAAGAGACAGCCAAATTTCTGGCTTTATAGGTATTCTTTGGCAGGAATGGATTTTCACTATTTACTGTGACTTGTGATTTGTGCAGTTGGTAGCAAAGCCTGCAAAGGCAGAGAACCTAGAGCTTCTTCTAGGTTCTCTAGAGGACTAGACTGCTTACTTTGCTCTGAGTTTGGGTGGAGCTTCTGGCTAGGTTCTTCTATCTGGCTGAGCTGTTGGGCGAGCAAGCCAATTGCCTTTGGTTGACCTGAACCACAGGGTGTATTCCCTGACAAGATAGCACTACTAACTGAGTTCAGCAGCTAGACAGGATTCACAGATTAATGTATTAATGAGTTATCTTGAAAACAGGTCTGTTGTCAAAGTCACTTTGTCTCAATCTCCTTATGTGATGCCTTGTGCCACCTTGGGACTCTGCAGAGAGTTCCAGTCAATTTGAAGGCTCTTGCCAGATATGGCTCCTTGACCTTGGACTTCCAGTCTCCAGAACTGTATGAAATAAATTTCTATTCTTTATAAATTACCCAGGCTGCAGTATTAAGTTACAGCAACAGAAACTGGACTAAGATACTCGTGTTTCATTGTAAGGTTAGTGAATCATTTTTAAATTAGGTAGGGCATAAGTAAATAATTTCTGCTTATTGAGTAACACTCTAAGCAAGGCTATATATGAAGCACTTTGCATCTCAGATCATGTTTGATTCTTAGTAACCCATTGGTAAAGTGAGCCTATTGAGGTAGAAAGGCTAGAAGTCATTAAGCTGAGTGCTCAGACCATGGTAGGCCCTCAGTGAATGGCAGTTTGAAAACACCGTATGCCTGTTGCTATCTACAAAACTATATTTGCAAAAACAATAAAATACAGAATGTTTTGGAAATGTATCATTTCTTTATTTTTATCTCAAGAGTATATATGTTCAAGTCTGAAATCTCAGCCCTAGCACAGTGTGATTTAGAGCAAATTAATTCACCTTTCTGAATTAATTTAGTTCACCTTTGTGAACTTAATTCCCATTGATCAACATGAGTTACAAGTGCTAAGAAAGATGAAACCTAATCACTACTACTGTCACAATTGGCAAAAGGAGCATTTAGCAAATAAACCTTTTTATTTATAATGAGGGAAGAGACCTTGTTTGGGAAAAAATCAACTTACATGAACCATTTTGGTCACATAAACATAAAATAATTGTCCACTTTGTTATTTTTTTTGTATTCTTTGAAGGATGGTAATATGAGGATTTTTTGGTGGGGACAGAGGTAGGGTGTTCTAGCTACTGTGGCTTCTCTAGTCTGAATGTTTGCATCCCCTTCAAAATTCATATTTTGAAACTCTAAGCCCCAAGATGATGGTATTAAGAGGTGGGCCTATGGAGAGGTGATTAGATCATGAGGCTGGAGCCCTCATGAATGGGATTAGTGTCCTTATAAAAGAGGGAACGGAAGCTTGTTAAATTCTTCCACTATATGAAGGATGCAAGGAGAAAGTACCGTGTACAAAGCAAGAAGCAAGCCCTTGCCAGACATCAAATCTGTGGGTGAACTGATTCTGGGTTTCCCAGCATCTATAGTTGTAAGCAATACATGTTATTGTTACATGATACTGAGTCTATGGTATTTGATTATAGCAGCCCAAGGGAACTGAGATCGCAGCAAAGAGAACCCTGAGAGCTCACACCCCAGACTGGTTGAGAGAGGAAACTGGAAGTGTTTGGGATAAAATGGATACACTTGCATAGGGTCACAGAGTCTTTCATAAGGAAATAGATGAGGATTTGGAGTCTGTGATTATTAGGATATCTATGGTAGACTAGAGAAGTCTTGGTTGAGATAACTGTCAAGAAAGATGTCCAGGTTTGATCACAAGATAAAAGTGAGAGCACACAAGGGAGATATGAGGATAGGTAAGACACCTAAAAAACTAGATAGCATTTGTTGCCCTCAATGCAGAGAAACTAAAGCAGATACCTTAAAAGCAACTGAGGCCAATAGGAGAAGGGGACCAGGAACTAGAGAAAAGATTAGATCAAGAAGAATTAAACTAGAAGGTAATACACATGCATAGGAAATCAATGTGAGTCAACTCCCTATATAGCTATCCTTATCTCAACTAACAAAAACCCTTGTTCCTTCCTATTATTGCTTATAGTCTCTCTTCAACAAAATTAGAGATAAGGGCAAAATAGTTTCTGCAGGGTATTGAGGGGGTTAGGGGGTTGGGGGGACAGGTAGGGGGCGGGGTGGATGGTAAGGGAGGGGGTAGGGGGAAGGAGGAGAAATGACCCAAACATTGTATGCATATATGAATAAAAAAAAGAAAAAAAAAAAGAAAGATGTCCAGGGGTACATGAGGGGAATTTACCATAAGAAGAGTGGGAGGTAGAATGGTTCCTCTGGAACTTAACACTTCAGCCCTGAGTTTATTGGGGAGGACTGGGTCACAGAGTGGCTGGTGTGATGTTCCTTTTTAAGCCACCTATCTTGGCATCACATATTGTTATAACAAAGCTGGTTAGTTGTAAAGACATGCTTATGTGTTTACTTACAATATTTATATTTGTAAGTGACCTAAAAGAAAAGTGCTTAAGAGCTCAAATTCTGGAGGCAGATTGCCTGGGTACAAATTACAGTTCTACTTGTTGCTTGCTACTTAACCTTGAGCAAACTACTTAGGCTCTAGGGTACACAGTTTCTTCATTTGAAAATGAGAAAACTAACAGTGTTTTCCCCATGAAGTCATGGGGAAGATTGAGTGAGTTATTATGGTGTGAAACAGTCAACACAATAAATTGTATTTACTATTATCTACCTACATTGACTTCTATTTATTCAACTAATTAGTGTGTGCTGTATTAGTCACTCTTTGACTGGTGGATAACAGCCACCATTTCTATACCAGTATGTTTCTTGACACTGGGTAGTATCTGTGCCAAGTTCAGTGAGACTGTCATGTGTCCTTGACTTCCACACTAGAACTGGACTTTCTTTCTCAGGTACTGAAACTGCATGACATCATGGCCTTCTTAAAGGGACTCAGAATGGGAAATGGACTTGATGCCATTAGTTTTGTTAACTTTATTTCCAGGAGAGACATCAATTTCTTGGACATGTAATAAGTCCTGTCTCTGGAAACTTCACCAAGAATAAATGACCTAAAATGTGCTGTGTAGTAGGGCAGAGAATCACAGACATTACTCTGTAACAAAAGTACCACTCCTTCCAGCCCTTGTGTTTGCCTTTAAGTGTTTACTTGCAGAGGACATGACTGATATCTTCAAGCCCCAGGAAGGTCCACAGTGCTTGCACCAATTCCTCTAATCAGGTTGCCTTAGAGAACAACAGCCATTGACCTGCCACCTTCTCTGGAAATGGCTGTCTTAAAGAAGAACCAGAGGTATTGGGGGAAGGAAAATGGGTAGCTAGAACAGCATAGGTAGGAGGAAAAAGTTCCTGGAGTGCAAGACATTAGTGGGAATTGTCCAAGTTCTTGTCATTCCTCTGCTGGTGAGGGTTCATTGTTTTCATGATAGCAATATAAAATGGCTTCCAAAAATTATTCAGAGTTTAAAAAAGAGATCTCTGAAGAGATAAGACTGAATCTAGAAAAGATGCTAAAATCTTTGTGTGTGTGTGAGAGAGAGAGAGAGAAAGAGAGAAAGAGAGAGAGAGAGAGATTGAGGTTGGGGGAGGGACTAGTGATTGATTCAGGGTCCCAATTCAGAAAGACAGATTCCATCTTTCACCTCCATAAATGAGATTATTTTTTATTCTACTTCAAGATCATCTGCTTTCTTATTTCTCATTTAAAATTCTGAGTAAACTGCACAACTGTCCTATATGTTCCTTGAATGGGACAATTAGAGCCTTATCTATCAGGAGAACAATTGCTGAGAATCTGACTTGAAAAGCAGCCATTCTCCTTGTTGAGTGGACAGTGCCACCCAGTGTTCAGATGAAGGGAACCACTGAGCAATGGTCCTTTGCTTTGGCTCCTCATTGCCCTGTTGATCAACCCACTCCCAGGTATGCCAACAATATCCAATACTGGTTGACTGTACCTGTACAGGCTCTTAAAATGTCAGTATTTTCAACCAGGAAATTAAGAGATTGTTCACAGTAGTGGCATGAGATAAAGCTAGAAAAGCAAGCAGAGATAATGAAAGGCATACTTAGGAACCCACAGGGAACTACTCCTCCAGCATCTCTGGGTCTATGTGACTTTATCCACCTTGCTTCATCTTCCCAGAATGCTTTCCACACACACCCTGCCTGTGAATGTCTATATCTCTTGGAATATTTGCCTGAACCACTACCTTCTCACTGAAACCCTGCCTGATCACCCCTTCCCTGCCTTGGTACAATCAAGTATCTCATTCTGCTCCCCTAATATCTTCTTCCTTATAATACTTACATGTGTGTCTTAATGTTTACATATTTATCTCCTACATATTATTGGCTCTGGAGTATGACCAAATTTCTCTTATTATTCTATATGGATTAGCATGAGATCTTGCAATCGATATTGTTGGGAGAAAGAAAAGAAAGAAAGAGAGAGAGAGAAGAGAAGAGAAGAGGAGAGAGGGAAGAAAGGAAGTTGAGAGAAATAAAAAGAAAGGGGGAGAGAGGGAGAGAAGGGAGGGAGAGAGGAAGAGAAGGAAGGAAGGAAAGAAGAAAGGAAGAGAAGAAGGGAGGAAAGAAGGAAGGAAGGAAGGAAGGACCTAACAAACTAGAAAGCTATGCATATGACATGTGGAGGAATCAGATCAAAAGTCATTAGAGCAGAAAAATCAAGGTCATTAGGAGACAGGAAAGAAATACCAAGACTAAAGGTTTGGGGAGCACTGGGAACTAATAGAGAATGCTATTGAGTTGTTAGAAAGTGACTCATTTCATTGCTAGAGAAAAACTCTTTGTGTAATATTAAAATTGATATAATGAGGATCATCTTCCTCAGAACTTCAACAGCACAAGAGAGTCATATAATAGCTTATGCTTGGATTAAGCAATTTCAACTCAGATCACTAAAACAATCAGACAGGATTCCAACTATGTATTTCTCTGAAATATAAGACTTCTTGCTTGGAAACTTCTCATTTAATAAACTTACGAGCTTCCCAAGCTAGACATCTTCAAGATATCCAATCCTCCCCTTTCCCTAACTCTAACATTCAGCTAGTCATCGAGGTCAAATGCTTTTACTCTGGTAATGTCCTTATATACAGCAGCTCCTGCCCATACACACCACCTGCCCCCTGGTTCATTCCCCTCTACCTTCCTCAGTGAAATGATTTTGAAAGTGCCCTACCGAGCTTGACCCTTTCTAATCCGTCATTCACACTTTTTCAAAGTGATCTTCCTGAAACATAAATCTTACTGAAAAGTTCTCCAGGTAAATATTTTCAATTCTGTACAAGATAAAGCCCAAATTCATCAGCATGACACAAAGGACTTTCATGATCTCCCCTTTGTCCACATGTGAGCTTATCACTGGCCACTCTAAAATGCTGGACACCAAGCTCAGTCCAGTGCTCCCAGGACAAGCCATGTCCTTTCCAACTTCCAGACACCTCCACTTCTCCATACCTTTGAACATGATGTTTCCTCTGCTGGGGATACCCTTGAATCCCCTTTGAAAGAAGGCTAAATAAAGTGGGGAGTTGCTTTGAGACCAAAGCTTTGGGAAGAAACCATTCCATTTTAACAAAGCAGAAGTGGCCACTTCCCAACTGCATTCCCCCTTCACAGTGTTGATGCCCATATTCCAGTAGTTTTGGGGGAGTTTCTATTATGGAAAGCTTCTTTTGAAAGAATCTTGATCTGCTCCCCACAGGCTGAAAGCAACTTAAGGAAGGCATACAACTTTGATGTTTTTGTAGTATCGATTCCTAGCAAAAGGATGGAATGTAGAAAATGCTCACAACATATTTATGAAGTGAAAGAATAAATCATTGAAAATGAATCAATGAATACATATGAATAAAATATTAGGGAGAAAAAACAGCTTCGCCACATTTTATAATTCATGGTCACAACAGTATCTACTAGTTACTTCCCCAATACAACTCTGTTCTTCTCCCATTATTTCCAACTAAAACAATATTAGTTCCAAGCTTCTGTCTATGATCAATTTACCTGAAGATGCTTTTTGGCAGTAATAGGGATTGAACTCAGGGCTTCACAGTTGCTCAGGAAGTGCTCTACCACTTGAGCCAGGCCCCCAAGTCCGTTTTCAAGCAGGGTCTCATGCCTGGACGGGCCTTGGACTGTGACCCTGCTACCTCTGCCTCCCAAGTAGCTGGGATTATACCACACCTGGATCCTTGCTACAGCTTTTTACCTCTTGACAAACCCTTGTTCCTTCCTATTATTGCTTATACTCTCTCTACAACAAAATTAGAAATAAGGTTAAGGGCAAAATAGTTTCTGCTGGGTATTGAGGGGGTGGGGGGGGAGAGGGAGGGGGCGGAGTGGGTGGTAAGGGAGGGGTGAGGGCAGGGGGGAGAAATGACCCAAGCCTTGTATGCACATATGAATAATAAAAAAAAAGAAGTCATTCATTTGAAGAGTAATTGAAGGATTCCCATGTGTCAGGGACAGTTATAGACCACTGGGAACACAGAGTTGAATAAAACAGGAAAGGGCTATGTTCCTTGGAGTTTATATTTCAGTGGATGAAGACAGATACTAAATATATAAGCAAATAAATAAAAATAGTTTCAATGCTTTAAGGACAACAAAATTAAGTGACACAATATCATATCCTTCAGCATTTTCATTTGCAGTCAGCAGAACTCAATTTCACAAAAGGATTTATAAAGCAATAATCCAAAAACTCATTGGAAAGCCTAAAGAAACAGGCTCTGACCAAGTTTCCAAGAAAATTTCCCAGAGCCACACTGAAAAACTGCCTAACAAGAGATGTACTATTGCTGATTCCAAAATTACATTTTCAATATGGCCTCTTAACCCCCACAAGCCTGGGTTCTCTTGGCCCTCTGCATACTGTAGCCATGGGGAAGGTAGAAACCAGGGCAGCACAAGGGTGACATCTAGTGGTTCAAAGTGAAGATGTTTATCAATTGTTCCATTCCCTGAACAAGAAAAAGTCACCAGCAGAACCAGGCACATGTGCCTCCTAGGATTGTCCACTGGGGCTGACGATGCTCCTAGCAAATCACATGGCTGAACTGCATTCCTGGAGGCCTATTGTCTCAGTCATGGCCCTCATTGTGCTTTACCTGTCCTGAAACAGGTAGTGACAGTGTGACAGTTCCTCTCATTAGGTTGTTAGGCCTGGCACCCCATACCACTCACGCTTCACCTCATTCTCATTGTTACTGAGAAAGACAAGTTTCTCTCTCTCTCTCTCTCTCTCTCTCTCTCTCTCTCTCTCTCTCTCTCTCTCTCACATACACACACACACACACACACACACACACACACACGCACATACACACACACACTGGCTCACCTGGTCCAGCCCCTCATGCTGCAGACAGATGGGCACATTCTGATTCTTACCAGCTCCCAGGTTCTCTTGTGCTCTGAACACCCCTGATACCTCTGTTGCTCCCTTAAAATTCTAGAGGGTCCATACCCAGGGGCATTGTATTCATCTACTTTTGTTGTCATAACAAAGTACCACAGGTAGAACAAAGACAAGGTGGTTTCTTTTGAGGCCTCTGTCCTTGGCTTGTAGATGGCCACTTTCTCCCTGTGCATGCATTGTCTCCTTCTGTGGGTATCTGTGTCCTAACACCCTCTTCTTGTAAGGGCATCAGTCATGTTGGATTAGGGCCTACCCTAAAGACCTCATTTAACTTAAGCACCTGTTTATAAGCCTAATCTCTAAATATAGTCACATTCTGAGGCACTACAGGTTAGGACTTTGACATGTTCTGTTTGCCAATGCAAGAGATGGAGTCTGGGAGAAAGATTCTTCTGCTTTCCTCTCCCCTTGACAATTTGGAGACTGTCATTTTATGCAGCCTCTGGAGATGACCTCAGAGATCAAGTAACCTCTTGGTCCCTGGCCAAGCTGTGTCCAGCTCAGTGACACACTGCACTCTCTTTCCTATCCCTGCATCCTTGCCAAACTCCCCCTCTGACCTCACTCCCACATTCTTGAATGTGTGAAGTGTGTGCACACTAGATTTCCCTTTAGTTTCTATTTCCTAGAAAACTCAGTCTTTCTTAAGAAATTCTCTGTTCTCATCAGCCATAAGCACAATTAGAAGTGTGCTTCCGTTCAAATGTGTTAGATAAATTCCATGCAGACAATATTAAGTACAGAGTATAAACAAGGAAATATAGAAATATAAAAATAAACAGGATGTGTTACTTGTAACATAATACAGAGCTTTTGTAAGAGGCATAGGTAAAAACCTTATTTCATCACAATATGAAATTATTTTTATGTTCTCATAAATAAGTTCTAAGAAATCCATGTAGTAAGAATTATAAAAAAGATGCTTAACAGCAATTACATAACCCAGATTTGGATGAAATCTATTGTCTCAGTCTGTTTTCTGCTGCTATAAAAAACTACCAAAGGCAAGATAACTTAAAAGGTAAGGAGGCTTATTTGACTAATGACTCTGGTGGTTGGAGGGCCCAAATAGCATGGTGCTGGCATCCTGGTAAGGTCACAACACAGAGAAGTGGAAGTGTAAATGACTATGTGGAGGAGGGACCAAGTACGTGGGATTGCTATCTTTATAGCAACCTGCTCTAGTAAGAACTCATTTCACAAGAACAGCATTAATCCCTTCTGAGAATGGTGCACCCATGACCTAATTACTTTCCATTATGCCTCGCCTCTTACAGATTCCACCTTCTCAACAACAAGAAGCTGGACCAAGCCTCTAGCATATGGACACTTGGAGGACAATCTCAAAGCCATATCCAAACCATAGCACCCATTGACTTAAAGGAAGATTTCCAGAGTAATGTCTAAGAAAAAAATAGTGATAACCAAGTGTAGAAGTAGAGGAAAGCAAGAACATTCCAGGAAGAGGGGTAGTACTAAAAAGACATGAGAGTTTGGTAGAGCTTAGATTTTTGGAGAGACCTTCAAACAGATTTGTGGTGGTGAGGATAAAAAACAAAGCACTGTATAGCAAAGGATTAAGCTGGAAATGGAAGTATAAGATACATTTTGAAGGGCCATGCAGGATCAGCTAAGAGCTTGTTTTTATTCTAACAAAAGGGAACGAGAAGCCAATGAAGGTCACTACGCAAAAAAGCAAAAACAACAGTCAAGCACAGGAGACATTTAGTAGCCCCAAATAGATATGACAAGCAAAGAACCTCTCCTCATCACATTACAGTTAAAATTCCAAGACTTCAGAACAAAGGAAGGATATTAAAAGCTAGAGGAGAAAAACCCCAACTTACTTTCTAAGGCAAACTCATCAGAATTGCATTAGACCTCACACCAGAAAACCTAATAGCCAGGGAAGCATGGAATGATGTAGTTCAAGCTCTGAGAGTAAATAACTGCCAGTCAAGATTATTATATCCAACAATGTTATCCTTTAAAATTAATGGAGAAATGACCTTCCCATATAACACAAATCGAAGCAATTCATTACTAAGTCAGCATTGCAGAAGATACTTAAAGGAACCTATACACAGGTGAGGAAGAAAGATAGTCACAAACACAAGAGCTGTGGAAGAAAAAATTTCACAAAAGGAATAGATGAACAAATGGGAAATTGGAAACAGTCAAACATGTCCAACTCAGTAAACCAGCAAATTCCTGTAATTTTGTTGGAGAAAACCAACAAAATTACAGGAATCAGCAAATACCTCTCAACAATAACCCTAAATATAAATGGTCTAAACTCTTTATTAAAAGACAGACTGGCTGGTTGGATTAAAAATATAAGATCCAGCTACTTGTCCATTTAAAAAAAAGCAAATTTTATTGGCAAAGACACAGATTAAAAGTTAAAGGATGAAATTCAATATACCAAGCAAGTGGAGCCAAAGCAAGTAAGATTAGCTACACTCATATCTGAAAAAATAGCAATGAGATTGAAGCAGTAATGAACAGTATCCCAACAAAGTCCAGGACCAGGTGTATTCACTGCTGAATTCTACCAAACCTCTAAAGAACTAACACAAACATTCATTCCTCAAACTATTCCATAAAATGTAAAAGGAAGGAATATTACTAAACTCATTCTATGAAGCCAGTATTACCTTGATACTTACACTAGACAAGGATATAACAACAACAAAAAGAAGATTCACTTTTCAAACAAATACAATGTGTACAGGATGGACTGGAATAAGATAAGCCTAGAGGAAGAGCTTCTTAAAATCTATAATAACTAGGATTGTGTGCCATCATTTTGTGCTGCTCTCACACAGCACAAGACTGTGTACCACAGAGGGAGTAATTTATAAAGAATGGAAATTTATCTCTCACAGTTCTGGAGAATAAGAAGTCCAAAATCAAGGTTTGTGAAAGTGCTCTTTTTTGTATCCTCACATGGTGAAAGACAGAAAGGCAAAAGGACAATGAATAAGTGTCTGACATATAGTAGAAGAGCAGAAGGTACACTGTTTCTGTTTTGTTTATTTTTTGGCAGCACTGGGGTTTGAACTCAGGGCTTCATACTTGCTAGCAGGCTCTCTTACCACTTGAGCCACTCTGCCAGCCCTGGTACACTGTTCTTTAAGCCTTTTGTATAGTGGCACTAATCCATCATGTGTTGAGAGCCCTCATGAACTAAACACTGCCCATTGGACCTTATCTCTTAACACTGTCACACTGGGGATGAAGTTTTCTACACATGAATTTTGGAGCACACAGTAAAATCATGGTATGTGGTATTACCAGTTCAAGAACAAACAAACAGAAAAATGATACGGAATAAAGGGAAAAGAAGTAGCACATATGGAAATTTCACATATAACAAAGGTAGTACTAGGGAAGAAATGCACAAAAGAATGTTTTATTAAAAGGCATTGAGATAACTGAATAGCCATATGGAAAAAGACAAATGGATCCTTTCCTCCCGCCAAATAAAAACCAATTCCTTGGATTGAACATCTAAGTTTTAGAAACAAACATAGAAGTATATTTCTGAGTTCAAGTTAGGGAAAGATGTATTAAGACCAAAAGAGCACAAACATAAATCTCAAAGGAAATGATTGACAATTTTCTTCTACATTATATTTGAGATTTCTACTCATCAAGACATTTTTAAGATGTAGAAAGACAAATCACAAACCAGGGTAAAGTACTCTCTACATATACAAATAATAAGAGTAATATTCAACATGCATAAGAACAGTTACAAATTTAAAAAGGGGAAACAAACATCCTTAGAAAAATAGGCAAAAATGTAAGCAACCTACTACTGACAAAATAAAATGGCCAACAAGTATGATACTGTTTGTTTGCTTTCCCAAAATGTAAACCATGGACCAAGAGCTTTGATGTAGTATTTATTTTGAAGGTGATTCCAAGAGTCACAACAAAGTGGGCACATTAAACTAGGGAATGTAGAAAGGCAAAAGAAAACCAAACAAGAATGAATGGTGAGTTCACCATGGTGAGCAACAGGGATAAAGCCCCACAGAAACTCTCTGAGATACCATCTGGAATAGGTAAAGATGGTCTCAATGAAGGAGCTCTATACCTGCTGGGTAAAGCCCTTAGGCAGAAAAGAGGAAAACCTGAATGCAATGGGGAACCAGCAGCTATGGGTCATGTGTGAAGCTTGGGGCAAAC